>NW_006921795.1:361158-415806 GCF_000298275.1 Orycteropus afer afer
ATATATATATATATATATATATATATATATATATATATATATATATATAAAACCTAATTATATGAGATACCACTATGAGGAAAACTTAGGTATGATCAGAATTCCAGAACAAGAAGAGACCAAAAAAATTTTAAAAAGCACTGGGAAAATTGTCAAAGACCTGTTGAAAGAAAATTTTATTAATGTCCTGAAAGATGAGTATATATGCATTCAGGAAGCTCAAGGAATCCTAAATAGGATAGACCCCAAAAGAAAATCACCAAGACAACTGTAATCAAACTTTCCAAAACCAAAGACAAAGAAAGAATTCTGAAAGCAGCTTGGGAAAATGAAAAGTTACCAACAAAGGAGGGCCAATAAGACTAAGCTCTGATTTCTCAGCAGAAACTGTGCAGGTTTAATCATACTTAAACCATGAAAGAAAATATTGCCAACTAATGCCACTCCTCAGAAGGAAGATGGGGCAATCTACTTCCGTAGTGATACTGCCTAGGAAACCCAAGGAGGGGTCGCTATGAGTCGGGTCCAACTCGAAGGCACATAACAACAACAACAACAACAATGATTTCATCATCATTCTTTAAAAAACCAAACAAAACTCACTGCTGTGAAGTCGGGTCTGACTCATAACTATTTCTCCTTGAGTTTCCAAGTGGTATCTCTATGGAAGTAGATTGCTAATCATCAACTTTATATGGAAAGGAAAGAAGCCACAGATAAGCAAAAACTATAAAGAAGAACAAAGTAGGAAGCCCCACATCCCCCAATCACAAAGCCTACTATATAGCCACAGTAGTCAAAATTGCCTGTTACTAGTACAATTTCAGACACATAGACCAGTAGAACAGAATTGATAACCCAAAAGTAGATCCATCCACTGTCGACAGCTGATCTTTGACAAAGTGCCAAAACCTATTAAATGGGTAAGAAATGGTGTCTTTAACAAATGGTGCTGGCAAACCTGGGTATCCATTTGCAGAAAAATTAAATAGGATATGTATCTCTCACCATATACAAAAACTAAAGATGGATCAAATACCTAAATGGAAAACCCAAAACTATAATAAAGATCATCAAAGAAAAAATAGAGACAAACTTGTTGTTGTTATGTGCCGTCGAGTCAAACCTGACTCATAGCGACCCCTCCTTGGGTTTCCGAGGCAGTATCACTACGGAAGTAGGATTGCCCAACCTTCCTTCCGAGAAGTGGCTGGTGGGTTTGAACCGCCAGCCGTCTGGTTAGCAGGCAAGTAACTTAGGGATGCTAATTTGTGGCATAAGTACACCATCAAACATAACTGAAAATGTACAAATAGCAGAAGACAAACTAGATAAGACCTCCAAAAATTAAACATTTATGCACATCAAAAACTTCACCAAAAGAGTAAAAAGAGATCCTGCCAACTGAGAAAAATTTTGGCAACAACATATTACACAAGGGACTAATCTCTGAAATTTATGAAAAACTTGAATACCTCAACAATAAAATGACAATCCAATTAATAGATGGGTAGAGGTCATTTTCAGACACTTCAGCAAGGAAGACAGTTTGGCAGCTAACAAACACATGAGAAAATGCTCATAATCATTAGCTTTTAGAGATGCATATCAAGATAACTATGAGATATTTCACCCCAGCATTAGTAGCAAAATTAAAAGAAACAACAAATGTTGGTGAAGGAATGGAGAGACTGGAACCCTCATATACTGCTGGTGGGACTATAAAATGGTACAACCATTGTGGAAAATGGTATGGTGGTTCCTGAAAAAGTTGGCAACATAAATACCACATAATCCAGCAATCCCACTACTAGGGTTATATCCCAGAGAAATAAGAGCCATGCCACAAACAGATATTTGCACACCCATGTTCATCACAGCATTATTTACAATAGCAAAGAGAAGGAAACAGCCTAAGTGCCCATGAACAGATGAATAGATAAACAAACTATGATAAATACACAAAATAGAATTCTACACAATGTTAAGGAATAATGGTGAATCTGCAAAATACCTCATAACATGGATGGACCTAAAGGACATCATGCTGAGTGAAGTTAATCACAATTAAATTAAGGACAAATATTGTATGAGACCATTACTGCAAAAAGTCAAGAAAAGATTTTACACAGAGAAAGAATCATTCTTTGAAGCTTATCAGGGATGGGAGAGGAAAGGAGGGTAAATTACTAACCAGAGGGTAGACATGTTTTAACTTGGGTGAAGGGAAAGGCAATATACAGTAAGGCAGAAATCAGCATTAAATGATTAAGGAGGAGACAAAAGACACTGGGAGGAACACAAGAGTTAAAGGCAACAAAGGTAAATACTGTTACACAATCCTGCAATAACAATAGTAAAGTAGTTTACAAGTGGATACCTAGACAGTTAAGCTGAACAGGAATGGGATGACAAATGGGACTACACCCACAAATATATATGGGTTTGACAGGATATTTATGCTTATGTATTTATATGTGCTGCAAGTATGTCCATTAATATAACAGAGCACACAGAGACAAAGCTATAAAAATTTCTTAGCCAAACACCTTGAGGAAATGACTCATTGGGCCTAGGGGCTCAGGACATAGTCTTAGGTGACACTAAGGTCAGTTTGAACAACATAGTCCACAAAGACAATGTTCTACATCCTACTTTGGTGGGTAGTGACTGGGATCCAACTAGTTTGTAAGTGACCATCTGAAAAAATTCAAACTCTCTGCCATCGAGTCGGATCCGACTCATAGCGACCACTCCTTGGATTTCCAAGGCAGTATCACTATGGAAGTAGATCGCCCAATCTTCTTCCAAGGAGTGGCTGATGGGTTTGAACCACCAGCCTTCTGGTTAGCAGTCAGATACCTTAGGCACTACACCACCAGAGCTCCCAAGTGGCCATCTAAGGTGCATCAGTTGGTCTCTCCCCATCCAGAGCAAAGAATTTAAAAAAAAAAAAAAAAAAAAAAACCAAAGATATAGGAAACAATTAGTCCAAAGAATGAATAGACCACATAGACCCCAGCCTCCAAAACCCTGAGATCAGATGTAGATGGTACCTGGCTACTGCTGCTGGCCATTCTGAAAGGGCTCACAATATGAGGATAGAGCAGGAGACAAATGTGGAACAGAACTCAAAATCATAAAAGAAACGTTAGTCTTACTATTCTGAGACTGGTGGAACCCCTGAGACTGTGACTCTTAGACATCCCTCAAGCCTGGAACTAAACTCAACCCTGTTGTTCAACTTTCACCCACACAATACGTCAGGCTTATAAAGTAAACATTAACACCAGAGATGTATGCATTCCTTAGAGCAATCAAATATATGAGACCAATCAAATATATGGACCATTTGCCCAGGGTTTAAAGAAAAAAATTACTATTACCTGTTCCTCTGAGATACTGTGGTAGATGGAGACAAAGAAAGGAGATTTCTTTATAAATACAGGCCATTTTATATGGACAACATGTATCCCTTTCTAATATTTAGACTAATTTTTTAGTGGAACATTGCCGCACAAAACTTAACGTTTCCTCTAAATGTCTCTCTTTTTCTTAGTATCTGAATGACTGTTTTATGAAAATAGAATGTGCTGTTCAGACCTTTAAATTCTTTAGAGAAGTACTTTTTTCTGTTGACCGTAGATAGCTAAACATTGAACTTGAGGGAAAGCAGAGAAAAGTACAAATGGAAATTACCTTAGAGTACTTAACTTGTATATCTCTGACCCCTTCCCAATTAATGATGGATACTTAAATGTCTTCAAATAGTATTGATTGGTATTCAGTTTTATATAATATTTAAGTAAATGGAAGTGTGGCTAGTTCCATATCAATTTTGTCCAATAATTTCAAGAAAACACAATATTTCTTTTTCAGCGGAAGATAAGGGCATTGATGGAGTGAATTGCCTTTTCTGGGGGTCTTTTTGAGCTCTAAATCCTATGTAAAATCCATATCAATGATTTCTGGGTTAGGATACCCTTGGCTAAATGACCAAACAGTTGGAACACTGGGACAAAGGCACTTAGAAGACTGAAAAAATGCCTCTGTCTTACATGATCAAAAAAAAATCATGAGCACAGTAAGGTTGTGTTTGGAGAGGACCCTCAGTACCATTCCAGCCCAGCCCTTTTGTCCCTGCTGGTCTTTCCTATAGCTTCCTCAGCAGACTAAACCAAATCTGTCAAGTGGAGCCTCTGTCCTGTGACCACTGCTCTGCTGACTGATGACGGCCAACTCACCTGCCATCTGCTTTTTCTAAAATCCCTTGTGGGCAATCAGAGGGCCTATTCCTGTGCCTCATGTGTTGTAAATGGGAAGCTTGCCACATGTTATGTTTACAGTTCCCAAGCCAACTAAAGATTCTAAAATCAAATTAGGATCAGCTGATAGAAGTTTCAAGACCATTTCAGCCAGACCTTTCATTCTTCTCATCAGATAACTTGTTTCAGGGAAATGGTACCCACACAATATGCAGTGTGCCCATTAGTAGGAGCTCACCCTGAATCAGACAGATGGTGGCTTTTTAAAATAAATGTCCACTTCAGTAGAACAATAGTCTCAATGGCATTTGCCATCTCTGCTGTCCAGAACTATCAGCATTTGGTAGAGAGAAGGGAGCTGTTTAAGAAAAAGTAATTTTTGCCTTATTCCCCTGCAAATGAAGTTTAGTTTGATCTTTAATTTATAGATATATTTGATAATACCAGAGCCTCTCTTTCACTCAAAATTTTTAATATTATTGATATAGTCTCCCAATTAATATACTTTCAGAAATGAACCCTCTCTTTAAAGTTCTAACCCTCTAACAACTCTTTTTCTCTGGATCCCTCTCCAGTGGGATCTTTGGTCCCTGAGTAGACATTTTATTTCTTTCATTCATCTCTATACACTTTGGAAAAGGAATCAAGCAATACCATATGTTGTATTTTACTATGCACAGTTTAGCATTTGTCAACTTTTGTTGTGTCCCTGCTATATGCCAGATACTGCCCTAGCCACTAGGAATAGAAATATGAATAAGATATTCTGAGTGAGGGAACAGTATTTGCTTATGGACTGATCTCTGATTGAGTACATCACTTTTGAGAACCACCAATGCTTCAGTATGAGATTAAGTAACAGATACACACACATAGTTTTGGTTATCTAGTGCTTCTGTAACAGACAAACCACAGATATACAGCTTTAACAAACAGAAATTTATTCTCTTACATTTAGGAGTTCAAAGTGCCAGCTCTAGGGCCTGGGTGAAGGCCCCTTTACCTTAGGCTTCAGCTCTGCTTCTTGCTCCCAGCCCAGTGGAGCTGAAGGCATCTGTTAACTCAGGCAGCTGCTGGCTGCTGAGCCTGAACAAACCCAAGGTCAACAAATAAAATGGCACAGTCCCAAGATCATCAAGCAACACGGCAGGCCACTAGTCCAAATCCAGAAACAGTCTCAAGATCAGCAGACAACATGGCAGGCCACAGAGATGAAGACTCAGCCAAATGCAGGATGCAGATGTGCCAAAAAGCTCAGAAACCTTTCTCAAAGCTGCTACTCATATACTAAAAGTAGACCACATCCCTAAGGCAGCTACTCAGCTGCTCACAGTAGATTCAACCATGGAGTTGATTACTAGTCTCATCATGAGGAATAACTACATCCAGCTGCCCAGCCACTCAAAACCAGGCCCAACCAAGTTGACCCACAATCTTAACTACCATACATGTGTGCGCACTTGTGCACACACAATGGAAATGATGAAGATGGGGCAGTGGAGAAGTTCTGAGAGATAATGAGTAATTCATTGGAGGACCTGCTACATTTACTGGAATGTGGAGGGTAATAAGAGAAAAGGACCAAGGATGGAACTCTCTGGAGCATCAGCTTTTGAAGAGTAAGCTTGGGGGGAGGATGTGGAATTAGAAAAGTAGGAAGGAGAGAAGGTCACATTCAGCAGACAGGTCAGGCAAGATATGTCCTCTGGAATCGTCTTATCCATCAGTCTGAAGTCTTCACCTGGAGAGTTGGGTGTAAAAAATCATAGAACTAAACTACCATAAGAGAAGTAAAACTATATTAAATAATAGCACCTGGGTGCATGAGAACGGAAACTGCATGGGAGTGGGGCTGGATTTTAAGACTGACAATCAGAATAAAGTCATACCCCAGATAGGAGAGGAGGAGCAAGGCTTTTCTAATATAAATTTCTAAACAGGCCCAAGGGCAGAATTTAGTTGTACTGAGGATTTATTGTTCAGTAAGGCAAGGAGCTTTGGTGGCATAGTGCCTAAGGTATTTGACTGCTAACCAGAAGATTGGTGGTTCAAACCCACCAGCCAGAAGGAAACTGAGCAGTCTACTTCCATAAAGATTTACTGCCTTGGAAACCCAATGGGGTTGCTATGAGTTGGGATTGAATCGATGGCAGTTAGCTTGGATTTTTTGTTATTGCTCAGTAATAGCTCTAGGGTACATTCCACTAAAGGCAGCAAGCATTTGATTAATTCTTGGCTGGCAAACAACCTCATTTCCCAGAAAGTAGAGGAACCAGACAAGGGGAACTACTTTTTTGGGTCCATTCCTTAGGAATTTGAAAGAGTGGATTTTTGCCTTTGAATGCCACAGGAAGTAATGAATTTGTACTGGAGTTTGTATAAAAACGTGAGACAAATGCACAGACCTGTACCCTAGACAATTGGGAAGCATCATTCAAAAAGTAAAGTTGGAAGAAAGAAATGACATATTCCCCATGTGTGAGTTGAGGCTGTGAAAGGGAACGAGGGGTGAGAGATTGTAAGTGGCATTTTTTAATTATAAAATAGAAATTATTTCACTGAGAAAGAAAAAGGAGAGGCAGAAAAGAATAGCCAATGTGGTCTTTAATGAATCCATATTTAAAATCTGTACATCAAGGTTAAGAGAGAAGCTTTTGATCCTGCTATTGGAAGGTTGTCATTATCAGCAGATAGCCAGCACCCTTCATCTTCTCCATCACATCACCTGCAAATGGACAAGATGGAAAATGTAGCTTAGTTTATAAATTAAAATTTACATCACTGTGAGAACACAATAAGAGAAACTGAAAAATTCACGCTTGCAAATAACATCCAGACTTCAGGTACACATATGTTTGGTTGTAGAATGAATTTACAGCACTGATCTCAGAACTGCAATTTTTTAAGAAATCAAGTAGAATAAATGAAGCACCCAAAACTGGAAATATGAACTATTTTCCTCATTTTCAAATAGGATTAAAGGATGAATTTGGAACTTGGCATGGATCCCTTATAATATTTTTAGATTAGATTACTAAATACCCATGAGCCTTAAGAAGAGAATGAATTCACAAAGAATAAGAAATCCCAAGCAGTTATAAAATTATTTTTGATACGGTTACTGTTTTCAGAGATTGAAATCTTAGAAATATAAATTTGGATTTTGTTAAAACATCCAACAAAGTCACATAAATATCTGGCAGATATTTATGAATATAGGGGCCTCTGGAAGTTAGAGGATTTCACTGGCAAAACCTAAAATGCATCAATTCATGGATCACCAACTGATTGGGAATTTTGTTTCTGGTATGGTACACCACAACTTTACTCACCCTTTGACTATTCAACAATTTTCTTTTTTATCAGGAATATTCATAAGGATCTAGAAAACACGTGTGTTAAAATATCGTTTGCAAGAAGGCTGAGACAGTTCACTAATATGTCACAAGACAAAATCAGATATTAGGATTTTCCCAACAGAATTCCAGGCCCAACCCAAGAAGCTTAAAAGGGTAGAAATGTGAAGTCATGCACTTAGGTCTAGATCATCAGCTGTGAAAGCACAAGATGAGGGTGATATGGCTTGACAGCTGTTCACTATGAAAAACATTAGAGGGTTCTGACTGACCACAGAGTAGAGATGAGAGACAAAGGATGATGGACTGCAGACCACAGCAACATGCTCCAAAAAGCTAGCACACTCCAGACACCCAGTAGTAGAGCTAAAGGCCCCAGCTTCTAGAGAAAAGGAGCAATCTGCACTCCCACAGCCTCAGATCACTTCTGAAATGCTTTGCCCTTCTGGAGGCCACATTTTAGGAGGGACTCTGACCAGCCTGGAGCAAGTCCAGAAGAATCGTGACCAATGTGCCTTATGTATTGGGAAGCTGTTAAAATAAAAAGCCTGAAAGTTTTTAAAGAAGAGACCAGGCTGCAGAAGTAGGAGCAGTGAACAGAAGAAACCAGGAATCAGCATTTAGCTCAGTGTCAGGCAGACATAAAAATCAGATCCTACAAACCAGCTGACTGCAGGCTGAGTCCAGCCACAGATGGGCTTTTTTTGAACTGCAGTCTCAGCCTCCCCACGTTATCAAAAAGCAAGAATTTTAAATTGAGTTTGTCAGTCAGTGAAAAATTGAGAAATTTTTCTTTTTTAAAAAATCTAGCTTTTTGACTTCTCATGAAGAATCAGAACATCTGACCACATTGGGCCTGCTTTTCTGCTGGCAGTGATCATCCTTTCTGCACGAGGTTTTAAAAAAAAAAAAAACTCACTGCCGAGTCAATTCCAACTCATAGCGACCCCCATTGGGTTTCTGATGCCGTAAATCTTTACAGAAGTAGATTGCCTCATCATCCTTCCACAGAGCTCCTTAGACTGGGTACTCACCTATTCCTAGCCTGCCTTGTGCTCCTGTCTCCCCAACATTAAGGCTGATGCCAGAGACCATTATCTTGGTGCTATAGCCAGCTCATCTCCCTCTGAGGGCTGGTGACAGGGTTCAGTGAATCAATCAGGCAAAACAGTGCCCAGACCTTGGTGAGTGCTCAGAAAGTGCTACCTGCAATAATTAGTGTCACATTTCCAGCCTGGCTCCCTAAACACCAGAGTTTCCAACTAATGTAAAAACTAGAGCCACCCAACTGTGATGGAGTCAGCTCTTGAGAAGTACTTAGCTTTTCACCACTGTAGGTGTTTCAGTAAAGGCTGAGATACTACTACTCCCCACCCCACCCCCAACTCATAGAAGTACCTCCTCTGAGTCAGAGGTTGTTCCATGGGGTCCTTGGTACTTAGAAATGAGGCCTCCAAAAGCACAGGATGGAGGAGAGAGGAAAAACTATATTGATAATGTAGCTGTAAAATGAGTGGAGTACTATTAGACAAAAGACCATCCTTTCAGGAACGTATATCTATTGTAAATCTAATAAGCTGTGGAGAAATCGAGTTTAACCAAAACCATACCAAACACTGCCATGGAGTCCATTCCAACTCATAGTAATCCTGTACAACAGAGTAGAATTGCTCCATGAAATTTCCAAGGCTGTGATCTGGTGGCGTAGTGCCTAAGGCATTTGACTACTAACCAGAAAGCTGGTGGTTCAAACCCACCAACCACTCCTTGGATGGAAGATTGGGCAATCTACTTCTATAGAGATAGCACCTCGGAAACCCAAGGGAGGGGTCGCTATGAGTCAAATCAACTAGATGGCAATGACTTTAAAAAAATTTATAAAAAAGTCTTTAGGAAGCAGACTGCCATATCCTTGTCCCACAGAGCAGCTGGTGGGTTTGAACCACCAACCTTTTGGTTAGCAACCAAATGCTTTAACCTCTGCACTACCAAAAAAACAAACCAAACTCACTGCCGTGGAGTCAGATCCAACTCATAGCGACTCCTCCTTGGGTTTCTGAGGCGGTATCACTATGGAAGTAGATTGCTGAATCTTCCTTCCAAGGAGTGGCTGGTGTGTTTGAGCCACCAGTCTTCTGGTTAACAGTCAAAATGCCTTAGGCAATATTCCACCAAAGCGCCTACCTGCACTGCCAGACTGCTTATTCTGAGTTTAGGGAAATTTTAAGAGAAGCCCCAGGTTTCTTCTCCTTCCACTCTCAGGTCTGTGGTGGAGGAATTACCTTTCTCCTTACGGGTTCCTTAAAGAAATGTGCTCCTCACCACTTCAAGGCTGCCTTTGCCTTCAGTGGCCACCCCCTGGGGATCCTTTTTCAGCCACTCAGCCCATGTACCTGCTTCCCTCATTTTCTCCTGTGACACAGGGCCCCTCACTTACTCTCCCTCACCATGCCACTTAGTCTGCCCTTTTCTGTGGTAGCAGTATTGGCTCCTGGTTATACTCCTGAGTTTCCCAATGGGGGCCTTAATTCCATTTTGTTTATTTTCTTCCCACATATACCTCCTAGCATATTGTATGTGTTTGAAGGGGTAGAGAAAAGGAGGGAAGACAAGAGCGAGATGGAGAAAGATTAATTTGGTAAAAAGCATTTTGGAAAACAGAATTAAAAAAGCAAGTCATATTTTATCAAATTGCACATTCCCAAAATTAAAAATCTTAATTTCCAAGGGGAGATACAGCTAAACAGTGATAGTGTATATGTGTGTGTATGTATGTAAGCCCTTTTCATTCTATTTTTGATTGTTTAGTTTATAGTCGTATCCTCAACACTTAGAACAGTGCCTGGTACGTAGTAAGTGTTTAACAAATATTTCTAGGGTTACATATATTGGCAACAATACATAGATAGTAGTATTCAAGAGCAAAAAAAAAGTTAGAATTTTTATTGAAAACCTGGATTGTGTGTATATTTTTCTTCGTATTGAAAGATACAGTGTTTTGTGCATATTAATTTATTATTGCATTTTAAATAATAATCCTTCTACCACCACCCCACAAAAGTTATTGAAGGACATCATGTAAAAATGTTAATTAGAATGTTAACATTATATTTGATTCTTATTGAAAGCAGTGAAAAGAAAGTAAAGGGTATTCAGTAATTCTGTTTTCTTAGAGTGATAACAGTTTAGTTGTTGTTGAGAGATTGAAATCAAACAATGTTAAAATCAGAAAATTTATAGACAAGAAGGGAATGGAAAGGAAACCCAATGTTGTCATCCTAGCCATAATCTGCTAGAAGGGGAGGGACCCCTCAGTCTAGGAAAAGGAAGATGTTTCTGTAAAGGCCTTAAATAATTTTGTGGTCAAAGCTATTTCTAAATCTAGGGATCTACATGTAATGTGTCCATGTGGTTTTTTACTTTTAATTGTATGTAAATTATATACAAGTAAATAAAACACATGAAATGCCTAAGGGAAGCTTTCTGCATCCCTGAGACCTAGAGCAGACGAGGCCTTGGCAGCGAATGCAAATACTGACAGCTGAAGTTACTTGTTGGAAAGTCCGCAAACTCTGGTTACAGCTGCATTTGTCAGTAGCTTTAAGGGAAGTGTAATCAGCCAGAGAGATTAATTTGCATCTCAATTAGAAAGGAGTCGGGAGGAAGCACGAGGGTCTGTTGTGGGAAGGTTGTGGAAGAAATCTTAGCGAGCACAAAAGCCTCCAGAGCTCTGTCCTCCAGCTGAGTGGAGGACAATATCTGAAATTTTGTTTCCATAGGGACCAGAAGCCCGCTGGGCCCCAGAAGAATCTCGGGTCTGCATCGTAATCATTTGGTCATGATGACACAAATTCCACTGTAGTTCCCAGATAAATTTTGCTCCTAGAAAGCTGTTAGAAAAGTGGAAATGGTCGTTTTGTCAAAAGCATGCAAGAGGGTATTTGCTGACGCTACATTCTTTTTTTTCCATAGTGCTGCTATCATTTCTCTCCTTCACAAACTCTCACTGCCGTCGAGTCGGATCCAACTCATAGTGACCCCTCCTTGGGTTTCCAAGGCGGTGGTATCACTACGGAGGTAGATTGCCCAGTCTTCCTTCCGAGGAGTGGCTATCATTTCTAGGCCTTTAACATTTATTAATGTATGAATATTCAAAGAGAAAATGATTGTTCCATATATGACAATATTTCATCAGCATTCAGATTATATTTTTGAGGATGACACAGCTTCAAAAGGAACCATTATTCCTGGTCCTCCCACAATCTTCAGTAGTAGACAAACAAGATTATGAATGTAGAAACTCAACAAGGAAGAGCCATGGAACCTTCTGGCCCTGCAACATGGAGAAAATGCTGGCCATTGTAGTGCTTTTTATAAACGTAACAAAATGAAAAGAGGGATACCTAACCTGAACTGTAAAAAGCACAGAGTAGTATTAGTTTTAATTGTTTTCTTCAAATATCATTTATTGATCATTTTTAGAAGCGTTGATATTTATATTAGGGAGCTCTGGTGGTGGTGTGGTCAAAGCAGTGGGCTGCTAATCAAAAGGTCATTTGAAACCACCAGCCGCTCCATGAGGGAAATATGAGGTGGTCTGCTTCCATAAAGATTTACAGCTTTGGAAACCCCCTGTGGCAGTTCTCCTCTGTCCTAGAGGGTCACTATGAGTCTCAATCAACTTGATGGGAATGGGTTTTGTTTGGTTTTTGGTTGATATTAATATTAGGCAGGTTCTTGTTTTCAGAGAAGTTCTTTATATTCTCAAAAGTCTATCCTTGAGCCTAGTGAGAGCTGAGGCTGTCTGAACTCTTCATCCATGTCAAGGCACGTAACCAGGATGGGCAATTTTGAAAAACACTTATTTCTAGTTATTTTTGCTCTATATCAAGTGGTTAATTCATTGGCTTCAGCTTCAGTGTGAGAAAATAGTTTTAAAAAAAGAAAAGAATCCCATATTACAAACTGTCATATACAAATTAAGTTCTCTTATTAAAGATCAAGATTTTAAACTCATCTTCCCATTCTGGAAAGGAACAAGTTTCCTAAAGACAGTCTCTTCCAGTGCCCACAGCCTGACATAGCACATTGCAGCAAGACATCAGAACCTCCTAATCCAACATTAATCAAATTTCAGTTTACTAATTATCAGTCCCATTTTGAAAAGAACATAATGCCATAAACAGCATCCGCAGAATGTTTACTAGACTCTGGAATTATAAGCAATATATTTGAAAGTGAGACTTTGTGTCATTCAAATCCCCGAAAAGGATAATGCGGGCCTTATTATAATAAGAGATTGTGCAAAGCCAAAGAAGGACAAAGCAGGCAAGTCCAAATGGTGATCCCTTCTGTGCACGTCTGCCTCCACGTATACAGCAAGAGACCAGCAGGCTTTAGAGCTGCAGTAATTTGCAACACATTCAAATAAAGTTTTTAATCATAGCACATAATACTTTTTTGGTAAACTATGGATAAGTATATTCCACATGCCATCATGTTAGTCTTTAAAGGTATCCTTTCTCATTTACCATTTACTTCTGTGCAGTTTTACCGTACTCTAAATGTGCTTTAATACTTTTCTGAGGTCTCATACTTTGAAAGCATTCAATTTTATTGCCTATGACTGGAAAGCATTCAGTTTTATTCCCTGTGACTTGATATGGTGACCACTGGAGCCATAGTGAAGAAAGAATGGGAGTTATGAGGGTTAGTGTTAGTCCCCATTCCCTTTTCTCCTACCTCATAATCAAGTGTCCAGTGTGGGAGCCATTATGTGAGTCAATATGTGCCTTAATGTTTACAATGTATTTTGCACATGCCTTTGACATAGCAATCTAGAGAAGCATGACTGCTTTAATTTCCAACAGACTAACATGTTCCCAAAATGCCACAGTTTTTTGAACAAACACCTCCTTGGACTTTTCTCACTATTGTTTATAAAACAAGATCTAACGTTCTCTATGTCCAAGTTATCTGGTTATAACTGTTTTATCAGAATCACAAAAATGAAACAATGTAATGTTAAGTAGTTTATGATTTTTATGTTTCTTCAGTTTATTTCTTCTTAATACATCAGTCCTTTCTATTGGTTGTTGGATTTGAAAGAGTATAGAATATGTGTCCCTCTACCTCCTGCACTCTTTTGAACTTTCCCATACAAAGCTCTGGTCCTTAATACCTCAACAATCAATGAAGGAGCTGCCTCCTAAAAAGTCGGGATCTGCTTGACATGAAACTAGCTAGCCCTTTTAGTCCCTTTGCTTCTCCCTTCATTTGCCTATGAAGCAGGATATAAGTATACCAGTTCATCCAGGCTGGGAGGCAGATGTATGCCTGGAAGTGCAGAGTCTCATACCTCCACAAAGGGCAAGGCAGGCACATTGGCTGATGAGATTCTGAATTTATAAGCAGAGTTCCAGAATTCCCCCAGGGCCTACTTTTTTTTCAAAGGCAAATTAGTATGTTTGCAACTTGATCCCTGGGCAACTTTTGACAGTTGTTCTAAGAATAAAAAAACAGATGGACAGAATAGATTTTAGGGTCTCCATCCAAACTGCCACCCTCCATGGAATTTAAAGAAGTTGTGGAGTCTATGGAAAGAGCTGCTGCTACTACTTACCATCATGTATTGCCTTAAACATCTGAGAACCAGAGCTTTTCCTATAAGAAAGTGAAGAGTGTCATCACATATTTTCCTAATGAGAGGTCAGCTAGATGATGATAAAATAAATAGGATGGGTTTTTTTCTTCAAACATAAAAAATGTAATAAATGGAATTTCATCAAATTTAACTTATATTTCCAAGAAACGGATTTTAATATGAGGAAGAAATCTAAATTACTTTTAAATTTTAAGGTGTATTTTTATAGGCTCTTTTAACACTTTTAAATAGAGGAGAACCTCTTTTTAGATGCTAGTATCTACTCACTTAATTTGGCAACATAAAGTCCGTGCCCCTCTTAACAGAATAAACATACTCCACATATCACAGCATATATGCACATCAGGAGCCTGCATCCAAAAACAGCATTTAAATGATCTGAATGAAAGAAAAAGAATTATTTCTGTACTTGTGGTCTTTAATTTTATCATTCAAATGTGTATATGTTGTAAAAAATTTAAATAGGGAAAACACATAAACTACTCCACTTTCCGTAGAATTTCAGACTTTCTCTAAGCGTGGTGTTTGAGCTTAGATCAGAATGGGATATGCTTGCCTTTTAATTTATTGGTTTCCTCTGAGGTAAATTTCCATACCTTCTAACAACTCCTGTTCTCTGGATTAATTTGCCCCAATTATCACTATGTAAGTCATAAAGATTAAATAATGTAGCAAATCAACAATGCTTTTGGAGGTCTGTAGCTGCTCATGTGACTGTTGAAGCCCTTATGTGTTTATGTATACATGTACTGGGGTTCCCCAGTTTTCTCAGGGGGAAGAAACATGAAAGCAATTTAAAACATTTTCTTCAGTATTATGCAGTATTACTGATGGTATGCCTAAGGCATTTGACTGCTAACCAGAAGGCTGGTAGTTCAAACCCACCAGCCACTCCTTGAAATGAAGACTGGGCAATCTACTTCCATAGAGATACTGCCTCGGAAACCCAAGGAGGGGTCGCTATGAGTTCGAATTGACTCAAGAGCAGTGAGTTTGGTTTTTGTTTTTTAAAAACAGGAGACCCTGGTGGTCAAGGCTGGATTCTCACTGAAAGAGTTCAGGGGCATTATCTTCCCTCTATAGCAAGTGTTAATACAAGTGCCAGATAAATGCTAAGGTGTGTCTTTTTGTGTCTGTGCTCAAATTAGCAGGTATTATGTGATAGCTGGTTTTTAACAGGCTTGGGGCTCAATTTTAGTTTAAATAATAACTAGTTATTGGACTATGAACAGTATCTTTACCTCTATCATTTTTTTTAAATTTATGAAATAGAGATAACAATCCCTCAAACAAGGTTATTGTAAGGATTTTTTAAATGAAATATATATATGATTAATTGATCCATAAAATACAATCAGAATCCAACTGCTTGTCACCATTCCTTCACTCCCACAAGAGTCTCAACTGCCCTCATCTCTCCCCTGGATTTACTCCTGCCAATCTCCCTGCTTCTCCCTGTTCTCATTGGAAAACTCTCCAGCAGCCAGATCTTTCCTTTAAAACATAAATCAGATCATGTCATATCTCAGCTAAAACTCTAATTCCTTCCCATTCTCATCCACAGAAAAATCCAAAATCCTCATCATGCCCTACAAACATATGCTAGCCTCAGGAACTGCACACGTGCCTGGAATTCTCCTCCGCCTGGTATCTGCATAGCTCATTCCTTCCCTTTCTGTAGGTCTCTGCTCAAAAGTCAGTCATCAGAAAGACCTCCAAAATAGCAAGCCTCCTCTGGACCATTTCTTCTTAGAACTTATTTATTTAATGTTTCTTTTGCCCATTGGTATGTAAACTGCATAAGAGCAGGATCTTTGTTTTGTTCATTGCTGTATTCCCCAACACCTTGAGCCTAAGACCTGGCAAGAAGATGGTCTCCATAAAAATAGATTGAGAAATAAATGAATGCATGCATGAATATATGAATGAACAAACTGGTCCATGGAAGTGTAGAGGGGACCTGGCCCCCTGCATGTTCTCTGATGTCACCAGTGCCAAAGCCCCCAAGGACAACATCATCTCAGATCACAGACTGTGACGCCCACACTGTGGCAACTCAGGGCTGTTGTGTTTCCATGGTCTTCCATCAGCCAACAGCTATGTGGCTGTGAAAACCATTATAAGATGCAGAGTGGCCAGCCCTCAGGGGCTCACCAATCCAGTAAGGTAGAATGCATACCATGCTCTAGTAGGGACATGCAGCTAGTACCTACTGAGTATTTGGTGAATCACTGATGTACAAGATACAAAAGAGAAAAAGGGTCATGGGAACTATAAGGAAAAAGATTATTTCTAGCTGCAGCTTCAGATTGTTCACATATTTTTACATCTCTCTGATTAGTTATCTCTTCAGGTGTGTATATGTCATCTATAATTCATCAGGCTGTATTTTACAACTTTATTAATTTCTTTTTGTTCTACAAAAGAATATAATTAATTGTGGTTGATTATATAAATGTCTGTAGCACATATTCCAGGGTGCTGAGGAGTTGTTTTTCCTGTGAGATAGGTTGTTGGGGACATCATTGCTGTGTTCCAGAGCAAAAGAAAGAGGTCAGGTCCTCTGTTCACTTCAATACCTCTGAGCTACTGCTGCCTCAGTCATCTTCAGACTGCTTTCATCACCTACTCCAAACAAACAAAGGCAAAAAACTTTTAAAGATGGCATTCAAACATGTATATTGATTTCTTCTTAAAGTGTGTACAAATTCTCTTATACTAATATAACATTAGGAGCTCTGGTAGCATAGTGCCTAAGGCATTTGACTGCTAACCAGAGGGCTGGTGGTTCAAACCCACCAGCCACTCCTCGGAAGGAAGATGAGGCAATCTACTTCCGTAGTAATACTGCCTCAGAAACCCAAGGAGGGGTCGCTATGAGTCGGGTCCGACTCGGCGGCACATAACAACAACAACAACAACAATATAACATTATGAAGTGTACTCAGTAATCAGAATTTTGAAAGGATGGGATAAAGAGTGAGTAAATAATAATTTGAATATAAAAATATCATATTTAGTGGTACCAATTGTTTTATTAATAAGAACATTTGAGTGCAGTAGGATTAAATGTACTATTGTTTTTATAATCTTGGTTTAATAAGTCTCGATTTAGTGATTTGAAGGGGTCCCTCTAAACTCAGTTTATTTTGATACTCGCTTTTAATGGTTTCATAACTGAAAACAAAACCTTGCAAACATCGGTAGGCCCTGTGGAACAGAGGATTGCCCACTGGGCCCAATAAATCACAACACTTGGTTTTCATTCTTAGCCATCAGTTTTACAAAGGTTTTTGTTGACATTTGGCTGAGAAGTTCCGTCTTCCCTGATGTCAGATCAGTTGTTGCATTTTATATTTTTTAACAAGCAGATTCAAATGGTACTAAACTCTCCATCTGGAATGTATGAAACAGCTTAGCAAACTCTGTTTATCATATTTGATGGTACAAATAGAGGACCTTTCTGAGAACATAAGCCATCTTCAACAATGAATGCTGAAGGTAACACTTTCCAATACCTATTCCAGATATTCTCCCTGTAGCATGTTTATTTCAAATACATTTACTTTCTCACTCAATGTCAGAATATCACTTCTACTTTGAAGGAAGGTTAGGTATCTTTTTTTCTTAAAAACAAGAAATTGGTATACTTCTGGCCCTAGCCCCCTAACTTTGTCTCCTGCCCCTGTCCCCACCTCAGCCTGTACTCAGCACAGAAACCAGAGCCATCCTGCTGAAGTATAGGTCAGACCAGTGGCCCCACCTCATTTACAGTCTTATGGCAGAGGTCTGGGCACCTCGTTCCCTCTGCCCAAAATGCTGCTCCCCATGTGTCCACATGGCTCATTCCCTCACTTCCTCAGAGAGATGCTTCCAACCTCCCTTTGCAAACATGTATATGTGCACGTGCCCCAGCATCTCTCACACTGAGCTCTTTCTTTTCTCCATAGCACATAACACCTTCTAATTTACTATATAATTCACTTACTTGCTTTATTCCCAGCATGAAGTCCAGGAATTTTGTCTCTTTTATTTAGTGATGCCTTCAAGTGTGGCATCCCTCCTTTTGATTTTCTCTCCTTCTCTCTACTTCTCTCTCCCTCCCTGGTAGTGTTTCATATACTGAATCTGACCCATGACAGTCGATTAGTGATCTACCAAGAGGATACCAGTGTTAGGCCATGTATATCTCATTGAGCTTATTTGCCTAAAAGTAGATTAAATGGCAAACATAAATAGACATCCTTGCCTTATCCTCATTGTGGTGGTTAAGGTTGTATGTCAACTTGGCTGGGCCTGGTTAAGTGGCTGGGCAGCTGGATGTAGTATTCTCCATGATGAAACTGGTAATCAAGTCCATGGTGGACTCTACTGTGAGCAGCTGAGTAGCTGCCTTTGGGTATATGGTCTGCTTCCTCTATATAAGAAATAGCTTTGGGAATGGTCTCTAGTTCATGGCACACTTGAACCCTGCATGTAGCGGTGTCGTTGTTCAGCAGCCTGCCATGCTCTGCTGACCTTGGGTCTTTCAATGGACTTGAGTCGATAGCCTGACATGTGGTTTGGTAACATCGGGACTGTGCCTTTTTATTTGTCAACCTTGGGCTTGTCAGCCTCAGCAGCCAGCAGCTGTCTGGGTGAAGAAAAGCCTCTAGCTTCAGTGGGCCAGGAGCTGGAGGCAGAGCTGAACCCAAAGGCTGAGGGGCTTTCACCCAGCCCCTAGAGCCTGGCACTTTGAACTCAGACTTAAAGCCTCCAAATTGTAAGAATAGACTCCTGTTTGGTAAAGCCATCCCATTTGTGGTATATTCTTGTCAGAGTGGCACTAGGTAACCAGAACACTCATACATCCACTTTGGAGACTACTGACCTGCAAAATAAAGTCTAAATAATTTTGCAGAGATTTTTCAAGTTGAGATGGTGGAGGGCAGGGGGCAGGAAGGGGCAAAATGTAGGCTTTCTTCACTGCCTCAGCTTTGCTTTTTTCACTAATTTGTAAGAACTGAGTTACAGCTACCATTTGCTGCATAACAAGCCACTCCAAACTTAGCGCTTAAACCAACAATTTCTTACCATCTCCCACAATTCTGTGGGTTGACTGGCAGTTCTCACCCAGGTTCTCTCATTTAGCTACAGTGATAGCTGAAGGAAGTTTTTAGGCACTTTCCCTCACCTGCCACCTATACTGACATAGCTGGAACAGCAGGATTGCCCATGCATCTCAGCTGGTCTCTTCTGAGAGAGAAATGAGAGAAGACCCATCTCACTTGGGTCTTCTCAAAGCAGAATGACCTCGTGGCTATTGGACTTTGTACACGGCTGCTCAGGGTGCCAAGAATGAGGATCCTTAGAGACCCAGCTGAAAGGTGCATGGATTTTTACAGGCTAACCTTGGGAGTCCCAGAATGGTTGGCCAAGGCAGGTCACAAGACCAGACTAGATTCCAGGGAGGAGAAGTAACTTCTTGAGGAGTGGAAACTGGTGCACATCTTTGCCTGTCTTCCATGTTGGGCAGGGTTAGTTCTTATGTGTTTGCCCAGTATACTGGATGGTGAGCTCCCTGAAGGCAAGATCATGTCCTCTTCATCTCAGATGCCAGCATCCAACATAATAACTCAGTAAATGTCAGTTGAATTAAAACCTGAAATGCAAACAGTTGAAGGAAGTTCTAATTAGGGGAAAGAAGCATTGTGAACAGACTCTAGTGTCATTTATTTAATTAAACCACAAGATATCATTATAATTTGCAAAAAAAAATGAAATGCCTCAAAATGGATACCAAAAAGAAAAGACTGATTTTAATATTGACTTCACAGTACAAAGAAATTAATCCTAAAACATTAAATCTTGAGTTCCACTCTCCTTCAGATTCCACAGAAATATATTTAAAGGGTATGTTTCTTCTTATTCAGCTTGATTTCTTTGGGTTCCTTATTTTACTTTAATCTATTCTCGTTAATCCTTCATTTTAATTTTTAAAATTTTATTTTTTGTTTCTGTTGTTGACAATATACACAGGAAAACATACATCAGTGTAACAGTTCCTACATGTACAATTCAGTGACATTGATTACATTCCTCAAATTATGCATCCATTCTCACCCTTCTTTTCTGAGTTATTCCTTCTTCATTAACATAAACTCACTGCCCTCTAAGTTTTCTATCTAATCTTTGAAGTTGCTGGTGTCAGTCTGATAAAATATAGATGTTGTTCTTGTTAGGTGCAGTTGAGTTGGCTTCAACTCATAGCAACCCTATGTGCAACAGAACAAAACACTGCCCAGTTGTGCATCATCCTAACAATCCTCCCTGTATTTGAGGCCATTATTGCAGCCACTGTGTCAGTCCACCTTGTTGAGGGCCTTCCCCTTTTTCACTGACCCTCTGCTTACCAAGCATTATAGCAAGCATTCTCCAGGGAATGGTCCCTTCTGACTACAGAACCAAAGTAGGTGAGATAAAATCTGGCCATTCTCACTTCAAACAGCATTCCTGTTACACTTCTCCTAGGTTAGCTTTGTTCATTGTTCTGGCAGGCCATGGTACTTTCAGTATTCTTCACCAACACTACAACTCAAAAGTACCAACTCTTCTTCAGTCTTCCTTAAAGTTAAAGTCCAGCTTTCACATGCATATGAGGCAATTGACAATACCATGGCTTGGGTTATGAGCACCTTAGTCTTCAAAGAGACATCTTTGCTCTTCAGCACTTCAGAGAGGTCTTTTGCAACAGATTTGCCCAGTGCAATGTGATGTCTGATTTCTTGACTGTTTCTTCCATGGGTGTTGATTGTGGATCCAAGTAATATGAAATATTTGACAACTTCAAAATTTTCTCCATTTATCATGATGCTGCTTATTGGTCCAGTTGTAAGGATTTTCGTTTTCTTTATGTTGAAGTGTAAACAATACTGAGAACTGTAGTCTTTAATCTTCATCAGTAAGTACTTCAAGTTATCTTCACTTTTAGTAAGCAAGGTTGTGTCATCTGCATATCACAGGTTTTTAGTGAGTCTTCCTCCAATCCTGATATCACATTCTTCTCCATATAGTCCAGCTTCCCAGATTATTTGCTCAGCATATAGATTGAATAAGTATGGTGAAAGGATACAACCCTGACATACTCTTTTCCTAATTTTAAACCATGCAGTATTCCCTTGTTCTGTTTGGATGACAGATCATAAAGAAGCATAGTACTTAAGGCAGACATTCTTTACTAAATAAGATAAATTATTGTTTGGTTTTAATAAGAATTCAATGGATGTTTTTGACGTCAGGTTTAAAGATTATCTTAGAGCAATAGTTTCAGGGTTTTATCCAGCCTCCATGGCCCCAGAAAATCTGGAGTGCATGAGAACTTGAAACTCTGTCCTCCATTTCCCCCTTTTGATCATAATTCTTTGAGCAAAGTGTTCAGTAATGGTAGCTGGACACCATCCAGTTCTTCTGGTCTTACGACAGAGGAGACAATTGTTCATGGAGACAAATAGGCAAACATTCCATTTCCTCTTCCTATTCCTGACTCTCCTTCTTCCTTTGTTGCTGCAGGAAAATAGAGACTAATTGTTGTGCATTGGATGGCCACTGGCAAGCTTTTAAGACCTCAGGCACTATGAAATGAACTAGCAAGTAGAAAAGAAGCACTAAACACATTATTAGGCCAGTTAACCGAGATGACCCATGAAAACATGACCCTAGCCTCAACAGCTACTCTTTTGTTATTGTAAATATACCCATTACACAACTTTTGCCAATTCAGCTTTCTATAGGTGTACAACTTACTGATTTAAAAAATTTTTTTAAAGTTCCATCCAGTCAATTCCAACTCATAATGACCCTATAAGACAATTATCAGCTGTGAAATAATACCCTTAATCAATGTGATTTTTTTTTTTTTTTTTTTGGTTCGGTAAACTAAAACTCGGTACTCCATACAACTACTCTCCCACCCCTCCCTCCACCCCAGTAACTAGTAAACTTTGGTCTCTATATATTTGCCTTTTCTTGTCTTTTTATTTAAGTGAGGTCATATAACATTTGACATTTTGTGATTGACTTTTTTACTCACCACAATGTCCTCAAGCTCCATCCATATTGTAGCACGTATCAAGACTTTAGTTCTCTCACTGGCTAAGTAGTATTCCATTCTATGAATATACCACATTTTGTTTATGCATTCATCTCCTGATGGTTTAGGTTGTGTCCATCTTTTGGCTATCATGGGTAGTGCTGCAATGAACAATGATGTATAGGTCTCTGTTTGAGTCTCTGCTTTCAAATTTTTTTCATATATATTTAGGAGTGGAATTGCTAGATTATATGATTGTTCTATTTTTATTTTTTTGAGGAACCACCACACTATTTTCTACAATGTATGTGCAATTTTGCATTCCCACTAGTGACAGGTAAGAGTCCAATTTGCGCACATCCTCACTAATGTTTGTTAGTTTTGTTTCTGTTGTTTTGTTTGTAATCTTAGCCATCTTAGTGGGAATGAAATGGTATTTCATTGTAGTTTTTATTTGTATCTCTCTGATGGCTAATGATGTTGAACATCTTTTCATATTTGAATGTTTTGCTTGGGGAAATGCCTATTTAAATCCTTTTCTTATGTTATGATTAGGTTATTTGTCTTTTTGTTGTTAATTGTCAAAGTTTTATATCTATTTTGGTTGTTAGATTCTTACCGGTATATGGTTTCCAAAGATATTCTCCCAGTTGGTAGCTTGTTTTTCACATTTTTGGTAAAGTCTTTTGATGAACAAATTTTTAAATTCTTCTGAGGTTCAACTAATTTCTTTTTTCTTTAACTGTTGGTGCTTTTGTTATTACATTAGATAATCCATTGTTAAAAGAAAGGCCCAATGGTATTGCCCTACATTTTCTTCTAAGAATCTTATTGTTTTAGTTTTTACATTTAGGTCCTTAATCCATTTTTAATTTGTTTTTGTGTATGATGTGAGGCATGGGTTCTGTTTTCTTTTTCTGCATGTAGAAATACAATTTACCAACACCGTTATTGAAGAGACTCTTTCCCTATCAGTTGACCATTGTGGGTTTAATTCTGGACTCTCAGTTCTATTCCAGTGGTCTATGTGTCTGTTATTATACCAGTACCAGACTGTATTGATGGCTGTAGCTGTATAATGTTTAAAATCAGGAAGTGTGAGTTCTCCTGTTTTGTTCTTCTCTTTCCTTTAGCTATTTGGGGCCTCTTTTTATTACATACAAAACTGAGGATTGTTTTTCCCATTTTCCTTAATTTAATTTTACATGTTTTTAAGAACTACAAAATGTGATATACTTCATAAATAGTTTTGCCTGAGTTTTTATGGGAGCTTATATTTTTCTGCTTTTGGAAGTTGGAACTTTGCAAATTCCTGGATCTTTTGAAAGAATGTCAGTTGGGGCCAATATTTTTAAATATTCACCTCCAAGTGGAGGGAGGAATTAGCTTTTAGCCTTTTATGGTGAGAGCTATCCTTCCAGTTGTGGCAAACTTCTCATACAGAAGAAGCATGTTCTTAAACTGGTATTCACAGAGTGAATAAGTAGTATTTGGCAGCCTTTTGACATGGCCTCTAGCACTGCCCTGTGGCTGCCTTGGAGGGGTGCAATCACCCCCATCCTAGGCTTCCATTGCTGTGCTTTTTAAAACATCAGAGATAGACCTCATTGGGCTATCCAAGAGATATTGTAACCAGCTAACACAAGAGAAGTCCACATGTATAATGGTCATTTATGTTGTTGATAAAAGGTATATCCAGTGAAGTAAACATAAATGGACACTATGCATGTGGACTTTACCAGATGGAATACACGGAAATCAAGGTGACTGTATCTCTGGAAAGAGACAACAGAGAAGCTGAATATTGTCAGTCAGAACAATCCCAGGGGCCGACTACAGAGCAGACCATAAATTGTTCATATGCAAGTTCAAGTTGAAGCTGAAGAAAAGTAAAACAAGTCCACGAGAGCCAAAGTACAGCTTTGACTGTAATCCCCCACCTGAGTTTAGAGACCATCTCAAGAATAGACTGTATACATTGCACACTAATGACTGAAGACCATACACGATGTGGGATGACACTGAGGACATCATAAATGAAGAAAGCAAAAGGTCATTAAAAAGATAAGAAAGGAAGAAAAGACCAATATGGATGTCAGAAGAGACTCTGAAACTTGCTCTTGAATGGAGAGTAACTAAAGCAAATGGAAATCATAAAGTAAAAGAACTGAACAGAAGATTTTTAAGTGTGGTTCGAAAAGACAATATCAAGTATTAGAATGCAACATGCAGAGATCTGGAGTTAGAAAACCAAAAGGGAAGAACATGCTCAACATTTCTCAAGGTGAAAGAACAAAAGAAAAAAATTGAGCCTCTAGTTGCAATAGTGAAGGAGTCTATGGGCAAAATATTGAACAGCACAAGAAGCATCCAAAGAAGATGGAAGGAATACACAGAGTCACTGTACCAAAAAGAATTGGTCATCATTCAGCCATTTCAGGAGGTAGCATATAATACAGAGCCAGTGGTACTAAAGAAAGATGTCCAAGCTGCACTGAAGATATTGGTGAAAAATAAGGCTTCGGGAATTGACAGAATACCAATTAAGATATTTCAACAAATGAGTGCAATTCTAGAAGCACTCACTTGTCTATCCCAAGAAATTTGGAAAACAGCAACCTGGCCAACCAACTGAAAGAGATCCATATTTGTGCCCATTCCAAAGAAAGGTGGTCCAACAGAACATGGAAATATTGAGCAATATCATCAGTATCATACACAAGTAAAGTTTTGTTGAAGATACAGTCATCCCTTGGTATCCGTGGGGCATTGGGTCCAGGACCCCTGTGGACACCAAAATCCATAGATGCTCAGTCCGTGATATAAAATGGCATAGTATTTGCATATAACATATACACATCCTCCATATATTTTAAATCATCTCTAGATTACTTATAATGTAATATAACTTCAATGTAAATAGCACTTTACTCTCCCTCTTAGCCTTTGAGGGATTACTTCAACCACTTATGTCAGTGTATGGACCAATAACTGGAAATTTGTCTCCAAATATGGAGGGAATACTGAGACCAAAGAAAGAAGTGGGTAACTCCAGAGTGGAGACAAAGGAGTTTATTATGGAGACCTCCATATGAGGCGGGTCCTGAGTGGCAGCAGGACTGGTTCTATTGTCCATGTCCCCCAGTGGGAGGCAGGGCTTTTTATGACTGTAGTGAACAAAAGTGACTTCCAGGCCTTTGGACTTACAATGCCACGCCCAGCTGGGGTTATATAAGAAAGATTTAGCAAGTGAAAGTAAACTAACAGAAAGTAAAGAATGACTGTGTTTGACCTCCAAAGCCAGTTTGCCCTTTGCCCTTCAACTTAATTTTTTTTGTTTCTGAATATTTTCGATCAGCAGTTGTTTGAATTCATGGATGCAGAACTCACAGATATGGAGAGTGACTGTAATTTTAAAAAAAAGGTTGCAGCAGTACATCGACAGGGAACTGCCAGAAATTGAAGCCAGATTCAGAAGAGGATGTAGAACAGGGGATATTGTCACTGATGTTAGATGTGCCTTAGCTGAAAGCAGAGAATACTAGAAAGATGTTACTTTAACCTGTGTTTTATTAATTATGCAAAGGCGTGACTGTGTAGCTCATAATAAGTTATAGATAACATTTTAAAGAATGAGAATTCCAGGACACTTCGTTTATGTTCATGCAGAACCTGTACACAGACCAAGAAACAGTCATCTGAACAAAAAAAAAGAATACTGCATAGTTTGGGATTGGGAAGGGTGTGTGTCAAAGTTGTATCCTTTCACCATATTTATTCAGTCTGTATCTTGAGCAAATAATCCAAGAAACTAGACTATCTGAAGAATGTAGCATCAGGATTGGAGGAAGGCAAATTAACAACCTGCAATATGACAGAACCCTACTTGCTGAAAGTGAAGAGAACTTGAAGCATTTACTGATGATGATCAAAGACTACAGCCTTCAGTGTGGATTATACTTCAATATATAGAAAACAAAAATCCTCACAACTGAACCAATAAACACTATCATGATAAATTTAGAAAAAAACATTGAAGTTGTCAAGGATTTCAGTGTACTTGGATCCATGATTAACTCCCAGGGAAACAGAAGTCAGGAAATCAAATGACATATGGCACTGGGCAAATCTGCTGCAAAGGACCTCTTTAAAGTGTTCAAATGCAAAGATGTCACCTTGAGGACAAAGGTGTACCTGAACCAAGACATGTTATTTTCAGTCGTGCCATATGCTTGTTGAAGCTGGACAACAAATCAGGAAGACTAAAGAATTGATGCCTTTGAATTATGATGTTGGCACAAAATATTGAATATATCATGAACTGCTAGAAGAACAAACAAATCTGTCTTGGAAGAAGTACAGCCAGAATGCTCCTTAGAAGAGAGGATGGTGGAACTTTGCCTTAAGTACTTTGGACGTGTTATCAGGAGGGACTAGTCTCTGGAAGAGGACAGCATGTTTGGTAGAATAGAGGGTCAACAAAAAAGAGACTCTCAATGAGATGGACTGACACTGTGGCTGCAACAATGGGCTCAAGCATAGCAATGATTGTGAGGATGGCACAGAACTAGGCAGCATTTCATCCTGTTGTACCTGGGGTGGCTGTAGTCAGAACATACCCAAAAGCACTTAACAACAACACAAGGTGACAGCAAGGTCCCAGCATTGGCTCGCACACTCATCTGTGCTGTGTGTTCTGCTGTGCTCACTGTGCACATTAAGGAAACGCTAATGGATGGTGTGAAGGAGCGCTGACCCTCATTTGGAAGTGCACCTTCCCCCAGAGCAGATCGATACTTGAGCTGTCTGTCTCTGCTGCTTACCTTCCATTCGCACAGCTAGACACTTCTGCAGTGAGGAATCAATAGCTCTAATCTGCAGCAGCCTGCAGTAAGTCATGCAAGGCGGAGCGCTTAGGTGACATTGCATGAGACTGTGAAGGCGGCAGCTTTGTGGCTTATATTCATAGCACCCTTCCTCGGGGCACATTCCACTTGTAATATGTACTTACATTCTCTTCTGTGGATTACCATTCCTCAGAAACTGGATTCAGGGAAATGGACTACTTGGAGTGTGTGTGTGTGAGAGAGAGAGAGAATTTCAGCCTTGTATTATTTTGCGCCCTTCTCAGATTCTACAGGCTCTCCATCTTTATTTGTGTCTTCCTCATTGTGCTGCTCCTGACCATCGCTGAATCTTGGGCATTTGTCTAGTCTTGAGCCTTGTGCTGTAATTATTTTCTATTTTAGGTATGTTTAAAACATTAAATCTTTTTTTTTTTTTGAAATTCCAGTGACTGGAGGCTGGGCATTCCTACTTCCGTAGTGATACTGCCTCGGAAACCCAAGGAGGGGTCGCTATGAGTCGGGGCCGACTCGATGGCAAATAACAACAACAACAACAACGGAGGCCATCTTATTAGCAACTACTTTCCTACAAAGTGTATTAGGAAGATATGGAATACTTTTAAGTCCCTCACACCTCTGAGTATCTGGGACTATTGAAAGAGTCAGGGATCAAGAGTTGGCCATTGCAGCTCGCTAGAGGCTCCTGACCAGAGATGCCCTCTTGAAGTGCCCTGTGGCATTCTCTGTAATTAGTGCAGACAGTGAGAAAAAGCCTCTTCCAGTTCTTTACGTACCCTTCCAATCCTCATTTCCATATCCAGTTATCCTAATTTTGTCTATGGAATTCAGTATACAAGAAGTTAAGGGCTGGATCTAAAGAAAGTAAATACATGAAAGCACCAAATTCAAATGAGGATCAGAATTGACGACTGACTTATGTCCAGACAATGAGTAGCAGATGTAGCCAACAACCCGAGGCCTGCGGCCTGGGGACACCCCAGCAGCTGCCTAACAGAGTTTCTCAGACTTCCTTCATGAGCTCAGTTTTCCAAATTCAGACATTGCTGAATAAATTATACTCTGCATTTTGTGTGGAAGTCATTAGGATGCTTATCTTCTTTAAACTCAAATGTAATTCTCCTGGTATGTGATATTTATTTCAGTCTTTACAACCTTTTAAACTCAGTAGCAGATATCTCACTTTTAGAACAGTATGGTCAATTATTACTCATCTTCACCCCATAGGTAACCACATCCTTTCTACAATTCAGAAAGTACAGGTGTCACCTTTGGAGATTACCTAGTTGAGCTTGCCTCAAAGGAAGGCTTCAAGGATACAAGGTTTTCCTTCCAGTATTAGTAAATCCTCTCATTGTATTTATACACACCCAGCCACAGGAGATAAAAGTGGAAAGGGAGTTTGCTACTAGAAACGCCCATTCAATTAAGTGTCTTTTACTTAGCTTTTAAAAAAATATCTAGGTGAAAAAATGATCAACAGATTCTAATAATCTCATTCACACTCCCAGGTACCAGCTCTAAAAAGGACAAGCCCAAAAGCAGTTGTTTCATTGATTTCCTCACTCACTCATTCAACAAAGTACCCACTCGCCACTTATGGTATGCCTGGAGCTGTACTTGCCGAGGATACACAAAGGGAAAGCACCACACCATCCTCAGGAGCTCTCTATCAGGAAAAAGAGCAGTCCACACAATTGGATAATGGCCTTGGTGGAGTTCAGCCTAGAGCCTCAGAGAAGCTATTCAGTGAAGGGGTCTTTGGCCTGGTATTTGGAGGATAAGTTGCAGGACTTGATCAAAAGAAAGAGCATTTCAGAGAAAGTAAACACTTTTCAGCAGAACAGAGCCTTGGGTAAACCTAGAACCATCAGAGAACTTAGTTGTCTTAGGGCCCCAGATGTGGCCCAAACCCACATATACATCACTAGTAATTACACCTGGGGATCACGGGCCCAGTATACGTCACTGCCTGTCCATCATTGTACCAACCCCCATGAAGTAGACCCTTCTCTCAAAAGGAGGTGTGAGAGCAAGGCCAGAGGTTAAATGCCTTTCCCATAGCCAACAGGTGCAGGAGAAGTGATGAGACTCTACTCTGAGGTTACCTAGAGAGACATGAGTTTATTTCACTTCACTTGCTCTGTTCCAGGTACTCTGAGCATCACATATAAATCCAGGATGATTCTCACAGCAATTCTGAGGAAGGCATTATACAAACACAGTGCAGTGCCTTATATAATACAATCTATTATACCATGCATTTATTATATTTGAAAAGTGTAGTTGAGGAAATGGAGGCCCTGAGTGGTTAAGTAACTTGCCCAAGGCTGCATAGTTCTGTTAGTGGTGAGCTAACAGTGGTGAGCTAGGTGGCCCAGAGCAGCCCCAACTGTCCCCTACTGCCCCAGTGCCCATTAAATACCTCCCTGCCACATCTAAAGCACCTGGAGACATCTCATATATATTTCAGTGCAGCTTTTTAAAGTTTAAACAGCATCATCAGCATTTGGGATCTTTTGGGTGGATTTGTAAGTTGTGACTGACAGCCACAAATGCCAGCACAATGTTTTAATGAGACTGAAGGCATGGGTGAGCAGAGTCTACTCCTGAGGCTGTTGTGGGAATGCAGGCGGACGTTGCAGACCCTGTGCTTGCCCCTCTGAAGGCTAGTATTGTCGTCAGGTTCATTAGCATCCGCGCTCCTGGCTTGGCCGTTGCTGCTCTCTAGTTTACCAGCTGTTCCTGCTGCTCTGTACAATGTCGGATGTGTTCAGCTCACTGGGTTCCTGTCCTTGCCGCCGGGAGGAGACAGCCCTTCCGCTGGGGATACCCACGTGGCTGCCTGTCAGCAGTGGCACCGAATAAAGTAATAGGCCTTCGCATGGCATATGGTGTCTGGATCCGTACAAGATGCAAAACTCTTCTGCCGCTAATGCACGATGACTCATAGCATTGCTAATTTTTCAAACAAAAGCTGATGTCTACACCCACACTTTTAACCCTTCAGGCTAAAACATCTTTAGTTGCAAAGCCTGAGAAAGGTGGTTTCTAGATCTCTATTTAAAATGTGTTACATTCATTAGAAGCACATAAAATTTCTTGCTTTCCTTTAGATTGAGGTTATTTTGAATTTCTGGACCCTCCCCTTAGAGAAGAGAAATTTTTAAGCTCTAACTTTGATTTCCTTTCTCACAATGGAAGAAGTACTTATTCATAGAATATTTTGGTGGATTGATATTTATAAAACTATTATGAGAAAATCAGAAAGCACTGTATTAGCAGAACACTTGAACTGTTTATAAGAAGTTAACCTTTTTAAAAAGTTCCATAGAAATGAATCCCAATGCTCTATCAACCTAATTGTGGAGCTTTTCAAGCTCCTCATGTTAGAATATCTTAAAGTTACAAGAGAATTCTGATTATCTTGTAGAATATGATAGTGCATAATCTCTCCTAGTATAATAAACACATAGCTCTTCTAAATAATAAAATTCTACACCATAAATTTAAGTTACAAGTTTACATTAGAATGAATATTTTGCAAATTGTGGAATGAATACTTGGGATCTTCTAAAAAAAAGCCTTTTTTTTTTTTTTTTTTTTAACCAAATTATACAGGCTCAGTTATGGTAATACATATCTAAACTGAATCTGAGATTTTTATATGCTAAAATATGGCAGTTTTTTTTCCATTTATACAACCAGTGATCAAAATACAAATGTTGAATATTCTTTATTGACTACTTCATTTAAACATGTCAGAGACAAGAATTACCAATGTAAAGTGATTAGCCAGTTTTCTAAATAATCACCTAATCACCAAGGGTTTTGTAGTCAATCTCTCACATAAAAGCTTTGGAAATCAGAATTTGGTAAATGAATGAATTTATAAAGGAACTTCAAGCTGGGAGGGAAATACCAATATTTTTTACAAATGTATTACTTTTTGCAACTCCAATAGGTTTTTTGGGGACGGTGGAGATTCATATTCTCTATATTGATATTTCATTTTGCTTCCATTGTTAAGGTCAAAGTATTCACTACCACCCCCGCGCCAAAGTTTATTAAAGAGAAAGGAGAAGGGAAGGGCTCTGGACGGAAAGATGGAGAGGGGCTTTCGCTAACTTCCAGTCTCTCCCAAAGTATTCACTTTCGATCTACAGATAGGAATCAAATGTGCATCTCATTTCCTGCAATAACAAGAGGGCATATTATTCTCAGGAAAAAATATATAAAATTCATAAATGTGCCTCACTTTCTAGATGCCATTGTTTAATGCTGTTTTCTCAATTTGTTCTATAATGTCCTTGCCTTTGCCATTGGACTTTTTAGCTGGATGCATATTCAGTGAGTCTGAAAATTCAAAGGCCACTTGAAATTCACTTTCAGCTTGCACAAGGATTTATAGTTTTGCTTCCACGCATTGAGTTTGAGAGCTACGTTTGTTACTAGTATCAGCACTTTCATTTTGTCCAGTGTCCACTCATTTCTATGAAATGAGGGTAAAATGCAATGAAATATTCAAATAATTGCATCGAGACAAACTCAAACCAAGACAGCTTGAGATGTCTGCAGACAGTGCAAAAACACAAGCTGATCAAAGGCACACAGAAGATAAGAATCATTGGTCCATTATTTCTAGCCTTGGCAACAGTGCTACAGAATAGGGCCATATTCTTCCAGCTTCACAGATGGAGAGAGTGAAGCTCAAGGAAGCAGGGGTCTTGGCCAAGGCCCCACAGCCAGGGCAGGGCCAAGATGAGAGCCTGGGCCAACCTGAATCCTAGCTCCCCTGCTGTTTTTCACTGGTCCATCCATACTTCTGACCTTAGAACAGAGGCCATCAAAAGTATATAACTTTAAGAAGAGGAGCAGTTCCACTTAATTATAGCCTGTTCTGTCATTATTGTTATCAAGAGGTTCTTACCTTTAAACTTTGATTTTATGAAATAAAGATGAATACAAAACTATTGTCTATTAGAATTTAAAGTATTCCCATTTTTATATCAGATGTACATCCTTTATACCTAAGTACATATAGTTTCTAAATTAAAAAGCAGTGAAAACATTAAGCTTAAATCTTTCTAATGATATATTTCACTTAATAAGCAAGCCTACCAAAATAAATACCTAATTAGTGTTACTCATTTTGCTCTTGCCTTTATGAAGGAGAACACAGTTCCATCATGGTGACACTTACGTTTTTGGTTTTGGTTTTGGTTTTCTTTTCGTAAGCAGTAGTGATCAAGACTATTTGTATATGTTGAACTTGTTTTTATTGTACCTGTTTCGAAAATAGATTTGAGTTTACAGTAAAGCCATGTGTAGGAAAAAGGGAACATCAGAGTCAAAGAAGTGAGGGTTAAAATAAGCACACCTTAGGGCATAAAATGGGCATCACAGTGGTAGCCTTAGTAAAGGAAGCAGGAGAACTTCATTAACTAGTGTGGACATCTTGAGGTACATTATAATGTGCAGCTACACCATATTCTCTGGGTACTCTTACTCCAAAGTTTTCAGTTACTAATAATGAGAGCTGGCGCGGGATAGGACAGTGTTTCGTTCTGCTGTGTGTGGGGTCGCTGTGAGTCGGAAACGATTCGACGGCACCTAACAACAACAATAATGAGATTATGTTATGTCTGAATTGGAAAACACAGTAGATCATTTTAAAGAAAAACATTCTTAATTTCAGAATTTTATGTTCTAGACAACAGCAAATATTTAATATCAAAATAAGTTTCCATTCTGTCCCATGAGTCCAAAAGGTATCTTTTGAGTTGATCTAGAAGTTCATGTGCAGGAAAAGCTAATTAGGACCAAAAAGAAAAAAAAAGTTAAGGATTTGTTACCACTGAAAGAATAAAGAATTAATTAGTGATACAGGGAAAAGTATCATTGAAAAATAAGCTTAATGTCCACATTTTCTCAGTAGCTGCTTTTCTAATCCTTTTAGTTTGAAAAGCCCAAGTACCTAACAGTTTGCATCTTTGTTTTTCTGTGTAGATAAAAGGGAACTTGAGTGTCTCATTCTCGATAATGCACTTAATCTGTGACAAAAAGGTTTCTATCCCATTCATTTCCATGGACAGGCATTTTCATATTACTGCCCCACTGTCATTTCATGCTTAACCCTTTGTGGACTCTTACAGCTTTTCTCAGTCCCAGGGTTATTCCGTGATTAAATGACCTCAAAGGCATTTTGCATATTGTATTTAGTAAAACCTGTGAAAGACAGAAATAATGTAAGCTGGAAACCTATCAGAGAAGGAAAACGCAAATATTTTCCACTAAAAAAAGCAATAGAAAAGTGGTAAGACTGCACTCTGTCAAAGGCGGGGAAATTGTGAGCCCAGAAAAACAAGACAGGCCTGTTCCAGCTGTCACAGGTTTCACTGTACTTCCTCACCCACTGATCTTGTTACCATGTTTCAGGACTTGTTGGCCCAATAATCCTGCTCTTCTTGCAGGTTTATTTACTCATGATCACTATGTAATCATTCATTTTATAGAGCCTCGTTAGGGATTGCTACCTCTGTTCCATCTTAGCATCATTCAAGCGTAGGTAGCATCCATCTGCTCCACCCTCACTATTTAATTAATGAACTCCATAATGTGTTCCTGGCCTATGAAAAGCACTCTGGAGTCTCACATTGTTGAATGGACCTTGCATTCCAGGTTTCCATGCTGAGGTCCTAGAAAGTCCACTGTGGTAGGTGCTAATTATGGACTCACCAAATTTTGATTAAATCTTAACTTGAGGGCAAATTTGCTTTTTCTTTCATTATATATATATTTTGTCATTGTATCCATTCAGAATTCAAAGTGAGATCACCCTTTGTGGAACTACATTATTTATCAGTTTTCATAATTTCTTTCTCCTCTCTTAGGTAAGGATAAAGATTCACCAAAAAGAGCTCTATTTCCTGGCAGGGCAGTAAAACATACTTGTTATTTTGATATCCTTGCTTCTGAAATTAAAGTTACAGAAACTTGAATGTCAGAAATATTTTTATGTTTTTCAGTCTCTGTTTTATAGAGTTGCCTAAGAACCTTTGCAGCACAGATTTTCTTTAAAGTAATATAGTAACAACTGAATTCCTATTTTTCCTTAGAAAAATGGTGATACTCAGCTAAAATATTTTTTTAAATTTCAATATCTATTTAATTTTTAGTGTATTATAAAATTCTGGTTGATGATGTTTTGTTAGCATCTATTCAAAGACTTCATAAATTTGATATAATATGACAAATAGTGGACAACTAGGTATATTCATGTATTTAAAATATTACAAACTGTACCAAGGTATTTAACCTTGATTTTTAAAACCATACCTATATGGTTCATGTGTGCCTTTTCTTAAAGACTATTTACAATTGAGTTTAAACTTTACCTTATCAAGGACTCTGAAATCTTAGAATTTCTTTTCATCTTAAAATATGATAGAGTCTTATATTCATATTGTATTCAGCTTTCTTTGCATTAATTCTCATTCCCATAATTATATATATATATATATATGACTATTCATTTTTTTCAAAAAGTATTTTTACCCATCCACATCAGAATTAGAGTGGGAAAACCATATTTGTGCTCCCATTTAATCACTAAGGTTAATAAGTTTGAAAATCAATGTAAAATTGTTTCACACTAAGTACTCTATGTATAGTGAACATAAAAGCAAAGGAATTAAGAATTGGGAGAATAATGAGAGCATGAGGTGAGAAGAATGATGTACAAAGCTGTATGCATGTAGATAATGCAGATTTCTTTGAGAAGAGGGCCACCCTCTTTGCACTATCCCTTCTCTAATGTTTGGTGAATAGAATGTAGTCACAGTTGCATCACTTTCCTTGGAGAACATTGATATGGGCAGGGCTCCATACACTCTGCTGGCATGACCTGATTCAGAAGACAAAAGACTTGTTGTTGTTGTTGTTGTTATGTGCCATCGAGTCAGACCCGACTCATAGCGACCCTTCCTTGGGTTTCCAAGGCAGTATTCACTGTGGTAGGAGATTGCCCAACCTTCCTTCCGAGGAGTGGCTGGTGGGTTTGAACCGCCAGGCTTCTCATTAGCAGTCAAATGGCAAAAGACTACCCCACTCCAAAATGCGCAGAAAAATAATGCCATGATGATAAAAAAGAAAAAGAAAAAGAAAAAGAGACATATTGCAGGATGAATATCCACAGTTTGTTTTACACTGTATGGATGAAATTTGTGATGTTGGACTATTGCTGACCTATTAAAGAAGGCATTTTCATATGGGTCAGCCTAATGTATTTGTATTACAAAAATATGTAGCATATATAAACACCAGCTCCATTTACTACCCAGAGAAATTTGTGTACATGGGATGCTATGAGTAGGGGTTTCAATGCCTTAATATAAGGCATCTGCCAGAATCCAGTGGCTGCATTTATGAGGCTTCTCTCAGACCCCTTTCTGTTGAGGTCACTATTCCTTGAACCATTTTGGTTTCTCCCTGGGACCATCCTTTCTCTTTAGACTTGTGTTTATACAGCTGCTTTTCTGGGCATTATGCCCATTTTTTTTTTTCTTTTTTTTTTTTAATGTGCAGTGTCTCCAGTCCTATATTTTTAATAAGGGCTTTAAAAATCAATTAACAAATGAAATTCATCTTTACCTAAGAACCTTGAATTGCCTGCCAGGTTAGCAAATTCTAAAGACTGCCTCTGACCCCCATAGCCAACTACCTTTTGGTGCTCAGCAATGTATAGGTCTCCTCCATTTGCTACTCCATAAAAAAGGATCTCAAACCACCTTCATTTTTATAATAAAAGTTATAAATGAAAAGAAACATCTTTGCTTTGTATGCAATTTTTATTAAATATATTAAAATCTACAAGTAAGATAATTAAAATGCTACTCCCATCAACCACTTTAAGCAGATTTTGAATCATGACAAATGGGTCATCAAACTAAAACTTAGCAGCACCATGGCAGAGAGTTCCAGAGAGGAATTTGACCTTAGAACATATTCCTGAGTGGGAATTTGGGCAGAGCCAGCCAAAGCAGATCATTGATTTGTCCCTCCAGAGAAGTTATCCAGTGCCCCACCTCATCATGGTCCAAGAATTATTTTGAAATTGTCCAGTCCAGTAACTCATTTTGCCATTGGTGATAGTTAAGGTTATGTGGCAACTTGGCTGGGCCTAGTTTTTAGTTGGCTGGGCAGCTGAATCTAGTTATTCCCCATGATGAGACTGGCATTCAGTTCCCTGGTGGAATCTACTAGAGCAGCCAAGTAGCTGCCTTAGGGATGTGATCTGCTTCCAGTATTTAAGAAGAAGCATTAAGAAAGGTCTCTGGAGATTTTGGCACCCTTGGATCCTGTTTGTAGCTGAGTCATCATTCAGCAGTCTGCCATGGTTGCCTGTCTATCTTGGAACTGTTTCTGAACTTCAGCTAGTGGCCTGCCATGTTGTTTGATAATTTTGGGACAGTGCCATTTTAGCTTCAGTGGGCCAGGAGCAAGAGGCAGAGCTGAAGCCCAAGGTCGAGGGGCTTTCACCCAGCCCCTATGACTTGCACTTTGAATTCAGACTTTAGCCTCCAAAATTGTAAGAAAATAAATGCTTATTTGTTCAAGCCATCTGCTTGTCATATTTTCTGTTAGCACTAGAGAACCAAAACACCATTTATGTTAAACCTTTGAGCTCTGTGGAACCTTTGGCCTCTGCATTCTACCTGCAACATCCTAAGCTGGCTCTGTCTGTACCACCCAGGTACAGTCCTGGCTTGATGCAATATAGTCTCCTGACAGATATGAATTCATGTAGTTTCCACAGTAGTGCTATGAAGTCTAAGTGCTGTCATTATCTGCATTTTACTGGCGAGAGAGTCGAGCAACCTTGCCCAAGGTCCCGTAGCTGGTGGTGACAGAGGTGAGATTTGAAACAAGGCAATCTGGTTCCAAAGCCTTAGATATAATGCTGTCCTCCTGATCTCTTTCTGGGGAATTTCTTTGTGCTATCAGTGAACAGAAATATGCATTCTTTCAATCAGTAACAAATACTTGTTAAAAGATGACATGTGAAAAAAAACTTAATGGTAAAATCTGATATTTTATCCATAACTCACCCATTGTGCATTCTCCATTCCAGCTTTGCCATCAATAAAAAATAAATTGCATTTCTTTCATCTATAGAATCAATGAAATAGTCTAGAAGGTTTGGAGAGAATCAGTGAATTTGGAAGCAAAGTTCATTTGGTGATGGTTCCACAGCAGTGAGTGTCACATGCTCATGTCACACCACACCTAGCCTTTCTCTGATCATTTGGTGGAAAGGTTGTTTCCACCTATGTCCAGTTCTCTGCAGAGCTATTGGCTTTTCTGGTCTTTGGTATCTCCCACCCAGTTTTTAACTCCCATAGAGGAGCTATCAAACTGACCAAATGAGGGGACCTAAGTATTAGGGTATCATCTGCCTTCCCACCCCTCACAACACCATTCTGGATTTTGCTGTGGAAGTCAGCATTAGGTGGATGCCCAGGGTGAAAAGATGTAGCCACCGTGACCTTGCATGGCTTTCCAGGTGGAGGAGGGTGTTTGTGCTAAACCAACTCTGCTTTCCACCCAGGACTGCTTATGACCAAGCCTTTGGGAGTCAGCCATGCTTAAGTGAGAGAAAAAGGCAGGGACCATGCTACTGACCAGTGAGGATCAAACTTACCCTCAGCAGGGATACCCAATAAGGCAGTTCAATCCCATGGAGATATCTGTGTTAATTACAGACTCACATCACCTTTGCCTCTGATGGCCTCAGATGAAAGTGAGTTTCACATGGAAAGATGCCTTTACAACAACAACAATAACTCTATTAATAAATTATTGTCAAGCAATAAAATATTTTATTAAATCAGGGTTTCTTAACCATGGCACTATTGACATTTGAGGCTGAGTGATTCTTTTCTGTTGAGATTGTCCTGTTCATTGATGCTTAGCAGTATCCTTGATTTCCACCTACTTGATGCTAGTGGCAACCCATCCAGTCCTTGCCAAGTGTCCCATGGGGGCAGAATCACCCCCAGTTGAGAACCATTACGTTAAATGAATTGGGCAAGGAAATTTTGGAATGAAATTCTTTGCTATTGTAGTTATGCACCTACATAAGACAAGTACAAATGTTTTATCATCCCATAACTTTTCCATACTCACACCCCTCTTTACCAGAAAGATCTGAGCATGGATATTCACAGTGTTGAAAATATGTGAGGATGTTCTTTTTGTCAAAGATTGGGGTTCGCTGGAAGGGAGTGGAAGTAAAGATGTGTAAGGAAATCTGGAAAAAGAATGTGATGGGGTCAACATAATGTTCAGCAGGAGCCAGAGAGAGTGAGGTTGATAAATCTAAAGAGTAGCACAATCCAGAGAAAATTTGGTAATAAGTGTTGTGCTGACACAAGCCTGAGTTGTGTGCACCTGGACAATGAGTACTCATCACTCAGGAGCCCTCACAACCTTACAATGGCCATATATGCATGAATTTGCCCATATTTCAAGACATCCCCAAGTTACTCCAACAAAGTACCTCCATTTCTTTCTGATATCAGAGGTTTTCATTTGTTTGTTTAAACTTTTCTTTAAAAATCCAAAACATATGGCTGTTAATTCCTTTATGTATTTAATTCAGTAATTATGTATTTGTTTTATTGTTACACCTGCTCTTCACTTATCAACTATCTAGTTATCTGACGTTTTGCATTTGTGACAATAGTTAAAAAATCTACTATCCAAATATTTTGAACATTAACAATGTACATCTGGCAGTAATGAATATTGAGGTGTGAGGCAAAAATAATCCTGGCTATGGTAGTTAAGGTTACATGTTAACTTGGCTGGGCCATGATTCTTAGTGGTTTAGCAGTTATATAATGATGTAATTTGGCAGCATGTAATGTCAGCAGTGAGTTTGTTTTTTTTGTTTTAATAATATAATTTGGCAGTTAATGCAATGATGTAGACATCCTCCATTTTGTGATCTGATATGGTCATTCTTTATTTTCAAATAATGCCAATTTTCACATAACATCATTTCGTAACTGCCAAACCACTGAGACTCATGGGCCAGCCAAGTTCATGTGTAACGTTAAGAATCACAGCAGCATTACTGTTGCCTCACACCTCAGTGTCCATTACAGCTAGATCTATGTCATTATTGTGAAAAATAGTCACTGGTCTTTGGAAACTAACCATGTTATTAAGAGAGGAGTTGCTGTATATATATACTCATGAAAGTAGATTATAAATGAAGTTGGCAGAGGTTAAACTTCTTTTTAAAATTGTAGTATGAACTTTTTGGTCTTATCTTTTTTAATAGTTTTTTATATTTTTGTTCCTTTCTAATTTTCTTTTGTCTTAGCTCAAAAAATTATTTTTCGTACGGATTAACTCTGTGATGATGTCCTGTTGAAATGCTGGTGATTTTCCTTCCTTCCCCCTCCCGTCCCTGATAACCATCAAATAATTTTTCCTTTCTGTGTGTAAACCTTACTAACTATATAGAAGGCATGTGCTAATAACGGTGATTGAAAAGGCAGTGCACAGTATGAGGGAAGTCAGCACGACATGACCAAGGCAAAGGAAGAAACTGAGAAGAACTCAAGAATGAAGGGTAACTATGGTAATTACAGGAGTTCTGGTGGCATTGTGCCTAAGGCATTTGACTGCTAACCAGAAGGCTGGTGGTTCAAACCACCAGCCACTCCTTAGAAGGAAGAATGGGCAATCTGCTTCCCTAGAAACCCAGAGAGGTGTTGCTACATATCGGTATTGACTCCACAGCAGTGAGTTTGGTTTTTTGGGGTTTTTTTTTATGGTAATTACTATAACAGACAATCCTTCAGCAATAGTATTAACAAACAGTAATTTATGAATGGATACGTAGATAGATAGGTATGCTAAAAAGGTATGGGAGGTGTAAGGGAGCACACCTACCTGCAGATAGAGGTTTGGTTGTAGATATTATTATATACATAATTGTAGATGCTACTATGTATGTTAATGTAGACAACAGAGTATGCAAGGGGCACAGGCAAGAAGAAACTTAGACACAACCAAACACCTCACGGTACAAAGTGTCTAGGCTCAAAGGCAAAGGATATAGACTTAGGGGACATCTACGTCAGTTGGCACAACATCATTCAAAAAGGCAGTGTTCTGCATCATATTTTGGTGAGTAGCATCTGGGGTCTTAAGAGCTGATGAGCAGCCATCTAAGATAACAACTATTGGTCTCCTTTTGTGTGGCACAAAGGAGAATGAAGAAAACCAAAGACTCAGAGAGCAGTTAGTTGAAAGGACTAATGGAGCACATGAACCACAGCCTACAAGACCCTGAGACAGGAAGAACTAGATAGTTCCCTGCCTACCACTATCGACCTCTCTGACTGGGATCACAATGGAGGGTCCCAGACAGAGAGGGAGAAAAATATAAACAAAAATTCAAATCCACAAGAAGGACCAGAGTCACTGGTCTGACAGAGACTGGAGGAACCCCTGAGATTATGCCTCTCTGATACCCTTCTGACCTGGAACTGAAACCATTCCCAGAGACCATGTTTCAACCAGATAATAAGCCTGTAAAACAAGCAATAACACCCAAGAGGAATATGTTCCTCATAACAATATGAGAATAAAAGGACAACATTTGCCCAAAAGCAAAGACGAGAAGTCAGGAAAGAGTAGAAAACTTGGATGAATGAGGAACACAGGGCAGAAATGGGGAGAACACTGACATATTGTGGGAATGTAGCCAATGTCATGGAACACTTGATGTACAAAGTATTGAATGGGAAACTGATTTTCTCTGAAAACTTTCACTAAAGACAATAAAATTTTTTAAAATAATGCTGGTGAAATGCTGATAGACTTTGGGCTCCCTGATGCATGAAGGTGATCTATATGTAATTTCCCATGCTGGCTGCTGTTGCTGTTGTTGCTTTTCCTCCTCATGAATTTCAAATTTTGTTTTGGAGATTTACCTCTCTAACTTACAAAGGTCGATAATCTGCTACTATATGCATTTAACTAATTTACAATTAGTTTAGAATTGTTTTTTCATTATTCCAAATGGTTTTCATTTGTTTTTAAGTAAAACCCACCATATGGAGAAACTGAGAGGGAAAAAAAATCTCAAATTTTTCAGTTTTATGAATTTATATGTTTAACTGTACACACCTTCTAACTGGAAACATATACATTTTTAGAACAATCCAAGGAGGTCATAGTTTTGTTTTCTATAAATAGTATGTTACCAAGTAATAATGTAAAATTTTACTGACTACAACTCCTATTAAAGAAGAAAGGAGAAGGCGGCATTCCAGCAGGAGAAATGGTATTTTTGTCTCCAACAAGAAAGTGTTCTGTGTTTGTAAATTCAGTCATTTAAACAAGTTTAAAGAAAAAAAATGCATTGCTCAATGCTAATAGAATGCATTCATTTTGGCTGCATAATGGATTCAGTTCTTCGGAATCACCGCTTATGAGCTCAAATCTTCTTATGGGTTTTTTAAAGCAAATGCTGCATTTTGCCAGTTTTTCTTTTTAAGAGTCTACTTCTTTACAAGTTGGCTTTAAGAATAATAAAGGTATTGAACAAACCAATTAAATCTATTAAAATTGCACTGAAATGTGAGTCTAAAAACAGATAGTTCAAAGTGTTTGGTGCTGTCCAAAGGGAGGCACTTTCAGAAGCTACATTCTTTGAAGTTTTCATTTTCCTGTCCCTGCATGTGGTATGGAGATGACCTTGTTGGATGGTTGAGTTGATTGGTTTTTCTTGATTATTGGTTTGTTTTCAAAACAAGGGTTTTCAGAAACAGCCCTTTCCATGTAATGTGGTCTCATCAAGGTCATGAGTTGAGCCAAAGCCAGGATGAGGTTAATGGAGAGATGCTCCTCTGAGCTAGAGCTTCCAGAAGCAGAGAGTATGTCAAATTCAGCAGCCCTAATACCTGGAACCAAACTTGGACCAATACATTCACCCACCATCTATTCTCCTGCCATTCTAATTAATCCTGTGGGTGTTACAGGCTTCTCTGTTTTCATGAATTCTCTTTCAAAACTGAGACACTCCTGGGATAATCAGATATTAAAGCTGCTTAAACTGGAGACCAGGCATTGCACCCAGGGTGAGTCGCATGAGCCCATTGTGTGTCTTTGCAGATCATCAGTGAATGGTACTTGGTGGTTAAACATTTATAACATTTTTGTATGAAAGTAAGAACAAGCCATGTATTTGCATTTATTTTCAAGATAAACAGAGCAATCTAGTACTCTTCTTGTTCAAAGGCCTCCCAGGTTTGGCTTCGAAACCCCCGAGGGTTCTGCTGTTACCCTTCCCCTTTACAGAGGAAAAAATGTGTCCCACAGTGCCTTAAACTATGGTTCTCAACCTCACACAGTTGAATGACATGGGAAATTGCAAGATAGAGTGAGGCCCAGGACCCACCTCACAGGTGAGGATTTACTTCGTTTGGAGAGGGGACCCAGCATCAAGCCACCAGAAAGACCAGATAATGCTAATGTGCAACCAGGACCAAGAGCCACTGCTTTAAGATATTAAACAGCCCTCTAAGCTGGAATTTATGGATTCCCAAAAAATAGGAAGAAAGGCTTACTGATTCCTTATGGGAGAGTATAGAGGGCCTCTGTAGTTCCCTCCAGTACTGGGAATGGTAAATAGCAGCTAACATTTATCTAGGACTTCACTTGTGCCAGGCACTGCATTCAGCACTTCACGTGGCACCACTGTTTTTACCATTTGCCCATGAAGAGCCTGAGGCTCACAGGATACCTGACTTCTTTTGCCAGAGCACACAGCTGGGTCAGTGGTGATGGTGAGCTTGGAACATGAGCAGTCTGATTGCAGCCCATGAGATATCATGCTATGAGACTTGGGTCAGCAGCTTGGCATGCAGGGGTGCTAGGATGGGGGTGCTAGGATGTTGACTTGGCTGGAGACTATGAACAACATACAACAACACCTTTACAACTAAAACAAAAAACCAAACTCACTGCTGTCAAGTCAATTGCAACTCATAGTGACCCCTCCTTGGGTTTCTGAGGCAGTGTCTCTACCGAAGTGGATTATCTAGTCTTCCTTCTGAGGAATGGCTGGTGGGTTTGAACCACCAGCCTTCTGGTTATCAGTCAAATGCCTTAGGCACTATGCCACCAGAGCTCCTTCCTTCACAACTACTAGAATACCTGTTATGGGACACCCAGGGTTTAAGGGGGGGCCCAGAGATACAGGAAAGGAAGGTGAAGATAGCATTTTGAAGTCCTCCCTTCCCTCCCAGCCCCCCTCAAAAAAATGACAGAATCGCTTCCTACATTTCATCATTCTGAGCACCCACTCAGTGAAGGACCATCTCCCCTATCACTACCCAAAACGGGGTTTACCCAACATCCTTCATCAATGAAGAGAAATGAATGTGATCCCCTCCAGATCACATCTCTGCATCCCTGTGATTTTGTAACCCTTTGCAATTGATAGTCTTACCTTTTTAGACCTCTGCTCATTGATCAAAGGGTTAAAAGCATAAAAATTTTGCAGCTTTAAGGAAAATGTGGATATTGATGACTTTCTTTAATCTAAAATAATGACTAGTTTTAGTCAGAATGTTTTAAATGTAGCTATTATAAAATCTCTGCCCTTGTATCATTTGTTAAGTAAGTATCATGGCCCAATGATAGAACTTTAAAAAGTTCAAAAGCTATGCTAGCATATGTTTGCCTCCTCATCTTTTAGTTGTAAAGAAAAAGATGTCCTTGTATCAAGTCTTAGCATTTATGTGAAAAATGAAATTGTGTTCAGTTTATGCATAGATTTTGAGAGAGATTAAAGTGGGCAGCACAGTTTTTCTCTATAAAAGGCTGCCTTTGATGTGCTTTCTATTCATGCAAAAGTGTCAGCCATTAGTTTTAAGCTGTGGAAGTGTCCACTTGTCATCAGCACATTGTAATACTTTTGTTTTCGAGCCTTGTTCAACATAGATCGTATAATTCAGAGATAGTGTTGCTAGTGCCATACATTGTGACCAGATACCACCCTGCCTCTGGAAGATAAATGCCAAGGCAAAGCCAAAGTGTTAATCAAAAATAATCAGGATACAAAACTAACACATTTATTTCAAATACCTAGTTGTAGTCCATGTTCTTGATATTTCATCAACAACACAACAGAGTTATTCTTTGGTACTTCCTTTGTTCTGCCACTGGGTTCTAATTTGCTTTTGAGACTTCATTACAAAGGAAATCAGTGAGGTGGTTACGTTTAAGGAGCAAGAGTCCCTGAGTGTGTGCTTACAGTTTGAACCAGGCTAGGATGATGGCAGTCAGTGTAAAGATGTTTTACAGAATATCTATGGTCCGGCTTATGAATCATTGTTTTGTGAGCTTTTACAATGTGTACAGTGTGCTAAGTACATTATGTACATTTAATCTTCACTAGAAAGTCCAGTTCCATTTCACAATCAAGGAAACCAAGGTACAGAGAAGTGACTTGTCCAAGGTCTGTCATTCAGTGAGTGGGAAAGCAAATTCACATCCAGCCTGAATGCTTGCACTCCAACACTGTGCCCTCTACTGCGTCAACTCCCCAATTGCTGCATTATTATCAACTGCTAAGAATATTCACACAGAATACTTTGGATTTACATGTCACTTTTTTTTAGCAGGATTTTTATTTTTTCCTTCAATGAAAATGAAATCCAGTAGAATTTTTTTGCTTTGCTTGCCTTTTGGTAACTAGTGTGTACTTCTATGGAGTCTGTGGGTGGTACAAACAGCACACTCAGCTGCTAACCAAAAGCCTAGAGGTTTGAGTTTACCCAGAGGTACCTCAGAAGAAAGGCCCAGTGATCTGCTTCTGAAAAGTCAGCTATTGGAAACCATATGGAACAGTTCTACTCTGATGCACATGAGGTGGGTCACCATGAATCAAAATCATGGCTAGCATCTGGGTTGGTATTTTGAGTTTTTAATGTTTTCTTTAGGATAACTTAACTTCTTGTTGATGTTTTTGTTCATGCCACCTCTGAATTTAAAAAAGAAAACCTATTTTTAAATTATTTTTCAACTAGCCAGGGCTAAATCCCAAGGACAACAATATTTAAATGACTGCATGACATCTGCATAGCTTTGTGTTTCTTATCTTTCTTCCATTTAAACCTTGCTCAGCACTTTAAAACTGGGCAGCAGTGTATCTTAGACCACCAATCTGTGCTTCTAACCATTAAAAAAAAAAAAACGCTGCCTTCAAGTCAATTCCTAACTCATAGACAGAGTAGAACTGCCCCAAAGGGTTTCCAAGGCTGTAAATCTTTATGGAAGCAGAATGCCTAATCTTTCTCCCACAGAGTAGCTGGTGGGTTTGGACCACCTACCTTTTGGTTAGCAGCCCAATGCTTTAACAACAGGGCCATGAGAGCTTCTTGCTTCTAACCAGAGGAAACCCAAAACACCTGGCAGGTGAGAGGGATAGATTCTGCAATAACCCCTATCTAATTCTTAGACCTGGAGGATGGCCTCAGGCCCAAGGTAGTCACCTGCCAAGTGCAAGTCTGGCAGTTCAAACCCACAAGCCACTCCCCACCACGGTAGACCGGGGCCATCTCTCCCTCGACTCGGCCCCAGCAGGAGAGCTCCCTAAGAGTCAGATCCAGTCAGTTATGAGGTTTTTGGGAGCTCTGGCAGCATAGTGCCTAAGGTACTTGACTGCTAACCGCAAGGCTGGCGGTTCATACCCCCAGCCACTCCTTGGAAGGAAGGTTGGGCAATCTACTAACGTAGTGATACTGCCTCGAAAACCCAAGGAGGAGTCACTATGAGTCGCGTCCAACTCAACAGCAAACAACAACAACAACAACAATTCTTGGAGGAGGGGGTTCTAGCTAAGGATGAGGCGAGGAAGTATGGCTGTTTCTGCCTGCTGTCCTACCTTGATCTGCCTTTGCTATCACTGTGGTGCCTTCTTGCAGAGAGCAGCTTTGGTGAGGGGTGTTGAGGGGTCTTTTAGCATTCATCTGATCTGACTAGGTCGGAAGGAAGATTGGGCAATCTATTTCCGTAGTGATACTGCCTCGGAAACCCAAGGAGGGGTCGCTGAGTCAGATCCGACTCCACAGCAGTAAGTAATCTGACTAGGTAGCCTAGTGCCTAACGCACTTGACTGCTAACCAGAAGGCTGGCGGTTCAAACCCACCAGCCACTCCTCTGAAGGAAAGTTGGGCAAGCTACTTACATAGTGATACTGCCTTGGAAACCCAAGGAGAGGTCGCTGAGTCAGGTCCAACTTGATGGCACATAACAACAACAGCAATCTGACTACTGTAGCTCCACCGGTTCACCTTCAATATCAGCATGGCAACAGTGCCTTGATTTAGAGACTAATGGCCCTTCACATTTTCTACTCGTTTCCCTGTCTTTCATTTTTATTATGAAATTTTGGTTGTATGAAATGACCAAATATATGTGTGTGTGTGTGTGTGTGTGTAAATTCATGCCAATATATTTGAAAGTCCTCCTGCAAAAGAAAATTGGAATATGAATCCCAAGTTAAAATGAGATTTAGTTTTCTGACCTCTTAATTAAATATCACTTTCATTTTTTTTTTTTTTATTTCCAAGCAAGTGTTAACCCATACTAAAATGAAGGCAAAACTATACTGTTGCCTTTTGAAGAAGCATTTGGCCACTAAATAAAAAGAGAGCCAGGATCTATGTATAAATTATTCAGAAATGTGGTAAATAAATGTGCAAACTTTTAGCTGGAGCTATCACTATTGCATTATTCAGTCCAATAAAGAGAATTTAATTTAATGGATTTTCAGCAACACTGTTCAGTAATCAACAAAAGGCATACTTTCTTTTATGAATAACTGATTCTGAAGAAAGTGGGCCCTCATTAACCCTTGAATGGCTAGCTAATGTAATTGAAGCACAACCACCTGGCAGCGAGGTTGCCAGTCAGCTGCCAAGGCAGGCCAGGGAGGACCAGGTGCTCTGCTCGCGCCTTCTGATTGTTACAGTGGAATAAACACCGTGATTACACAGTATGGCCGGGGGCAAGCATCCAGGGCTGCTGCCAACCAGAGAGCTTGCTTTCTTCCCTCATCTTTGACAAGGGCTCCAAAAGTGCTTCCATTCAGTGCAGGTAGAGCTGACAAAGCACCGATGCTGTCTGCTGCAATTAGGAAGAAAAAATAAGAGTGGTCCCAAGAACGAAGGAGCAATGAGCCTAAAGTACCTGCTTCTATATCCTCTAAAGCCTTGAGCCTTTTAATGCACTCTGTGTTGTTGAAGCATCATTTTTTTTAATTCAAGAAAAGGTGTCTAAATACTGAGTGATAACGTTTCTTAAAACATACTTGTTTTATTATTTTGTCCATTCACCATGTAATATACTTTATTTAGGCCTGAATTCCATAGCAACCCAAATTCACTGGTTCTTTGATTATGCTTAAAATGCTGGGCCAGATCACTTTCCTTTATCTTTTATCCTTTATCCTTTATAAGCCCTACAAGCATCTCTATTTAACTAACTGAAATAGTCTTCAATCTAGGCTGCTGTTTATTCCCAATGATTTTTTAAAGCATTACTACCCATATGGAGCTATAAAAGAAAATTAGCATTACTTGACTTAAAAAAAAAAAAAAAAAACGTAATTAGGAAGTAGGCATTATGACCTTTCTAAGGAGTTTTGAATGTGAAATGGTTCATTAAGTTCATGTTAATACAAAAGTAAAGAGCACTTCCCCTAAACAGCAAGAAAAATCGCTCTCTCTTAGCATGTTGATTTATTTCATTTGCTAAACACAGGAACCATGAAATGGTTTCTCCCCAGCAGCACATTAAATATGTGCAGAAGTAAAATTACAGCCAAACAGCACCTTGTACTTTGTACTTGTGATGTGTACATTTCAGTAGGCTAGGAGGAAAGAAACAAACTGTAGAAAGGTCCCTTTTTGAAGTTAAATGACCTCCGAAGCTGTATATGTAGCTGTTGATTCAAAGCGGCTTTAACTGTTGCCTATAGCTTTTCCAGTAATATATCAGACAGTGTTTCACATCTATTCAGAAGGTTTTCATTGGCCAATTCTTTGAAAAGTGGATGGCCCCTTCCTTCTTGCCCTTCCCCTTCTTTCTTCTTCACTTGCTTGTTGAAAGTGAAGATGACTTGAAGCATTACTGATGAAGATTAAAGACTACAGTCTGCAATGTGGATTATACCTCAACATAAAGAAAACAACAATCTTCACAACTGGACCAATAAGCAGCATCACAATAAATGGAGAAAAGATTGAAGTTGTCAAAGATTTCATATTACTTGGATACACAGTCAACATCCATGGAAGAAGCAACAGTCAAGAAACCAAATGTCATATTGCACTGGGAAAACCTGCTGCAAAAGACCTCTTTAAAGTGCTGGAGAGCAAAGATGTCTTTGACATCTTGTACTTGGCTATAATCTTTATGGAAGCAGATCACCACCACTGAGTGATTTCAAATCACCAACCTTTAGGATAGTTGTTGTTACATGCTATCAAGTCGATTCCAACACATTGAGACCCCATGTGGCAGAGTAGAACTGCTGCAGAGAGTTTTCTAGGCTGTGATCTTTATGGGAGCAGATAGCCAGGTCTTTCTCCAGCGGAGTCTCTGGATAGGTTCAAACTACCAACCTTTTGCTTAGCAGCCAAACAATTACTGTACCACCAGGACTCCTTTTTTAGATTAGCAGTCAAGAGCAAGCTGTTTGCACTACTTAGGGACCTTGAACAAGGAAAGCTCTACCTGTTAAGTTGTTTGGGGGTGAGGAATGGTGGTAATATATACAGGTAACAGGTCATTTTGGGAAACTCATGCAAAACCATATGTAAATGTCTCAGACTGATTTGGGTAGGACCTAGAGGGAGGCATGAGGAATTTATGTAACACTGGTTCCTAATGGGGTCTTTATGTGAGGGACACTGAAAGCACTAAACACTAGAGTTGCTTAGTTTACTGGTGAATGAAGATGTCTGTGGCTTGAGAAAGCAACAAATAGCAGCAAACGGGACTGAGACCTGTGTCAACTTTGAGGGGAAAATTTGGGGGCCCAATGGACTTTGTAGTATAATCAGAGGCTCTCTTTGATATTAGATTGGACCATAAGAAATTGCCATTTTTGTAGGTCAAAAGTGGTCAGAATCAGTAATTTTGTATGATTTAACCTAAAACATAATTCACTCTATTTTAAGAATTCTGTAGATATGTATTTCTGGGATTGCACTTTTAAATAATTTAGAGCAATACATCTCTAAGAACTTTTACTAATATTGCTTACAGGCTTAGTCTTGATTTGTGTTCATGTGAGTTCAGGGCAATTTATGGGAAGGAAACGGAAATGCAGTTTCTGCCTGCAGAATGGTCTGCACATTCACCCCAGCATTGGGCTTTCTTCATCCCCTTTGGCCAGGAGGACGGAGCCACCTTGTTCCCTGACCCTTGTACTTCAGGGCAGCCTCCCAAGAGCTCCACTAGGGTCTGTTTCCTTCTACACTAAGCATGATAATGTACTATATCACTTTTCTTCTGCCCCCAAACAGACTGTGCCCCTCTTTTCTCCTGAAGCAGAGGAGAGAGCTATCAGCTCTACTCCCAGAAGTGTCATAGTGAGCAGAGGACCCCCAGCCTGTACTCTACTCTGTCAGATACAATATCACTTAGTAAACATGCCTTCGTTCTCAGGCTCTATTTCTTGCTATCCTTTCTTTTCTGTGTTATCTGCATTTGTGTGTATTTTTCTCCCCAAATGTTCTTGAAAGTAAGAGGTGTTGAGCACCCTTTCCTACCCTCTCACCCAGCCTCTAGCAGAGAGCTAACTAAACAGTGTTACTTCTGCCTTCTGTATTATAGAATTATGGCGACCCCATGGGTACAGAGTAGTATTGAGCCTCATGTTTTTGCACCATAAATCACCCCACCCAGTGAAGAAAGAGGGCTATAGCGCCTCTTGCCCCTCCCAGGTATCTGTTGGTTCCTTTAGTACTTGAAGTGTTGTGACAGATTGAATTCTAGAGTTGTAAAGAGTCTACCACTCTTCTGTCAGTTTGTTGTTCTGTGATGGCTTGTATGTTGCTGTGATACTGGAAGCTATGCAAGTTATTTCAAATATCAGCAGGGTCGCCATAGTGGACAGGTTTTAGAAAGGCTTCCAGACTAAGACAGACTAGGAAGGAGAACTTGGCAATCTGAAAAAACTGACCATTGAAAACCTTATGAATAGCAGTGGGACACTGATACCATGCCGGAAGATGAGCCCCCTCAGTTTGGAAGGCACTCAAAATACGACTGGGGAAGAGCTGCTTCCTCAAAGTAGAGTCAACCTTAATAACATGAATGGAGTGAAGCTTTTGAGACCTTCATTTGCTAATATGGCATGACTCAAAATGTGCTGCAAATTCCCATTAATAATCGGAACACAGAATGTATGACATCTGAATCTAGGGAAATGAGAAGTCATCAGAAATGAAATGGAGTGCCTAAAGATCAATATCCTAGGCATTAGTGAGCTAAAATAGATGGATACTGGCCATTTTGAATCAGAGAAACATATGGTCTACTATGCTGAGAATGAAAAGTTGAAGAGGGATGATATCACACCCATCATTAAAGAGAAGAAGTAAAATTTTACTGAAGATAATGTAAGAACAGTTGCAACAGTACATCAATGAGGAACTCCCAGAAATTCAAGCCAGATACAGAAGAGGGCATGGAACAAGGAATATTGCTGATGTCACATGAAAACAGAATGTTTTCATATTGAAACCAGAAAGATGTTTACCTATGTTTTATTGGTTATGCAAATGCATTCAACTATGTGGATCATAATAAATTATAGAGAACATTTTAAAGAATCAGAATTCCAGAACATTTAACTGTGTTCATGCAGAACCTGTACATAGACCAAATGGCAGTATTTCAAACAGGACAAGGAGATACTGTGTAGTTTAAAATCAGGAAAAGTGTGTCTTGGAGTTGTATCCTTTCACCATACTTATTCAGTCTGTATGCTGAGCAAATAGTACGAGAAGCTAGACTATATGAAGAATAACAGGGACAGGATTGGAGGAAGACTAATTAACATCCTGCAATATGCATATGACACAATCTTGCTTACTGAAAGTAAAGAGAACTTAAAGCACTTACTGATGAAACTCAAAGACTACAGGTTTAAGTACTGTTTACACCTCAACTTAAAGAAAACAAAAATCCTTACAACTGGACCAATAAGCAACATCATGATAAACAGAAAAATGATGAAATTGTCAAGGATTTCATTTTACTGGGATCCACAGTCAATGCCCATGGAAGCAGCAGTCAAGAAATCAAACGATGTATTGCATTGGCCAAATTTGTAAAAGACCTCTTTAAAATATTCAAAAATAAAGATATCATTTTAAGAACTAAGGTGTGCCTGAATCAAGCCATGATATTTTCAATCACCTCATATGTATGTGAAAGCTGGACAGTGAATGAGGAAGACTGAAGAAGAATTGGTGCCTTTAAGTTATGGTGTTGGCAAAGAATTTTGAATATACCATGGATTGCCTGAAGAACAAACAAATCTGTCTTAGAAGAAGTACAGCCAGAAGCAAATATGAAAGCTCCTTAGAAGTGGAGATAGCAAGACTTTGTTTTATATGCTTTGGACGTGTTACCAGAAGGAACCAGTTCCTAGAGAAGGACATCATGCTTGATAAAGTAGAGGGTCAGTAAAAAAGAGGAAGACTTTCAATGAGATGGTTTGATACAGTGGTTGCAACGATTAATTTAAACATAACAATAATTGTGAGGATGGCACATGACCAGGCAGATTTTGTTCTGTTGTACATAGGGTAACTATGAGTCAGAACCAACACAGTGACACCTAACAATAACAGTAATGCCATTAGTGGTAGACAAATTGAAGCAAATCTTTCAAATTAAGGCAGACTAGGAAGAGAAGGCTGGCAATATGCTTTGAAAATCATAGTGCAAGAAAATGAACTCCCTGTGTTAGAAGGTACATAAAATACATACTGACTGCAACAACAGACTTGAGCATAGCAAGGATTGTCAGGATGGCACAGACTGGTCAGTGTTTCATTCTGTCGTACATTGGAGTCATCATGAGTTGGAGCCAACTCAGTGGCAACTGACAACTACAGAAAGTGAAGACCCGATTCCACATTTGGGGCCATCGCTCTGTGATGTGTCTGCTTCTGGGCACAGATAGAACAGATAAAAGTAACTGATAAAATTGTTTTCCACACTTTCACTTTAATGCCTCTCTAGAAGGAATTCTAACTTCAAGCAAATGGAATGTGGTGTCAGAACCAACCATATCTTTACTTCCAAGCACTCAGCTATCTTGGTGGTGTCCTTGTCCCACCCCCTGTGTTTGTGTTAGAGAGTCAGCAACTCACCTCAGTGATTTCTGGGTGTAGCTAAAAACATTCCCCCACATAATTCAGAGGGCTAAATGTATCTCCACTTATTACTAAGACAGCTTACCCTTTTCCATCAACACTTGCTTTGATTTAAAATTACTAATTTTAAAGCTGCAGGCCCTGTGCTGACAGGTTGGGAGTGGCACCTTCCCAGTTGGTGGCACTCAGTCATAAGCCTTCAGGAAAGGCTTTGTGGGAGGCCAGTATGGTAAGCATATGATTAATTTTGTTTCGGGTAGGCTAGCCATTTTCATAAACATTTGCTTGATTTTTTTGTTTTCATTTTGCTTACACACTATTTCTTACTGCCTGACCTTGCTAACCTTACTGACCTTGCTAACTTCCTAGAGCTTGGTTTCTTTTATTTATTTATTTATTTTCTTCAGACCCTCAAATGGACAAGAGACACCCTCCCCCAAATATATCCCTGCTCCTTCTCTTTCATCTTTCTTCCTCCCCACTGCAGATACCTCACCACTGCAGGCTAGGTACAAAAAGCTGTAGTTACAGCTGAATGTTTTAGAGGGGTACAACAAAATAATTGACACTTTTAGTTACAATTTTATTAAAGGTACCGTGCTTTACTATATAAAATAAATACATTATAGAATATTTAATTTATTTGCTCTCCCTTTATTCTGAAAAGTTTTAAAATTCCATTGATGTTGGTTGCATTTTTTAAAAATATTTAAGGTCATATCTTTTATGTTTGGGGCTTTTTTTTATTTGTTTGTTTTGTGATTTGAGTGAAAATGTACACAGCAAATGAGTTTTCCACTCAACAATTTCTACACATTTTGTTTCTTGAAAATATTTGCAATTGTTTCAGTGTAACAGCATTCTTCCTACTTCCTCCCTGGGTTCCCCATTTCTATTCATCATTCTTTCTTACCCCTTCTGAGCTATGTTTTTGGACAAATGCTCCAATTTCAGATGTGAAGGGTGTCTAAAGGCGATAGTCTCAGGAGTTCCACCAGTCTCTCTGTCAGACCAGTAAGTCTGGTCTTTTTATGATTTTGACTTGTGGTCTCTATTTTTCTCCTACTCTGTACAGGACTTTGTACTGTGATCAAAATCACAGTGGTTGATAGTGGTAGCTGGGCACCATCTAGTTCTTGTGGTCTCAGGGTTTTGCAGGCTGTGGTGTGTGTAGTCCAGTAGTCCTTTGGACTAATTGTTCTGCTGAGTCTTTGATTTTCTTCACTTTTCATTGCTCCAGATAGGGAGAAACCAATAGTTATATTTTAGATGGCTACTCACAAACTTTTAAGACCCCAGTGACTATTAACAAAAGTACGATGTGGAACATTGTCTTTGGGGACTATATTATGCAAATTGAACCAGATATCCTCTGAGACTATGGTCCTATGCTCTAAGCCCAATGACTCATTCCCTCAGAGTGTTTGGTTATGGTTAAGAACTTTTCATAACTTTGCCCTCTGTATTCTCTACCATATACATGAATATGTTGCAGCACATACAGATACATGTATAGAAATATCCTCTGCTAAATGTGTATACCCTTATGGGTATAGTCCTGTTCACCTTCCCACAGTTGTTCAGCTTGCATATCTACCTAGGTATCCACTCATAGATTATTGTTTGTTATTATTTGTGATGGTTAAAGTTGTATAAGACCACTGTTATAAAAAGCCAAGAAAAGATTAACTCACAGAAAGAAACATTCTTTGATAGTTATGAGGAATGAGAGGGAAGGGAGAGAAAATCACTAACTAGAGAGTAGACATGTATTAACTTGGGTGAAGGGAGGAAAAGTAATATGAAATAAGGGGGATATAGTCCTGTTTGTCTTCCTATACCTGTTCAGCTTGCATGTCTACTTAGGTATTGTGTTAGATTGGGTTCTCTAGAGAAACACAAAAAACCAGCTTAGTATATATATATATATATATATATATATA
>NW_006921795.1:432084-461055 GCF_000298275.1 Orycteropus afer afer
GACTGTGATGGAGTTCCTGTGGGCCCAGGAGGTAGGTAGGAGTGGGGAATGGCCACACCTCCATTCACCAAGTGTGTGGGGTATAAGAGTAACAAGAGGATTGTGGTACCTTTTCAGTCTTGCAGGTCCCAAGTGTACTTCGGGTTGCTGGAAAGCAGAACATGTTCTTAAGCCCCAGGAATCTGCGAGAGCGCTGTCTCTTTAAATATTCAAAATAGTCAAGCCGCTTTTTAAAAGTTCAAAATGGCGACACCCTCCGGACCAGCAAAAGTCCACACCTCAGCCCACCTTTCTCTTTACCTTCTCCGTTTGTTCCCCAGCCACAGTGCGCAGTCCTCCATGCAGTCCCTGGCTAGCAGGGTGATTTTTAGGCTAATTTTTCAGTCCTACCACCACTCGGGAGTCTCCAAGCTGTCTGTGCCGCCAGGATTGCTGCCAGACCGCAGCTCTGTATGTCTCCTTTTTTGGTATTTTCACACAAATTCTTCTGCTAGTTGGGGTTTAGTCCACTTCTATATCCTTCCCTCCAAGGTTCAGATGTGGAAGATTATCTTCTGTGTCTGTGTTAATTGGTTCCCTTTTCTTTGTTGAAGAGGGTCTGTGCAGTCTTTCTGCCTAGTCCACCATCTTGCCGGAACTCCTCTGTGAGTAAACCTTTTCTCGGCTTTTTATAATAGCAGTTTCATGCAATATTTGTCTTTTTATTGTTGACTTATTTCACTCAGCATAATGGCCTCCAGGTTCATCCATGTTATGAACTGTTTCATAGGTTCGTCATTATTCTTTAACATTGTATAATACTCCTTTGTGTGTGTGTTCTGTAGTTTCTTTATCCATTCATCCACTGATGGGCACTTAAGTTGTTTCCATCTTTTTGCTTTTCTGAATAATGCCATGATGAACATGGGTGTGTATATATTTGTTCATGTCACGACTCTTATTTCTTTAGGATATATACCTAGTAATGAGATTGCTGGATCATATGATATTTCTCTTTGCAACTTTTTAAAGGAAGTGTATTACTCTTTTCCACAGTAGTTGTACCATTTTACAGTCCCAATGACATTTTATGAGAGTTTTGATCTCTTCACATTATAGCACCTCTTGTTTGTTTTTTGTGGGTTTTTGTTGTTGTTTGAACTTTGCTACTATCGCCAGGGTGAGATGATATCTCATTGTTGTTTTGATTTACATCTCTCTAATGGCTAATGATCATGAGCATTTCTTCATGTGTTTGTTAGCTGCTTGAATGTTCTTTGGTGAAATGTCTGTTCATCTCCTCTGCCTACTTTTTAATTGGATTGCCTATCTTTTTGTTGTTGAGCTGTTGATGTGTTCTGGTAGCATAGTGCCTAAGGCACTTGACTGCTAACCAGAAGGCTGGTGGTTCAAACCCACCAGCCACTCCTCAGAAGGAAGGTTGGGCAATCTACTTCCATAGTGATACCACCTCAGAAACCCAAGGAGGGGTCACTATGAGTCAGGTCCAACTCGATGGCGCATAACAACAACAACAACAGTCCATTGTCAGATATGTCATTGCCAAAAAATTTTTTCCAGTCTATAGGTTCCCTTTATATTCTTTTGGTGCACATAAATGTTTAATTTTTAGGAAGTCCCAATTATCTATTTTATCTTCTGTTGTTTGTAAAATTTTAGTTATGTTTGATAGATGATTTATGCCATAAATTAGGACCCCTAAGTTTGCCCCTATTTCTTCTTTGATGGTCTTTAGAACTTAGGTTTTTGGTTTTTAAGTCTTTGATCCACTTGGAGTTAGTTTTTTAATATGGTGTGAGGTATGGATACTGTTACTTTTTTCTGCAAATACATACACAATTTTGCCAGCACCATTTGTTAAAGAGAACATCTCTGCCCCTTTTAATGAATTTTAGTAGAATTTTGTTGAAGATCAGCTGTCCATAGGTGGATGGATTTACTTCTGGATTCTGAATTCTGTTCCATTGGTCTATGTATCTTTTGTTGTACTAATATCAAGCTGTTTTGACTGGTCTAGTAGGGTTTGAGGTCAGCAAGTGTGAGGCCTCCTACTTGGTTCTTCATCTGTAGTAGTGTTTTACTTAACCAGGATCACTTTCCTTTCCATATAAACTTGGTGATTAGTTTTTCCATCTCTTTAAAGAATGTTGATGGAATCTGGATCAAGATAGCATTATGTCTATAGATAGCTTTGAATAGTATTGACATTTTCACAATATTAAGTCTTCCTATCCACGAGCATGGTACGCTCTTCCATTTATATAAGTCTCTTCATTTCTTACAGCAGTGTTTGTAGTTTTCTTTGTATAAGTCTTTTGTTTCTCTGGTTAGGTTTATTCCTAAGTATTTCATCATCTTGGTAGCTATTATAAATAGTATTGGTTTCCAGATTTCTTTTTCAGAGTTCTCTTTGTTAGTGTAGAGGAATCCAACTGATTTTTGTATATTGATCTTGTACCTGCCACTTTGGTGAATCCTTCTATTTGTTCCAATACCTTTCTTGTTGAATTTCTGGGATTTTTAGGTATAGAATAAAGACAGTTATATATTATGTTTTAAAGTAGACATTTCTGTTAGTTCAAATTCTTCATGACTATTATATTTATTCTCAAGAAACTATCCAGACTATTTAATTTGCCAGCTGAACTCATCTCTGTAATCCTGTGAGTGCACTCTGACTTGATTCAAGAGAGAATATATTAATTATGAAATTAATTAGTAAGAGCTTTCTTTAAATGATGTAAGTTTTTTAATAAATAATTAGTTTTCAGATCCCATCTAAGAAATATTTTCAACTTTGTGAAATAAGTAAAATTATTAGTATTGTAGTGTGCATAGAAAAATACCATTTTAAAATTCAATTTAAATTACTTACATCAGAGAGCTTATTCATGATTTCTTATAGCCTCTAAAAGTAGCCTTCCATGTATGGACCCAACTCCCCCAAATTGGCTAGGCTTAGGCACTCCTTCTAGTTTCTTCTCTTTCAAAATATTTTGTAGAAAGAGTGCAGGTACTCTCTTTATGAGGCTATGAGCAAATTACTAGATTGAACCCTATGAAATTGCTGATGTTAGTCTGCTTCTGGCCTTATCTGTAGCCTCTCAGAGTCCCAGTGTCTTCAGCTATAAAATGTGAATACTAATACCTACTTCATGGGATTTTCTGAGGATCATACAAGGTAATCTTGGTGCATTATTGATACATAATAGGATTAATATTTATTCTTTATCTATGGACAGACAGATGGATAGAAATATTACTAGATGTTTGTCTTTATGGCATGTAGTGAAAATGGCTGAGCTGATTGTCATCATATTTTATGGGTATGTTTAGGATGGTTTTTCCTAACATACAAGCTCTTTAGAATAAACAAAATTCACTTAGGTGATGAAGGGAGCACACCAACAAACCAGATGTGAATCACCAGACTGCTGGGTTATAGGTCCTTCCATGGGCCCCAATACAGAAGAGGCACATGATACATTAGGAACCCAGTTAGACAGGCAAGCTGGGTGTGCAAACCCAAACCCCAGATTGGACAACATAGGGCTAGACTTTTTTTATAGGTACAGAACTTCTAAATGGTAGGGAAGTGAAGACAACTACAAAATAGAACAGGCTGTTCTAAACTTGAGAAGAAAACTATAAATCACAGGGTAATCTCAAAGAAAAAATGATAAACCTTCACATCAGAATAATAAAGATGACCAGCACAAATATTTAGCAAATACTAAAACAATAGCAAGAAAAAAAGTGATAACATGATTCATAAACAAAACCAAGCTTAGCACAGAAATTATATGGAACAAAGAAATCGACACCATGAAAAAGCACATAACAAAGTGACAGCAACAATTCATACTTGTTGATTATTACATATCTGGCTTATCTCTAAGATTTATAGAAAACTCTAACACCTCAACAGCAAAGGAATTAACAATCCAGTTGAAAAATGGACAGAAGACATGAATAGACATTTCACTAAGGAGGATATTCAGGTGACCAGCAAATATATGAAGAGGTACTCATGATCATTGGCCATCAAAGAGATGCAAATCAAAACCACAGTGAGATAGTATCTTACCCCAGTTCTGATGGCAAAGTTCAACGAGACAGAAAACAACAAATGCTGGTGGGGATATGGAGAAATTGGGACTCTCACACACTTCTGGTGGGACTGTGAAGTGATACAGCCACTATGGAAAGCAGTATGGTGATTCCCTAGAAAGCTAGAATTGGAGACACCATTTCACCCAGCAATCCAATGACTAGGTATATATCCTAGAGAGGTGAGAGCCAGGACAGGAACAGATATATGCACATCCATGTTCATTGCAGCACTATTTACAATAGCAAAAAGATGGAAACAACCTACGTGCCCGTTAGTGGAAGAGTGGATGGCCAAACTGTGGTACATGCACACAATGGAATGATATTCACCACTAAAGAATAATGTAGAGTCTGCAAAACACCGCATAACGTGGATGAACTTGGAGGACATTATGCTGAGTGAAATAAGTCAGCCACGGAAGGATGAATATAGCATTAGTTCATTGTTGTGGAGAGTCAAGGAAAGGTTTGTATATGGAAGGAAACATTTTTTGTTGGTTGCCAGGGGTGGGAGGGGTGGAGAGAGAACACTGCAAAAAAAAAAAAAAAAATGCATTGTCCCATGTCACTTTAGTTTTATATATTTCACTGTACATAAATTATATTTCAATAAAATGCATCTAGAAGAAAAAAAACTGCTTCTCACACAGGCAGCTTGAGGATGGACAATTGCAGGGATTCATGCATTTACCAATGATAATTTTCTCTAGTTTTTTAAAAAGAAAAACATCAAAGACAAGGTTCTTTAGAGATGAATTAAATTTTTTTCTTTCAAAATAATTCTAAGTAAATAAATAATTCTTTGTTTTCTCATATACATGTATTATGGCTAAATCCATTTTCCCAATGTTGAGTTTAGTCTGCCGTTTAATCTGTCTCAAACCATTAACTTTAGGGACTGTTTTCTATGGAAATTGTATAGCTTTTATTTTAATTATCCTATAATTGCAGGAATTGTCTGACATTACTAAGTGAAAAAAAAAAAGTCAAGGTGGGTACATTTAATGTGTCCTGGAAAACTTCAAAACTAAAAGCTCATTAAGGGACTTATTGAGATAAATATATACTGTGCTCACTTCTAATAAGCTTAGCATAGTCACAAAGCTCAGGAAATCACTGCTTCCTAACTTTTGACCTGTCTCCCAGTTATTTAGCCCATGACAATCACATGCTTGTGACACCAGCAGCTAATTAAAATTACCAAGGAGAGCTGTGGCTGGCACTCATTGACAGATTCAATAAGACAATCACATCCTCATCTTTGTAGAAAATGGCCAATGCATTTTATTCTATATTGTTTGGATCATCAAGGAAAACATGGCTTGCTCTCATGCTGAATTGTTAGAGATAAGCATCACTACTAGCCCTTCTGCAAAATGGCTCCTTTTACACAGCACTTAGAATTTCTCTCATCAAGTGCTTTTTTAAAAAAATGATAGGTGATTTCAGGAACCTAAATTCGCATTATTAGTTACAAGTTAAAAATTGCCACTTATCTCTCTTACTAAATCTGTTCAAGTAATATTAGTACTATTCTTCGTTAAAGATAGCCCCTGTATGAACTGTGTATAGAGGGAAAGCCTAAGACAGAACCTGTCCCAAGGAATTACTGCTGCATCTAGAAGTGTACCTGTTCTGTATGTGATATTTCTGGCATGGTGACATGTACTCACTTTGAGAATCTCACAATCAAAAATGCTTTAAATTGTTTTGCATGTTCCTACCCCTCCCCCCCTCAAGGTCCCAGTATTCTTGTAAACTGAATCAAATGTTTGAAAATTATATAGTGCAATGCATACTTAAGTTTTCTTTTACCGACACTATCCATTAGACCAGTTTTCTCTTGAAACGTCTTCTAGGTATCTGGGATATTCTCCCTGCACTACTGTTTTCTCATCCAGAGGCATCACCAAGGCTATTTCAAGGGCTTTCTCTGGAATTGACTCAATGGCAGTGAATTTGCTTTTTGGGGTTAGGCGCACCTTCATCTTCAAAGAAACATCTCTGCTCTTCAGCACTTTAAAGAGGTCTTTTGCAGCAGATTCACCCAGCGTAGTAAGTAGTCTGATTTCTTGACTGCCGCTTCCATTGGTGTTGATTGTGGAACCAAGTAATATGAAATATTTGACAACTTCAATCTTTTCTCCATTTATCATGATGCTGCTTATTGGTCCAGCTGTGAGAATTTTCATTTTCTTTATGTTGAAATGTAATCCATACTGCAGACTGTAGTCTTCTGTCTTCATCAATAAGTGCTTCAAATCAAGAAAGCAAAGTTGTGTCTTCTGCATATCACAGGTTGTTAATCAGTCTTCCTCCAATCCTGATGCCACACTCTTCTTCATATAGTCCAGCTTCTCAAATTATTTGCTCAGCATACAGATTTAATAAGTATAGTGAAGGGTACAACCCTTACACACTCCCTTCCTGACTTTAAACCATGCAGTATCCCCTTGTTCTGTTTGAACAACAGCCTCCTTGTCTATGTACATGTTCCTGATGACCGCAGTTAAGTGTTCTGGAATTCCCATTCTTCTCAATATTATCCATAATTTCTTATGATCCACACAATTGAATGCTTTTGCATCGTCAGTAAAACATCTTTCTGCTATTCTTTGCTTTCAGCCAAGATCCATCTGACATCAGCAATGATATCCCTCATTCCACATCCTTTTCTGAATCCAGCTTGCATTTCTAGAAGTTCTGTCAATATACTGCTGCAACCGTTTTTTAATTACCTTCAGCAAGATTGTACTTGCATGTAATATTGATATTGTTCAGTGATTTCCACATTCTTTTCCAGTCAGTTGGCCAGGAAGCTGTCTTCCAAATTTCTTGGCATGTAGTTATGGTAGGTGGGGTGAAAACAGAAAATGCTGACCTAGTCCCTGGCCTCTGTGATTCAGGTTCTAATTGAGAAAAATATCTTCCCTGAAATAATTTCCTACCTGTTGAAGGAAGCAATTTTGGGTGGTAGATGAGGAGGTGGTGTTCATTTCCACACAAAAAGAAAGGCCTTGCTGCTTTGGCTTTGGCAGGGCCTATCTCTGGGCTGGATGCTGGACCACCATGTTGGATAGCAAACTATTGACCCTCAGCTCCAAACTAATGCTTCCATCCTGCGCTGCAGCATCACATTTCTCCTTTGCCAGCTGTTCCCTGTTAGGTTCCACCAATAGAAGATGCTATAACATCCAGCAGTTGTTGCTGTGATTGTGAACAGGCACCAGGCTCAGCGTACATATGGCATTATTCATCTTCACTGCAGAGCAAACCTGCAGGTCAACCTCGAACCTCTTTCACAGCTGAGAGAACTGGGCTCTGGGGCAAAAAATCCTTCTCTAAGGCCGCAGTGCCAGGACTTGGTAGAATTTGCATCTGAACTCAGGGCTTCGACTTATACCAAACTATCTGTGATGACACATGGACCATTAGGCCTGTGCGTATAGGCCCTCTTTTGCTTGAGCCATTTGTACAAATGATTTTACCTTCTTCATTGTTTTTTAATGATACTAAGTGGCACAAAGGTACAAAGTAAGGGTTTGCCAGAAGCTTTATTATTCTTGGAAGATGGCCATTGAAGAATAAAAATCCATTCTTAGTGTCTCTCAGTGTTTTGATTGTGATGCAAACATCAACTTGATCTTAAAATCAAAAGCCCTGTTGGTTTTCAAATGTGAAAGCATTTTGTGACTTTATAATACATACGTGATGGTGCTAAATCATTTTCTTATTTAAAATGCATATTCAAAACAATTAAGGAATGACATTTAGAATTCTCTCATACTTTGGCTACAGAATGTGACCAGAAACAAGCACAGTGAGATAAATTTTGCTTAATTGGCTCATTTAAGTTTCCTAATCCCTGATATGTAAACAAACAAACAAAAAAATTGAATTAACATAGTTTATAATTCTAAATTCTGGATTCTTATATTAGTTTTACAGATATAATTCAGCTATAAAGTCACTGTTTATGCCAGATTAACTATTAAAATTGTAATTTATTTTGTGCTATTATTCCTTGTTCTGGAGGAAGAAGGAAAGATCTAATTTACTTATTCTCATCCTTCTGTTATCACCAAACAATATTTGTGAGTTAACTTAGCAGTAAACATTGTAAGCTTCTTGACTAAAATAAGTGTAAAAGATTAAGCAGAGACAGAATAAAGGAGTAGAAAGGGGCCAACATTTGGAACAAGTCAGCCTGGGCTTGAGTTTTAGCCCCATATTACTGGGTGGTCCCCGGGGGATCATTTATGCTTCCCGGCTCTGTTTTATTATCTCTGGATTGAGGTTTCCACAAAGAGCCAATGGGTCTACAGCTACAGAAGGGCTTCATAAGTGGCAAAACATTATGCCAACATTGGGTAAAATATTTTTATTTATTTCCTAAAAATAGTGTCTTTCCTTCTAAGTAAGATATGTATACCTTTCCTTCTAAGTAATATATGTATACCTCAAAGGGGGAGCTCTGGTAGCATAGTGCCTAAGGCACTTGACTGCTAACCAGAAGGCTGGTGGTTCAAACCCACCAGCCACTCCTCGGAAGGAAGGTTGGGCAATCTACTTCTGTAGTGATACCGCCTCAGAACCACAAGGAGGGGTCACTATGAGTCAGGCCAACTCGACAGCACATAACAACAACAACAACAATCTCAAAGGAACTCAGGCTAATTATAATATAGCCTCATGATATGTTTTAGAATTCTCCCCAATACTATAATCATAAGTACAGTGATAGAGTATTGTAGGAGTTGAGGAACAAGGGAATACTATGCATATGTTGTTGTTGTTGTTGTTGTTATTTGCCGTCAAGTCAGCCCCAACTCAAAGCGACCCCTCCTTGGGTTTCCGAGGCAGTATCACTACGAAAGTAGGATTGCCCAACCTTCCTTCCGAGGAGTGGCTGGTGGGTTTGAACCGCCAGCCTTCTGGTTAGCAGTCAAGTGCCTTAGGCACTATGCTTCCAGAGCTCCTACTATACATACACCCGAGTGAAAAGTAACAATAAGTAGGAGGCACTCAATAAATATCATCTGAAGGGACACATAGATGGATGACCTGATAATTTGAAGAAACAAGGAATTGAGGGAAGATGAACCTGGGCTCTCTGCACTGGGATGGATCATAACTGGCCCACTGGTTGAGGAATCTTCTATGTAGTTCTGTTTCAGATTTAAATAGTGAGAAACCTGAAATTCTCTTTGAGTAAAATACAAAATGACACCAAAATACATTTTCCTTATAGGGGCCATGTCTCATATCATTAATATAAAACTGCTGATTTAATGGAGCTGCTTTTGATCTATCAAGAAAAGACACACCTAATTCAATTTGACTATTTTTCCAGGAGTAAGTGTCTTGATTTGCAAGAGAATGATTTGATTATAATTTTAAGTAATACTGCAGTTATATTTTTAGTCATGAAGATGATATCGAATGACTCGAAGTGGTTCAAATGTGGAAAGTCCCAGAGAATTACATGAGTTGGTAATGGTACCTTTAATAGCTTTCAGTTTTCTCTATTACTTGTAATGTGACAAGTGTATTTTAGTCAGAACGGATAGAATCTTTGACAGAGAATTTTGCATATAAAATATTAAAAAAACAGTATAAAAACATAATAATCTAAGATTATAAAAAACATATTAAATCAAGACATAAACACCATCATTTTTATCTGTACATTTTCTTTTTAAGCATGTGTCATCATGAGGGAATTTCTAATTCTGATCTTTGTTCCCACAAGAGAGCCTTGTCTTTATTTAATTCTATACTATTATTAAAATTGAGTGTTTAGATATTCAGAGGTACCTACTGAAATATAGTCTATTTTTTTAATCTGTTGTCAATGTCAAACTTAAATGGGACTGAATATCTGATCTGTACCTGATGACATATGTTCTCCAGGTATGAAAACAAAATAATCCCTCTTATTCCCTCCCACAGTGCACCCTTGAGCCAGATTCAGCCATAGCTTATTGCTTTTCTATAGCTGACAACCTGTAGAGTTGTTGGCCATAACTTTGTCCCATGATAGGTTGAAAGCCATGAGGAAGCACTGTGTCAAATGACCAACACTCAGATACGATGAAGAATGCTTCAGACATACATCACTGGTCCCTGCTGTCCACCTTCAGATACTGGACACCAGGCCCTGGGATTGAAGGGTTGGGGAGCACATCACCACAAGTGCCAGCCTGCAGGGAGAGTTTGAATTAAGGAGTGAGTGACACAAGAAGAAAGACATCTGCATTAGTAAATGCAAAGTTGAAGAGTCCTGCTGAGCCCCATGCTGCAAAAGCCCCCAGCCTGCATAAAGAGAAAAGTTACACACACATCAATGGGATTTAGTGAAATCCCTTCTCATTCCCACTCTGACCTGTAGGAATTTCTCTCACTAATTTCTTGTGGCTAAAATACTTACTTGAGTTACAAGCATTGATGTTTAATTTGTAGAAGTCTTTCTAAACACATTAAGATTTCTTTTTCCTAAAATTATTGGATAATAGAGTCTGAATTAAAGGGGATGGGAGAAGGGCTTTCTTTTTTTTTCCTTCAGGTTTCCATAAACAAAGCAATGAGGGGATGGCATTGGCCTTCTGTTAATTGTGGCTACACTGGCCTTTTCTCAAGGGAGCATTCTGATTTCCAGAGGCAGGACCATGGCTGAGGATCAGATTGCCTAGATTTAAGCACAGGCTCTGGGATTTACTATCTGAAGGACTTAACTCAAATCTTGCCTCTCTGATCATCAGTTCCTAGTCTATAAAAAGAGGATAGCATAGTACAGACCATGAGAGGTGGTTGTGAGGATCAAATTACTTATAAAATGCCTACCACAGTGGCTGCCCATAATAAACTCTGGATCATTTTAGTTAAAATCATTATGTAAACATAACAAATGATTGACGCACATCAGTGGAAGTGCCTCTTGTCGGGGTGGCTTATACTTAGAATGCAGTTCAATCTCTTTGCAGTGAGAGAATCTCCAGATGCCACAGGTAGACAGCTACCTGAAGTATAATCAACACAGAGTTTTCCTTGGAATGCATTTGTAAGAGGTCATCCTTTACATTACATGTTTGCAGATGTTTCTGAGAATGACAGGCAGCAACTGTGCCTGAACCTCACTCTAGACGCCAACATTCATTGTTCCTTAAGTCTTCCTTTGGTTTCCTTGTATAGAGTTTTCCTTCCTCCCCAGTAAGCAGTAGTGTCACAAGGATCACATGGCCACATACAGGGTCCTCACCCAGCAGATTTCAAATGGAAGCTGGAGGCTGTTTCTCAACTCCTTTGCTGGAAAGCACTGCAAGGATATTTCCCAGTCCACTGAAGCAACTAGACCTCCAACAGGCAAATCATTTTTAAAAGAAATATGTGTGTGTGTGTATCCTTCCCCCCACCCCTTGTACAACCTAGAACCAAGATTAACAGAGGGTACCGAATAGCACAGGTGTGAGTCTGCTATGAAATCAGAGCAAGTCATTACAGCAGTCCCTGGGGATTTTTGTAGCCAGTGTTGAAAGCAAACTATAGAAATCTCCAACTATGTCATTTAAGTAACTTGTGTATACTTCTTCATCATCCTTTTTTTTTTTTTTTTTTTGCCTAACTGAACCCAATACTGAGAAAGATGTAAGAAAAATAAAGGACATGCGTTTTGCAATCCAGCTGCTCAAAACCACTTTCCTAATCATTAGTGAAACAAGTGTTTGTTGCATACTGGCCATGTTTGGTTTGAATGAGACCATGTCTGTGGACAGTCCTGGCCATGCCTGCAGATGGAACCACTCTTCAGAATGCTTCCCTCCATGCAAATCCACACCCAGAACCATGCAGTATGATAGTGCAGACTCTTGTATTTGTTTGGTGTAGCTTTTACCTAAACAAGCCATTACTTTACATGGCAGATCCATCATACGCTGGATTTTTTTTTTTTTTTTTTTCAATAAACAGTGGGCTAACTTTTAATTAAAAAAGAACTCTTGCAAATCAGTAAGGAAAAAACAAACAGCCCAATAAATAAATGAGCAAATACATTAATAGGCAGTTTGTAAAAGAAACACATTTAGCCAGTAACATGAAAAGAAGCCCAGTCTCACTTATGATTAAAGAAATGAAAAATAAAACAGTATGTTACCTTTTTTTTTTTAACAGATGGGGAATGTTTAAAACTTTGTCCTAATTGGGAACCCCTAAAAGCTGACCCTGAGACAAGCATCTATGCTGTTTTTAATTGTCAAAAATCAGTAACTTTGTTAATAAATGACAAGCATAGTTTTGTCACATCTGCTTACAAGGGAGCTTTTTGTTATTAGAATTCCCCCAATTTCCAGTTAGGTTTCTGTAACAGTGGAAGGTGTTTTTTTTCTGCTCTAACTGCTAAGTCTGTGGGGAGCTTTGGGTTTCAGGTACAGGCCAGCAGCGGTTGCATTTTGTCATTCAGATCTGAGGTAGGCCCCATTTTAGCCATTGGCATAGAATATGAAGAGTATGGAAATGGGCACACAGCACCCTCCACTGTACACTCTTTCTTTGGTCTCTAGGTTACTTTCAGCTGGTAAACCCCTAACTTTTCTGGGAGTTTTTCTTGTCATCTGATAATTTGGTGAATATCTTCCTGGGAAACTCAGATGCCTTGAAGCCATTATAATTATTTTATAGAGACTACTATTATAGAAATAGGAGCTCTGGTAGCATAGTGCCTGGTGGTTCAAACCCACCAGCCACTCCTCAGAAGGAAGGTTGGGCAACCTACTTCCATAGTGATACTGCCTTGGAAACCCAAGGAGGGGTCACTATAAGTCGGGTCCAACTCGACGGCAAATAACAACAGCAACATTATAGAAATATACAGGATATATAATATTTGTAGGAGCTCTGGTAGCATAGTGCCTAAGGCACTTGACTGCTAACCAGAAGGCTGGCAGTTCAAACTCACCAGCCGCTCCTCGGAAGGAAGATGGGGCAATCTACTACCGTAGTGATACTGCCTCAGAAACCCAAGGAGGGGTCGCTCTGAGTTGGGTCCGACTCGACAGCACATAACAACAACAACAACAACATAATATTTATATACTATATAAATAATACTTAAACTAAATACTTTAGTGTATGTTCATAGTTTTTATTTTTAAATACACAAAAATTAAATGTACTTCAAACTTTGTAAATACCATGAAAAGAAAATACTCCTCAAAATTGTTTTCAGAAATGGAAAATCAAGAAAATACATACAGAGTTTGGTGCAAATTCTTTGGACCACAAAATTTAATTACTCCATGTCTGAGGCTATTCTGGCTTCATGTCTGCCTAAGGGGTTGATTATTGGCAGCCTTTGAGACATTTCAGTAGCATGATAACCAGACTATCTGCCATAACAGATTTTTTTGTCCTTGTTGGTTTAATTTTCTTATTCTTTATCATATCATCATGATTTTATTTTAATGTTAGGGTCAACCTAGATATAAGCTAATCTGTAAATCAAATGCACGTGGTTTTTGCTGTCAAAATCAATGACTGAAAAGTAAATGCCGGATAATTCAATTCAAATTATGTTGCATGAAAAGATACTTCTTGTGAGGTGTTACTGAGTCAGTTCTGACTCACAGTGACCCCATGTGTAACAGAATGAAACACTGCCCAGTCCTGTACTGTCCTCACAATTGTTGCTATGTTTGAGCCCACTGTTGCAGCCAATCTATTTGGTTGAGTCTTCTTCTTTTTCCCTGAATTTCAGCTTCACCAAGCATGATATCCTTTTCCAGGGATTAGTCCCTTCCTGATAACATATCCAAAGCACAGGAGTTGAAGTTGCACCGTCCTCGCTTCTAAGAAGCATTCTGACTGTACTTCTTCCAAAATAGATACCTAGAATATATTTCATTTAATATTTTTCTGTAAAAGTGAATCATGATAAAGTTGGAGTTTAAAATCCATGTTTATTGCTATTTAATTTTTTACTCTTTATATTTTGCCAGAAAAAGATTTTAAACATTCAGAGACAGTTCTGCATTTCTAATTGTTTCACATTTAGTTGTAACTTTGTGTATATCACAACAAAATGTCAGTAATGGGAATTTCTGTAATTAGGGTTATGAGTACATTTTTGAGCTTTTAACATGCCATATCTTCAAGACAAGTGAAGATCTGTGAATGGAAGCAGCTCAAGTGACATTTACTCCCTTCTCCCAGAAAATTAAGTTACTGGGCTAAGTATAACTGAACTCTTAAGTTTTCTGTTACTCATATTGACTCATCACTTCTGTTATTTTCCAACTAAGTAACCTGTTGAATCTTTTCTTGATCAATTTGACAGCATGTTTTCTAGACTTGAAATAGCTAAATGACTAATTTTCTCATCACTTATATTTTTACTGATGTGAGACTTTGAGCAAGTGTCACAGCATATTCTCACTTGATGATTTATGGACGTGAGGTAGACCAGAAGAATTGGAGAAGATGAAAATGGAAATCCTATCATCAAAGATGTGTTCCTTTACAAATCTAATCCCCCAGGAAGAACCAATTTGAACATTTCTAATAGACCAAATCCATGTTACCCTTGGAGCATCTTGGGTTCTCAGGAGAGATACCTTCAGTTTCCTCTCCATAAGGGCCCAGGAGTATGACAGCAGACCTTCTTCAAAAATCTGTGATTTCATAGCTTAAGAAAATCCATTTTTCCCCATTTTCGTCTGTTTTTATCATTTCCTCAAAGTTATTCTTAAACCTGATTAGATGGATATTTTCTCTCTTTTTTTTTTTTAGCAGCAGTGGACTCCTTTTCTCTCCAGGAATGTATCATTGGGGATTGAAACATAATCTAATAGTTTATGTGTTTAGTTTCTTTTTCCAAAACCACCCATTTTATTTGGTTACATTGTTCAGTAAAGTCATCTACTTTATCTGTTACCACACTGTGACATTGATTTAGAATGATACATTTATTTGGGGTCTTAAATAGCTCTAGAATTTAAATTTGTATTATATTGAAATACAAACAAGATCTTTGTGAAAATGATGTATGGCTTTAATATGTAATTGGCATCTGCTCTTGCCTTGAATATTATAAAATTTCATCTGTTTATGTAGAAGTATCAAATGCCATCCCAGCATATCAGTGTAGTACCCACTGGGTATAGGTTCCAGGGGAGGTGTTGGAGATACAGAAGTGCACTGGAGCTAAGGCACTGCATAGTTTAGACACTCCTCCTTACAGAAATGCTCCTTTCATGGGTTCTATGAAGTTACTCTCTCCAATTCTTCCTTCATCTCTCTTTCCTGCTCCTTTGCTTCTGCCTTTGAAGTGCATAGGAGAGGGGGTTCCCAGCATTGCATTCTCCCCATTTCTCCGAGATCATCTCCACACCACTGACTAATAGCTAGTTCCTTATCTTGATCCCAGGCCTCTCTGCTGACTCCTAGTCATAGTTCCCTTGAACTTCGCCCTTAGATGTCCCCCTAGACACCTCAGACTCAACTCAGCCCTGTCTTCTCTCCTCAGATCCCTCCTTGGGTCAGTGTCTGCACCATTTAATGAGTCATCTAGGACATTGTAACCAAAGTTTTGACCCCCTACTTTACCAACCATGATGTCCTTTTCCAGCAATTGGTCTTTCCTGATGATGTGTCTAAAATAAGCAAGCTGCAGTTTCACTATCCTCACTTCTAAGGAGCATTCTGATTTGATTTCTTCTAAGACTGATTTATTTATTCTTCTGGCAATCCATGGTATTTTCATTATTCTTCACCAACACCACAATTCAAATGCATCAATTCTTCTTTCTTCCTTTTTCATTGTCCTGCTTTTACATGCATATTGAAGTGATTGAAAATACTGCCTTGGGTCAGGTGCACCTCAGTCATCAAAGTGACATCTTTGCTTTTGAAAACCTCAAAGAGGTCTTTTGCAGCAGATTTGCCCATTGCAGTATATTGTTTAATTTCTTCATGGCTGCTTCCAAGGTCGTTCATTGTTGTTCCAAGTAAAATGAAATCTTTGACAGTTCAGTTTCTTCTTCATTTATCATCATGTTGTTTACTAGTCCAGCTGTGAGAATTTTTGGTTTTTTCATGTTCTGGCATAATTCATATAAAGGTTGTAGTCTTTGACATTCATCAGTAAGTGCTTTAAGTTGTCTTCATTTTTGTCAAGCAAGGCTGTGTAATCTTGATACCACAGGCTGTTAATAAGTCTTCCTCCCATCCTGTGGGCACATTCTTCTTCATGTAGTCCAGTTTCTCAGATTATTTGTTCAACATTCAGTAAGCTGAAAGGATACAACCCTGCCATGCACCTTTCTCAGTTCTGAACCATGCAGTATCCAGTTGTTCTTTTCAAACATTTGCTTCTTGATCCATGTTCAGGTTCCACATAGGCAAGTGTTCTGAATTCCCACTCTTCATAAATATCCATAATTTGTTATGAACCACATAGTCATATACCTTTGTGTAGTCAATAAAACACAGGTAAACAACTTTCTAGTATTCTCTGCTTCACCCAAGATCCATCTGACATCAACAATGATATCCCTTGTTCTACATCCTCTTCTGAACTTGGCTTGAACTTCTACAAGTTCCCCATTGATATACTACTGCAATTGTTTTTTAATTATCTTCAGCAAAATTTTATTTACATGTTATATTAATGATATCATTCAATAATGTCTGCATCCAGTTTGACTACCTTTCTTTGGAATGGGCACAAATATAGATCTCTTCCAGTTAGCCAGGTAGCTATCTTCCAAATTTCTTGACATAGACAAAAAAGCACTTCCAGTGTTTCATTTGTTTGAGGAATGTTAATAATTAATAAAATTCTTACATAGCAATGTAGACAGAGTATATTACTAAAGAAACTCAAAAATATCCAGAAGCTGGCCTTCTGTTAGTAATTTAAATGTTCTCTGAATTGAGTAATCAAGGAGAAAATTATTCTTTAAAAAATACTGTGTGTGTGTTTTTAATATGGTAGTCACAATAGAATTTGAATTTCACCTTTTTTAGGATTATTTAAGGGATTTTTTTTAAGCTTGTACTGAAATGGGTTCTTGCATTTGTGACCAGGCACCTCTTTCATCATCCTCTCTCAGTTGGAGGTCTCTGACCATGCACTAACAGGCATTATTGCAGGATTTGGTTCACATCTTAACATGTCATACTGCATGAGGAGAAGAATCTTAAGCACTACACCACCAGAGCTCCCAAAAGCATTTTAAGCATGTCTAATTTATAAATCTCTTTTTTATAGCAAGCAACCGGCATAGAAGCCCTAAGAGTGTTAGGTAAGAAAAGTCAGATGATACTGCTCCAAACTGCCCCTGCAAGCAGACCTCATAATCTGCTCCCATAGAGATTACAGCCTGAGGAAACCCTGTGGTACAGTTCTACTGTCACATGGGATTGCTATGATTCAAAATCAATGTATTGGTACCTAATAATAACAACAGCAACAGTAGTTCTACTAAGAAAATTCAGTTAAGATTCAGGAGCTACATTTTTCAAGGTTACTAAAAGAAATTATTTTTGTTGCCAGTGAACCCGTTGGCTGTTTCTGAATGTTGCCAGGATTATGGTAATGTTTGTTTTCTCTTTGTCATGGTGTTTACATGCCCTGGCTTAAGCCACAAGTGAAAATGAGTGATGCTCTCCCAGTCTCACCTCAGTCCTAATGGATGTTTGTCTAAGTGACATCACCCAGTTTTGCACTGCTAATGCTCCAGCAGCAACAGCTTGGGACCAGACTGGGGGGTGGAAGATGTGTGCTACACATGACAGTCAAGGGGCACAAATGGTGAGATTAGAAACCTTCTATGAAGCAGATGCTTCCTCCTCTCACCTCCAGATCTCGAAGCACTTTTTTGTTCTCTTTGTGTCTCACGGTGCCTTAACAGACCATAAATATTTGTTAAATCACAGAATTTCAAAACTTCATTAAATACTCTTTCTGAAGGTAATACTGAACTTTCTTCTTAGGAGCGTAGACCTCTCAGGCTTGATAGACATAAGTTTGTGACAACTGGAAAATGTCATCCAGGATGAAGATGACAGGTTGCTGTCTGGGGTCAGTTGATAGAGTGTTATACATGGCTTCCCTCTGAAGGCTTGACTGAGAGCTCGATTAACATAGCAGGCTGCTCTTCCAGATATGTGTCTGCAACAGAGCATTTAGCAAACTGTATACGGATTTCTACTTTGTTCGCCATTGTCCTGAGCACTCTATGTGGATGTGTTGGACACAGTGGGGCCTTTCAAGAAACATCAGGACAATACTGAACAGAGCATGACAGGTCTTTAGAGGGATGTGCCTGCTCTCACCTAGGCCTGCAAGCAGACTGTGGACTGAAAGGGGAGCCATGAATTGAGTGCTGACGGCAGGCCATGGCAGTCCAAAGGCTCAGGTGGTTGTCAGCCCTAAGTTTAGCTCAGCTCTTTGAGTAATTTGTCACGCCTTGCTCAGCCCCTGCTGGGCCAGCACGTGCCAGCTTAGTGTCAGAGTGCCTGCTCGCCAGACGTCCACTCAGGCCTAACATCCTGCTGTTCCTCAACCAGCGGCTTGCTGGGGCCGTGCGCCGAGGGCCGGGTCACAGTGACAGCCAAGTGCTGTGCAGAATAAGCGTGTTCGTAATGAGATGTGAATGGCATTAGTGGGTCCCTCTAGAATTGGGCCTGAGCAGACACCTCTTGTAGAGAAAGTTTGGCAGCCTGTTCGTTAAGGCAAGTCACCAGGAGGACAGTGCAATCAAGAAGCCAGTTCAGGCTAGTGCCGCCCCAGGCTTTAGGCTTTTGTGACTATCCACATGAAAGATCATAAATCGTCAGAGGAACCACTTTGGAAATCTCCATACTCACTTTCCTTTAGAGAAGTTCTGGACTAGCACTGTCCAGCAGAGCTTTCTGGGATGATGGGAATGTTATACATCTGTGCAGTCCAGGAAGGTAACCCCTCACCACATGTGAGTATCGGGTGCTTGAAAATATAGACAGTAGGAAAGGGGAACTGAATTTTTTTTATTTTTTAATTTTAATTTAAATACCCACATGTGGCTCATAGCTGCCCTACTGGATAGCACTATTCCAGAATGTCTCTGTCTCCTCACATTATGAAAATCATCCTCCGAATATAATGAAAGGATAGGGAAAGGGAGACCTTGAATTTAGAAGTCAGTGTATATACTGTGCCAAAAAGAAATAGAAAAGTATTTCCTATGTTAAAATACATCATGCTCTATTGAGAGCCTGGTGGAACCCCTGAGACTATGGCCCCTAGCTGCCCTTCAGGTCTAGAACTGAACCCACTCCTGTGGCTTCCAACCAAACAAAAGATAGGCATATGAGCTGGACATTTACATTTGGTAGATACACTCCTTGAAGAGATCAATCCCATGATAGAAGGGCTGTATATGCACAGGGAGACAGCTAGGGGGCGTGGAGTGCATAGGAGGGAAGGACAAAGGGAAGAGGTAACTATGGGGAGGATGTGGGAAGAGAGCTGTTGCATTGTAGGAAATTACAGTCAATGTCATGAGACAAAGTATGAACTAATGTATGGAAAGTGAATTCTCTGTAAACTTTCACCCAAATCATAATAAAAATAAAAAAATAAAAATCATGCTCTATTGAAAGGTGACCATAAGATTCAACAGTTTCAACAGTTCAACAGCTTCTACATGTACAATTCAGTGATGCTGATTATATTCTTCGAGTTGTGCAACCATTCTCACTCTCCTTTTCTGAGTTGTTCTTCTTCCATTTACATAAACTTACTTCCCCCTAAGGTTCCAATCTCATCTGTTTAGTTGCTATTGTCAGTTTGATCCCCTCTAGATAATTCTTGAAAGAGCTCAAGGTAGACATTTTTACTGGTTAAGCCAAACAATGTTTGGTTTTAAGAAGACTGCAGAGGATATTTTTGGTTTCAGGTTTAAAGACTCAGGGCAGTAGTTTCAGGGATTCCTCCAGCGTCCATAACTCCAGAAAGTCTGGAGGCCATGAGAATTTGAAATTCTGCTTTGCAATTTCCCCCTTTTAATCAGGATTTTTCTCTAGAATCTTTAATCAAGATGTGTCGTAATGGTAGCTGGGCATCATCCAGTTCTTCTTGTCCTGTGGCAAAGAAGGCAACTGGCATGGAGGTGATTGGCCACACCTTCCATTTCCTCTTCCTATTCCTGACTCTCCTTCTTCCTCTGATGCTCCAGACAAGTAGAAACCAATTGTTATGTTGAATGGCCATTTGCAAGCTCTTAAGATTCAGGAACTATAAAACAAAGTAGGAACTAAAACAGAACCAACTTATATTGTAAAAGAGGCCATTTTGTATGTAGTTTTAAAATATAATGAGAAATGCTAGAAGTACTTTTCCTTTTCTGGAGCTGCAAATAATAATTTGATGGTGATCAATATTCCCTCTGTTCCTGAACAATTAACATGTTTTCCAAAATACTTTAAACATGTTTTTTAACTTTTGTGTCAATAATGAGCAAGAGAGAAATGAGACATCATGCTGACTTACCCAAGTGTTAATTCATAAAATCATGTGTGCAGTGCCTTCATCCACTGCCGAGTTGTTCTGACGTTATCCTGTTATTGGAAGTGCATGATTCACCTTCTGAGGAGCCAGAAGCCATACACAAAGGAGAAGATTTGCTTTCTGCCTTGTGAAAGGCTGCCCCACGCAGGGGTCCTATTAAGACAGCTGGAAAGTTGCTTCAGTGCGTTACGCTTGTAAGTTTTATTGGTGACTGGTTTTTGATTACACATTTGAATGCTGTGTGTTCCAGACTGCAGTTTTAATTAAAAGGCAATAGACATTTTTTTTTTTCCACATTGTACACATTTTGCTAGATTCTTCCACATATTAGTTCTTATTTTCTAATGCTCATGGCTTATCTTGGTTAGAGGCTCTGATGCCCCATCAGAATACCTTTCTGACCCCTCTTCCCAATATCAGTCATTTTCTTATTTTCTAAATGTGTGCACAGTTGTATCACCAGTTCCAGCTTGCAATATGTCATAGGTTGAAGAATGTTTTCTTCAGTGAAATAGGAAAGAAAGATCCAACAGTGGCTCTCCATTGTCAGTCTCAAGAGATCAGTTTATTTTTGTTTATTTAAATCCACCTTAATGATCTCTTGACATTATTCTGTACCTATTGGTTTAGCTATCTTTTTAATGATAACCAGGGTTGAATGCAATTGAAGTCTAAGACAAACTTAGATCTCAAAGTCAGAAGTTTGTTATTAATCATGACCAATATTTAATTTTCTGAGAGGATGCTAGAGAACTTATATTTTCTTCACACAAATGTAAAAGGTGTTTAACTGTTTTAAAACAAAATGAACCATGCCATTGTTATGCATGTCATTCTGCACAAGCATTTGTTTCCTTAACCAATCACTGCAGCTACGAAGAGCGAGCTCTATACCTCGAAGCAATAATTCAGAATCACCGTGAAGTAATGACATTTGAGGATTTCGCAGCCCAAGTATTTTCTCCCTCTTCCAGCTACTCCCTCAGCGGAACGGGTGAGTGTCTACATTATTCTTCTCTCACGCGCTTAAGACGCATTCGAGCAGCAGATGTACACCTGTTTTTCACAGATAAATGCTTGCAAATTTAAGAAGAACATTCTCCCTCTGAATCAACTAATGAATATCAAAAGGAACGATGACATTCATTTTAATTTGTTTTGCATCTGAGCTGTTCACTCAGTTCTTTTCTTCAGCTATCCTGTTAACCTCCAAATCTAGCAAGGTTAATGAACTTTTTCTCAGTAATGTGCTCTGGTTCATTCAGGAGTGTGAGTTTCTTGCTGAGCTGGGAATATGTTGTTTAAAAGCGATGCCCAAATCAGTGCTTCTTATCAAAAAAGAGTTCCTCACAGTCGAAGCCGTTGCTACTAATGCTAAATGGGGATTATGCTGCCAAGATACCAGGGTCAAGGATTAATGCAGGAGAAATGTAAGCACGGTGTCCCCTGGTCAGTCATTACAGCAGGGCAGCAGGCCTGCTTTCTCTCAAGTGGTCTGTGTGCATATGGACAAACTGCTGACCAGAGCAGCACCTGGTGTGGGACCAGTTTAGAAGCTGGCTTATGATCATTTAAATTTATTAGGCTGATGGAAAATTGTAGAAATTTTTATGAATGTCCTTGTTTTTAGGCTTTTACTTCCTTTTTTTATATTTCCAATGTGGCGGGGGTGGGGGGCAGTGGAGAATATTTATACTGCTATTTAATCTGATTGTATTGTTACTGTAGGTTTTTCGGTTTTTTTTTTTTTTTTTACCCAAAGAACAGAATTATTACTAAGAAATTTCTGCATGTAATTATAGATTAATTGCCTTTCAGGAAAAAAATGGGATATTTAATGCATGTTGAAATTCTCAGTGAAGGGCTTCCTTCTCCTTCCACTGGTGCTTAATAGATTTCTAACCTGTGTCGATTGTCTCCGAAAACCACTTTTCTTCTCCTATTCTGACTTGTTAACAAATATCTTACACACAAAGTGAAAAAAATTAAATTCAGTGAAATAAATCACTTACAAATAAAATCATCCATGCATCATTGTTTAACATCGCTGGATTCAATCCTTGCCTCTTCGAGCTTTGTTGGGAGATAAGAGGGAGAGGCAGGCACTCGTTCAGAGAGCCAGGAGCAGCAGGCAGAAGGCTTGGGAGATAAGCAAGCTGGCAGAGGTAAGGAGAACTACATGATTTACATAATCACGCCTCTCTTTCCTGGTGAGGCGTCAAGAAACACAGGGATGGCCTCTATTGATCTTTGTTGGACTGGAATACTAAACAACTTGAGAAAAGCTTATAACTTAAAGCTTTGATTAATGTTTCGTACACTAAAAAAGTAGAACAGCTGTGAATTGAATTCTTTTATACACTCTGCCAACATTTTAAGACAATGAAAAAATCACTTTCAAGGCAAATGAAGATTTCATACACAGTCTGGCTAGAGGTTTAAAATTGTTTCTGATTTTTAGGTGAAAGAACATGAAGGATCTGAGGCCAAGCTAATTTTTTTGAGATCCCATTGAGCTTTTTCTCATCCTTGTGAGGTATTGGGATTTGACATTCAGTGGACGGGTGTTTATTTGTTTGTTTAACTTTGAGAAAGCCTTTCATTTCTTAAATTTTTTTTAGAAAATTTAAGTAATAACTAGATGTTTACGTTCCTTAAGTCAGCTGGTACATTCTTATGGTTCTTGATCAAGATGTTACTGAAGCTTCAAGGTTATCGATGAAGTTTATTTTCTATGTGTATTTTAGGCTGTATACAACTTAATTTGATCTTTTCAGAAAGTTCATATTTATTTAAACAAATTTAGGTAACATCTTAAGTGGGACTGTATGAATAACACAAGTTTTAAGACCTCCTCCTTGGAGAGGATTGTTACCAGGCATCTTTGAGAATGTCACATTTACAAAAGTTACTTAACAGAATAAAGATTCCAACAGCATATAAATAATGGACATTGGAACTTTTACCAAAGGAACATTAAGCTAAATAAGAGATAATCAAAACAAGTGCTGGTCCTTCTTCTTTACTAATTATTAACATCACTATTACATTTCATAATGTTATAGCTTAGAATGTTAAGTGTTGAATGGGAAAAATTTTTTATACACATATCACTACTAATACACAAGTGTGATTTTAACTCTGGGCATAGTGTTCTATATTAACAATATACATATCTGCAGTAACAATGATTAAGAAGGAACTAGAAATGAACTTGATTTAGACTAAAATTTGGGGGCAGGACAATGAGGTGCCTTGGTGGTACAATGGTTAAAGTGTTCAGCTACTAAGCAAAGGTTCCACAGTTCTAACCCCCAGCAACTCCACAGGAGAAAGACGTGGTAGTCTGCTTTCATTAGGGTTACAGCCTTGAAAACACTGTGGGACGGTTCTGCTCTGTCCTATAGGGTCACTATGAGTTAGACTTGATTGTACAGCAGTGACTTTACAATAAGGGTAGAGCATTTCATCACCATATACAGGCACATTTTCAGAATCACATCCTTGTCTCATTTATGTACTGATTTTCAGGAATCTTTATCCCAGTCTGTTACTCCTTTTATAGGTGAAAACGTTTTCATTTATTTATAGTTTTTTTTGTAGTTGTTGTTTTGTTTTGTTTACTTAAGACAAGTACAATCAAACCCACATGAGCTAACTTAAACCAAGAAAGTGAGGCTAAGTCTGCTCTTCCAAGCAACAAGCCAACTGGAAAAATTGACCCTGAGCAGCTTAAACTCCCACAGTGTGCACAGGACCCAATCAGACCATCTCTGCCTATCAGTGTCATCAAAGCAGGGCCCTGGGCTCCCTGCTCACATGCATATGCACAATCTGAGGAATTAGGGGCTCCTAGATTTTCTTTGTATCCTTACAACAAGGAGCTTTATCATTCATGCAGAAAGAGAGTTAACCTTAGCACTGTATTTGCTTCACACTGTATTTGTAGCAGCAAGCCAGAATGTAGCATGCAGCCCCCATTTCTTAGAGGGAGGACCCCCGATAACAGCCTTTCAGTGCTAGCTCAAAGTAAAAGATGTGCTAACTGGGTATGGTCTGTGCCCAGACATGCCGCTGTTGGAAAGTACCCTCTGCCACAGACTCTCTACCCAAGTACTGCTGCAACCCACCCAAGTCAGCCACCCAGGGCAGGTTGGCCGAGTAACACCTTTCTCATGATATCTGCCAACCTCAGATGAATATGCAAGGACCTTTGTTGTTAGGCTAATGCATGGGGTGCTTCACTTATTAAAAAGAGCTTTAGAGAAAAAAAAAGTATTTTCACAATCAGAAAATGTTATTTCAAGATGTCATCTGCCTCATATCTATTCCATCTATTACTCATATCAGTAATTCCCAGAGCATAATAGGTATTTCAACTGCTCTTTCACCTAGCCCAGTAGTTTACCTTCCTTTATTGATTGCTTCCTTTACTGACCAGCAACATCTAAATATCTAAAAGGTAACTAGTGTTAAAATACTGGCTACGCTTTGTGTGTGTGTGTGTGTGTGTGTGTGTGTAGAGAGATGAGAGAGGAGACTAAGTTGTGTTTTCAAGCATATTACTAAGGAAAGGGGGCCATAGAGAGGGCTTTATAGGGTTAACTGGAATAGGCACCCTGGACTGCTGGGAGGGACTGATGTAATCACCACAGCTCATAGCCAAGTGCATCTGTTCACCATGAGGTCATTCTTCTGCATGCTAATGATTTGGAAAATCAAGTCTAATGTTTGACATTATCGGAAGGGATATAAATAATATAAATCTTTACTTTTCAGAAGCTGTTCTTTTAGAGAAAAAAAGAAAGAAACTTAGCTTTGACTAGAAATTTTTCTAGGCTGCTTTAAAGATTGTGTGTGAACTTTTAAAATGTTGGAGGAATCTACTTGTTTCTGTTGATAAATGAATCCCATAATTACTGTTACAGTTGCAGCTAGCACTTTGGTACTCAGTTTACTTGAGTAAGCCCAATTTAATATCTGATTTTAAGAATTTCCAAGTACCTTGATGAGAAGTTGATAAAGAAGATTTTTTTCCCCAAAAGAATGTCTAAAACCAAGTTAAATGAGTGGCATACCTAATTTTACTGTATTTGCTAAAGATGCCAACACTGTTTAGGTTCATTTCTATTTCAATACTGCTATGAAGAGCCAGCAGAGGGAGCACCGATCTTTGTTTATTTGTTAGCCCTACACAAACACAGCACTTGATTTCTCCAAGATCTGATCAGAAATGCTTCACTTGACTACTAACCAGAAGGCTGGCGGTTCAAACCCACCAACCACTCCTCGGAAGGAAGGTTGAGCAATCTACTTCCATAGTGATACTGCCTCGGAAACCCAAGGAGGCGTCGCTATGAGTCAGGGCCGACTCGATAGCACATAACAACAACTCATGGCAGGCTGAAGTGTAACAGCTCCAGGATTTAGAAACCAGTGAGAGAGAATTCCTCACTAGTCTCCTCCAGATTGTAATGTAGGTCATATATGGAGCTTAAACCAGATTCATTTCAGTCAGTTTTAGGATGCTGCTGTTGATGTTTTTTCAAAATTACGGACTTTCATCTTTCATGCTTAGAAATCATATGGATAACCTTTTGGAATGGATTATTATACTCACCTACCTAACAGAAAAAAAAAAGACTTTTATAATTTTTCTTACCAACAAAATCATCACAGAAACTCTACCAGAAGACTCTGTCTGGTCTCAGTGGATCATTCTAGTGACCAGTAAATTCCCCTTATAAAACTGCAGGCAGAAGGTAAGCATGTTGTAAAAAGAATTTTTCATTGGCTGTTTCACTGGGCCCTTAGTAATCAAGTTAATCCCAGAAGCAGCACAAGGTAAACCCCAACCCTAATCCAGAAAAAAATTTTCCCCATTCATTGAAACGGCAGTCATGTTAGATTCACCTCTCTTCTTTTAAAGTGGTCAGTTAAGCTTTTGATGGACAGTATGTCTTATGTGTGCTGCTTCTTCATAATGTTGCTGAGACCAGTATGGAACATTACTGAATGTAGAGCTAGAAGGGAATCTTAGGAAATAGCAAGTCTAGCCCCTTCACATTATTTTTGAGTAAGTAGAAGGCCAAGCTGGGAAGGGACATCCAAAGGCCTTCAGCAAGTTGGAACCAGAACCAAACCCAAACCTCCCCACCTCCTTCCTTCATATCTTTCTTCTCTTCCACAAAGTGAAATCAGTGCTTGTTCTAATTACATTAAGACTCAGGTGGTTACCAACTTCCCTTATGTGGTAAGCTGTCATCAAAAATTGGTTGATAGTTATATTGCTCATAGGGTTACTAACCAGAGAGAGTTTTTCCATCTACATAAACCAGATAGCCTCTTTTAAAGTAGTAAGAATAGGAACAAATACAGTCTGTTTTTTTTTTAGAAAGGAGCCAACTCAAGAGACCTATACCTTTGTCATTGTTATTCTTCAACAAGTCTTCATGACATAGGAATTAAGATTGGGAAAGACATTAATGTTGTCAGAAACTCATACAGCAGAAACTTAGATTACCAGAAACTTAATACACAATGTTATGGTTATTGGTGATTTCTATTAAGGTAACAGTTTATAAATTCATCCGTCATCACTCTGTTTCTGTGGTCATCTACCTAGTCATTGTTGTGGCTGCATGATCCTTTATGGAGTCCTCTCATTCCTTCCTCCAACCGACTACATTGAATAGATGTGAAAAGTGATGGCCACCAAAATATACAGTGACTTTATTTATTCCACAAAGATGCATTGGCAGCCTACCATATGCCCAGTATTCTGTCAGGCACCAAGGGATCAAACAAGACATCCCAAGGCCTGGAAGGGCTTCTGATGTTCGAGCAGCACTAGAAACACACCCAGGATCCTAGCCCAGAGCCCATGTGCCCCCACTGTACCCTGGAGTGAAGGCAGGCTGCAGTGCTTATCAGCAAACCGTTAGCCTTACATACACCCTTGCCAGAGTTTTCTCCAGTTTTTCTCAGTGAGTATGAATACAGCTCAAGCTTGCCCTCTCTTGCTCATCTTCCTCACACATGACCACTCTAATGTTTCTAAAATTCCACTCTCTTCCTGTCCTCCTTTGTGCAACACTTGTGGGGCCTCCCCAGGATCCTTCCCATTGGACAGGCCTCCTCCAGCTGCCTTCATGGCTCCTCAGACACAGGATGAGGGCATGGGAGGAGGCCAGCTCTACAGCCAGACAGCATAGATCAGCACCTGCTCTTCAAGGTAGGCCTAGTCTTCCTCAAAGGGCATGTGTGCCAAGATGAGAAACAGTGTCTGGCCTACAGGAAGCCCTCAGCAAATGTTGGCTGTGGTCACCCCTCACCTGCCCAGGTTCTTTCTCCACTGTTCCTAATACATCCCTCGTATTCTTTCAACATGTCTTCCTCTGTCCACCACATTGGACATGTACCTTCCAATACCTCATTGCTCTTCTGGAATAAAGTGGCACCCCACCAATCCTCATTTCAGAGAAGTGAACATACAAGCCAGGGTGGACAGTGACACATGGAAAATGCTACCACAGTGCCCACCCTGTGGTGACAATTCAGCTAATCAGAGCTGCTGCTGCTATAATTTTTAATTAATATTGATTAAAGGCAGCATTAAATTCCAGAACTCCACTCAGATAATCCAGAAGTTTTCCTTAACTACAGGTTCTACTACAGATCTCTATTGAAGAGCTCAGAGACACCTCACTCAGCACCTTCAGCACTCAGCTGTAGTTGAGCAGTGTTGCCACAAATCCTGCAAACCCCTGACAGGGCTGCACAGATATTTTTTCCACCCCAACAGTCCCTTCCAAACTCAGCCCTAGTCTTCCCTCCCACATCACCTGCTCAGTGCTGATCCTCTTTGCTTGGTTTTTGCTTTTGTTTTTAATTTAAGATTCATTCTTCTTAAGAATGGTTTGAAGTTTTAAAGCATGCATAATCTCATCAATAGAACCCAGTGGTGCTAACTCCAATGGCACATCACATTCACCTCAGAAGCATGGCAAAACATTATAGGGTCTCATGGAAAAAGGTTATAGGGTCTTATGGCAAAAGGTTACAGGATCTGGGGTATTGCCAGGCATGGGGAATTTTTTTCAGAACTCCTGAGGGGATTTTAATATGCCACTATGACTGAGAAGACACAATGACTGAGGGAGACAAACTTGTCTGTTGGTTTGTCCTACCATGGTGACGGGTTGATGTGAGTTTTGAGGCTGAGCCACTGGTGTTTCAAACCCAGTGGGGTGCACATGGTGCACAGGTATCAGCCCAGCTTACAGACTGAGACAGACTAGGAAGAAGGAAGAGGC
>NW_006921795.1:467021-484613 GCF_000298275.1 Orycteropus afer afer
AATCATTAGCAACCTGAGATACACAGATGATACAACTTTGCTGAAAGTGAGGATGACTTGAGGCACTTACTGATGAAGGTTGAAGAATATAGTCTGCAGTATGGATTACTTCTCAATATAAAGAAAACAAAAATCCTCACAACTCAACCAATGAGCAGCATCACAATAAATAGAAGATCGAGGTTGTCAAAGAATTCACGTTGCTTGGTTCTACAGTCAATACCAATGAAAGCAGCCATCAGGACATTAGACAACGTATAGCACTGGGAAGGTCAACCATGAAGAACTGTTTCAAGTGTTGAGGAGCAAGGATGTCTCCTTGAGGACTAAGGTGCTCCTGACACAAGCCATGATATTTCCAACCACCTCTTATGCATGGGAGAGCTGGTCAATGAATAAGGAAGACTGAAAAGAGTTGATACTTTTGAGTTGTGGTGCTGGTGAAGAATGCTGAAAGGACCATGGACTGCTAAAAGAACTAACAGGTCTGTCCTGGAGGAAGTGCACCGAAATGCTCTTTGGAAGTGAGAATGACCAGACTTCGTCTCACCTACTTTGATCATGTTGTCAGAAGGGAACCATTCCCTGGAGAAAAATGTCATGCTTGGTAAGGTGGAGGGTCGACAGAACAGGGGGAGGCCTTCAATGAGATGGATTGACACGGTGGCCGCGATGGTGGGCTCAAGTATAGCAGGGATTATGGAGCTGGCGTGGGTTTGGGCCGTGTTTCGTTCTGCTGTGCATGGGTTCGCTATGAGTCAGAAACGACTCAACAGCACCTAACAACAACAACGACTGAGAACCACTGTCCTAAATCATTATACCTCTTTATTAGGGCCTCATCTTAGTGCCATCTGACTTGTCATTATTTATATCTTGATTTTTCTTAGTATTTTAAGTCTTTGTCCCTGGTACGTGTATGTGTGTGTTCTATCTATAATGAACTGCAGATTCTTTGGAGAATGATGTGTATAATTTCTTTCCTATAATATATGCAATAGGTGTAAAATGGAAAAGCAGACAGAAAGGAGTCTTGTTGGAGCTTTAAGCAGTACAGGTGTTTTTAGACCACAAATCTATAGGGCCTGGTGCAAAATGAAGAACAAATGCCTGTAATTATGTTTCATCTGTCCTGCTCCCTTCCCAATCTCTTAGTGAAAGTAGGCCAGTGATAAGCAATATAGCCAAATGTGTGTGTGAGGGAAGGTAGGAAAGCCAGGAGCTTGGTTAATCTACAGACTGGATAATGTAGTTTTGAAAAACTGAAACTCGATTCAAGATGTCATTGTAAATGGTATTGAGAGTTTCAAAGAATCAAGAACTGATTGACCTGTTGTTCACTGTCACATTTTACCTGATATTTATTTATCCCTTTGTCCTCATAAAACTATTTACTGTCTTCATTGTCAATTCTGGAAGAAGGAAGAAAGGAATGAGACAAACATTTGTTCCATTTGATGGGCTAGAAAACTGTGTGACCTGTTAGATGTTACCAGGCTTGTGCTATCTCTGAGCTGGCCTCCCATAGCTGCCACTGATAAGGGCTATGTTGGGTGCTTGAAGGACACAGCAGGCCCTGAGACCTGGTTCAGGCCCACATCCTACAGGACTTGAGTCTTGGAGAATTCAACCAGGCACTCATGAAATGATTTCATCCCCCAAAAGGCTACTAATTAATAAACAAAAATTAGTAGTCCTGAAGTATAACTACATCACAAAAAAATACAGTTAAAAAAAAAAAAAAATGCAGTCAGCCAATGGCTTTGATCAGTTGGGTTGAGATTTCCCTGAGAAAGGCCGTGCTGTCTGCCTTGTGGGCCTGGAAAAGAATGAAAACTCACCTAGTATGTGTTAAACATTCTAATGAGTATCCTGCCAGTTGATTTTTAACTTTCCCACGTTGCCTAAGAATTGAGACCTCTGAGAACTAGAAGGCTTATGGACGAGATGAATAAAGTGGGGAGAATCAATGTGAGGAGAGCAGAATAGAAGAAGACCCTCCTCCCTACTCCAGTGTAGGGGCCATCCTGACCCTGGGCTTGTGGGGAGATTGGGGCTCTTCATGGAGTCTCAGCATAGAGAAAAAAAACTCACTGCCATCGAGTCCCATGGGTAACTCATAGCAACCCCTTTGGGTTTCCGAGGTGGTAAATCTTTACAGAAGTAGATTGCCCAGTGTTCCTTCTCTGAAGTGGCTGGTGGATTTCAACCTTCAACTTTCTGGTGAGCAGTCAAATGCCTTAGGTACTACGCTACCAGAGAAGGAGACCCAAGATTGTTCATTATGAAGCACTAACATTACATTTAATTTGTTCCTTTGAAAGAACTTGAAGATGCTTCTTTTTCTGTGAAATGTGACATTATGCTAGTTCTGTTTCCCAAGTCTCACATGGTTTTAAGTGAAAGTGGCATCTTTCCCCTGCCTGCCTGTTGATTATAGCTCCAGGGTACACCTCAGCAGTTACCAAGAGATGGCCAGCAGATACCAAGAATTTTTCTGAGACAATTTTTTTTTTAATGATTCTTAATTAAAGCTATTTAACCTTGAGAATTTGTTTCAGAAGAGTTTGGAGCTTTGAATTCCCAAGTTTACATTCCTTATGAATCATGGCTGCAGCCTGGTGTGCTCCTTGTTCTCACAGGTGGTTCACATAAAACCTAAGCCAAGAGGTGGGCTCCTGGAAGATTCCATGGTTTTGCATTGATTCCTGTTTAGCAACTGCCAAACCAAAGCTGAGGCCAAATGCAGCCTCTGATACTAATGCTTAAATCTTCCAGTGGAAAGGGAAGAAATATTCTATACTATCCTTTTCCAGAATGATATAGATGATAAACAGGAAATTAACCTCTAACTCACATAATAAAGAGAATAGCTAGTTCCTTTTCTCCCATTAGCATTTAAAGTCCTTCATAAGGCTGAGAGAAAAAAAAAAAAAAATCCTTTAAAAATAAGAAACATGTCAGTGGACTTTGGGGACAAAAAAGTATTTACAGCATTAACATGGCCAAAATTCATTCACAGCACATAGGAAACCTGTAGTAGCATTATTGCGGAGTGTTGAGAAAAAAAATAGGCAAAACCCAGTGTGACCACTTCAAGAATATAAGTGACAATACAAGACACATAGATATACATTCCACAGAGCCACTCTTGCTTGTGTCCCCACACCTCCTCCCAGCGCACAGACCTGTTACCTGATGCAGGGAGTAGGGCCCACACCATCACCCTGCAGCATCTTCTCATGAGCAGGACTGTCTTGTCTGTGGGATTGCCTGCAGGTGAGGAAAAGCACCCTTCAGGCACTCGAGTGGGAAGACTCTATCCCCACAGCCCTCACCTCAGGCAGAAACAAGAAGGGCATCCTTGCTGCCTTGCCACTGCGGCTCAAGTACGTTTCAATAGACCCTGTAGTTGGTGTGTGCCCAGGGCTTGTGTGGTAGTTAAGGACACTGTGTTCCTTAGCTACATCCCTAGGGCTATGAGAGGTAGCTAGAGAAACACCCAGACTCCAATTAACACCAAAGCCCTCTGTAACATCTGGACATGAAGTTTTTTGAGGTCAGAGCCCTCTGACCAGGGGACATTAGCAGACCCAAGAGTTCCAGAGGAGAGGGACTGCCACAGAGAGAAAAGAAGCACCCATAAATGGGAATCTGCAAGCCACTAAGCCTGATTCTGCTCTTTATCCCAATGACCCAAAGCTGATTATTCACTTGAAGTCCTATTTATATATTAAAACACATGCTCTGATAGCGTAGTGCCTAAGGCACTTGACTGCTAACCAGAAGGCTGGCGGTTCAAACCCACCAGCCATTCCTCGGAAGGAAGGTTGGGCAGTCTACTTCTGTAGTGATACCACCTCAGAAACCCAAGGAGGGGTCGCTATGAGTTGTATCCAACTCAACGGCACATAACAACAACAACACTCACGTCCTTGCCCTACTCCTCCCCCCTCCTCACACACACACACACTGTCTGCTATAGCTTAAGTGTATGATAACAATGAATTCACTACTTAGATCATCTCAGGAGCCTTCAGACATTCATTCCATAAGTATTTACTGGATGCTTAATATGAAAGATGCAGAAGTAGACATAGCAGACGACATTGTTACCTTCATTGAAGCTTACCTTCTAGATCAGGAGAAGGATGATAGACTCTTGTGGCATGAGCTGATGAGTGCTAAGAAGGAAGGAAAACAGGGAAGGAGGATCCACAGTGCTACTGAGAAAATTACACTGGGTAAGGATGCACTTTAAAATATGAGGCCAGGGAAAGCCTCTATGAGAAGGTAGCATTTGAGCAAAGGCTTGAAGGAGGTGATGATTCACATGTCGAAAATGTCTTCATTATGGGCTATTTGCATATTTGAGAAGTGAAGTAGTCCAGTCAGAGGGAACAAGTGCAAAGGCCCTGAGGCAGGAGCTTTTCTGGAACACTCAAGGGACATTGAGGAGCCCAGCATGGGCAGAGGAGAGTGAGCAGAGAGTAGTAGGAGCAGAGGCCCAGTAGCCTGACAAGCCATGGGAAGGACCTTGTTGGTTACACTGAGTGGAGTGGGCAGCTGTTAGGATGACGTGATCTGACTCAGAGTTAAAAAATCACTTTGGCATCTGTGGGAAGGATAGACAATTGGAGTGAGGGGAGGGAGACTAGTTAGATAATGTGTCATTCACAGATTTACTCTCCTCGTCTGGCACACAGTGAACATATAATATGTGTTTGATAAATGAATGGATGTTGTGGTAATACAAGAGGTGTTCTCCCTAAACACTTTGTGTAGCACTAGCAGAACCTTGGGTGCTGCCTCTCCTCTCAATGCCAAGGAGAGCAGCCTGAACCTGGACTGCACAGGCAAAGGGAGCACAGTGACCAGGTCCTTATGGGGGAAGTTTGTGTGTTAGGAGAAAGGCAGCAATTTGCCCTCATGGTTACATGTCTCCTCCCCTTCACAAGACCCCTCAGACTCACCTCAGGAGCCAGTGGGTCATGAAGAATCATGGCAGACAACTATCCTGGTATACTGACAATTCATTGAAGAGACTTAAAACAACTTAAAATTATCCAGAAGAGCTAGGATTTGAGGGTGAAGTGCTTTGACGTTGTTCCCTTTTATAATAATCGTCTGTAGAACAGTTCATTGATTGCTATTTATGCACGTGTAGAGATTTGCAACTGACTGCACACTCTGCCCCACATTCTGTACCCTCAGCAGGGAAGGTTTTTTGGCAGTAGAAATCAAGATGTGGAGGGTGTTTTTTGTCGTTGTCATGTGGCTAGCATGAAAAGACCAGGACTCAAACCTTTAGGTCTTTCTGCTCCTGGACAGGACTCACTTCACCTGCCCTACAAGGCCACTGCTGTCAGTGCCTGGTATGGGAAGCATACCCACAGAAGTGGACAGCTAAGTCTGCATCTTAGGGGGATGGTGAGGAGTCCATTTGTGGCAAAGACAAAATGCTCCTCCCAAAGGTAGAAAGGGTGAAGTTATAGAATTCACGACCTGTGCAGTTTATACAGTAGCAAATGCACACTCATTTTGGCACAAATAGCTGTGGAACTTAACTGAAAGTAAAGTGTTTCCTCCTTTAAAATTAAAATGGAACAGCACAGGAAGAATTCACACATCAAAAAGTTCTTAATAATGGGCTACAGTGTTTTAGTGTATTCACAGAGTTCTGCAGCCATCACCACAATATAATTTTAAAACATTTTCATCCTCTTAATGTATATCAGTCAATCCCCATTCCCCCAAGCACTTAACCATTGAGCCACTATAGGTTTTCCTATTCTGAACATTCACATAAATGGAATCATACAAAAATTATGACTAGCTTTTCTCATTTATCATAATCTTTTTAAGGTTTATCCATGTTGTAGCACTATCAGTACTTCATTCTTTTCTATTGCCAAATAGTATTCCATTGTATGGATGGGCCAAATTTTATCTATCCACTCATCAGTTGATGGACATTTGGTCTTTTCCTACTTTTTGGCTATTACGAATAATGCTTCAATGAGTATTCATATACTGTTTTGTCATTTTGAGATGTGAATTCAGCCTTGTAAAAGGAACAGCGTCCCCATGACTAAGATGCAACTGCAATCTTGGGGCTTAACAAGAAAACTAACACCAAGATCTGTTATTTAGTCATAGATCCAGAAAACTACATTACAGTTGTGGAAGAGAAAGAGAAAAATACCACGAAAGTGTTTCAATGAATGTTCCACCTGCCTACTTAGCCCCAGCGCCCATGTATATGTACCCACAGGCACACACTGCACACTCTCTCTCATCCTCCCACCCTCCCTTTGTTCCAGCTGTCCTAGCTTTCTGTTTCAGAACCAAAGCTGATAGGCAAGATCAAGACCAAAAAGAGGCAGCCAAGCCCAGAGCCAAGCTGGGTAGGACACAGCCACTGCTGCTGGGCTGAAAATACTAGAAGCTGTCCTTGGGCCATTTGGAGATGCTAATTAGGCTGGTCAATTCCTACTGGTCTTGGGTTGCCAGTCTTGAATGTGTAGGCTTACTCCATCCACTGCCTGCACCTGTTCCCTTCTCAGAGCTATTCCAAGGAATCTGAATAACCAGACAGCTCTCTGATCTCCCCCTCTCTCCGCCTTCCTGCTGGTTGGATATTTAGCACTTGCCTAATGCTGGAACCCTGGTCCACTGTTTCTTTCCCTTATCCATGCCAGTTCTCAAAACCATTCTCTTCCCTAATTATCTTGAGGCTGTTAATCATTTCTCACACTGTTCAGTAATAAGGACCCAGGGAGAGACAGTCACTTTTCTTGTCTGACCCTGCTCAGCATTTTCCCTGATGGCAGTCCTGGAAGGCAGCCTTCCCTTGGAGCAAAGGAGCTTGGTTCAAGTCCTTGCTCCTTTGCTGTCTCAGTGATTGTGGAGAAAACATGCCACAGAAAGACTCACTAACCCTTGGATACCCCAGTGGGTAGAGCTGTGTAGAACATATAACTCTCAACCACTACTAGTGTACCCTGTGTTTTCTTCAACTCCTTGTTAATATCAAGAGTGTCAAAGAAGTCACACAGGGCCAAAGAAGTAAGACATCTTCCTCAGAAAGTGACTTCTGGACTCTTCAGGCTCATACTCTGTGTCTGAGCCCCTAGTTTGGCCCAGTCTGGCCCTTTGGGATCCAAGTTGAACTGTTCAGGGCTCTCCCCAGATGAGTTTCACTCAGCTGATCTTAGCTGTGAGTAATACCACTATTGGATAATAATAATTTTGATGTAAAGCATATACTAACACTGCAACCCAGTGTTTCTCCACCTTTTCTTCATTATTTTCCTAACAGGAGCCTTTTTTTTTTGGTATTTTTATTTCCTAAAAAATATTTTAAGTATTTTATTTCCTTCCTCCCTAAAAAGCACAGATATGCTGTCTGTCTACCATACTTATATCAGTGCTTTATATGTATAAAGAGTATGCTCTTTTTTGCTTCCCATGAACCAATTTTACCCATGTAATCCCAATTAGAACATGCTATAAGCCCTTCACCAAAGCCCTACAAAGGCAGGTCTTGTCTGTTTTGTTCCCTGCTGTAAGCCCAAAGCCTGGAACAGTAGCACAGGACCTAGCACACATTACATACCTAGCTGATGAAAGGATGAAATAATTGTTCCCTTTCATAGCATCACACACCTCATATTCTCTTTCCATCCCTTATCTCCAAGCACAGTGCTCTCTTCAGGTGCCTTCTAACACTGCCCAGCATGGTGCTTCATCCTGGGGGTGAGAAGGAGGTGTGATTATGAGGAAGCAGACAGCCTTCTCTGTTCCATCTCCTGGGGTCTGCCCTTTGGTAGCACTGCCTGTGTGTCAAGAGCAAGTAATATTTGCGCACCATAGGATAATTAAAACAACCTCCAACTGCCACTGCCTTTGCATATCCTCAACTCAAGTATGGATTCACAGTTATCAAGACAATCTTTTTGGTCCAGCACACCACACCAGGCTACGTCTGGGGATGCACTGGGGAAAGGAGCAAACCAGTCCTCATCAGCAATTACAAACAAGTCCTCCATTGTTAGCTGTGCCATCTGTTTTCTTGGTTTCTACCAATCAAGTGCCTGCATGCACAGCATAACCAGAGCTGAGGGGACTACAGGAAAGTAAGATCTAGGAGCCTCTTCATAAAAAGACTCATTGGAGAGGGCCAGTAGCACTTTGCCTGGGAAAGTTAAACCTTCCAACTCAAGGATGAGCCATCCAGAGATGCTTGATTCTTGCCATCTCCCATGAAAAGAACAGCTTCCCACAGTCCTTTGGGGGAGGGGTGGAAAAGAATATCTAGATAGTTACATTTTCCAGAGGGTCCATAGAAAACATTCTAGCTCTGACCAACAATCAGCACCAGCCCAGAACTTCTCACGTCTGTAGAGTACAACCAATGTGCAGAGAAGGGGCTGTGTTAACAGTGGTTCAAAAGCAAAGTAAGTAAGGCAGGGAATGCTACTGTATCATCAGTGATCAGTTACTTATCCTGAAATTTCTAAACCCAAATACTTTTTGGGAGGTAGATTTTCATCAGTAGTTTAGAAGATTTAGCTTCCAAGAAGTCCACTTTTCTTCCAGAGAGCCCTTGCCAAGAGTGTCTCAGTAGTCCTTTCGATGGCACTCTGAAAATGGTCCTGGTCATGGTGCCAACCTTGGGCAGGTGGGGTCAGGAGAAAATCCAGGCTTACATTTGTGGTCATGCAGACAGGGGTCTAAGCCACTGATAAAAGTCCTTTGTCCAGATCTGATGGTAGTCTGGTAGCACTGAATTTGGACAGTTGTGGGGTGTAAAATCCCACTTATATGGAATATTTACAATAAGTAAGTGTATGTTGTTGTTGTTGTTATGTGCCGTCCAGTCGACCCCAACTCATAGCAACTCCTCCTTGGGTTTCCGACTCAGTATCACTATGGAAGTAGGATTGCCCAACCTTCCTTCCGAGGAGTGGCTGGTGGGTTTGAACCGCCAGCCTTCTGGTTAGCAGTCAAGTGCTTTAGCCACTATGCTACCAGAGCTCCCAAGTAAGTGTATAGATTCCAAAATAGATTAGTGGTTACCAGGGAGTGGAAGGGAGGGAGCAGGAAAAGGGGACACATTGCTTAGGGGGTGCTGATCTTCTGTTAAGAATAATGAAAAATTTGGAAATAGTTAGTGGTGGTGGTTGCACAGCATGATCAAAATAAATAATATCCCTGAATTATACTTTCAGTATGTATGAAGAATATTGAAAGAGCAAATGTTTTGTTACATATATATTTGTCACAATCAAAAAGAAAGTTGTAGAAAGTAGGGGTGAGGAACTATTGCCTGAGGCTTTGAAAACACTTACCTTTGACTATATTTAGGACCAAATAGTCAGGAAGTATTGGGCCCCAGGGACCAGATGTAGCTGTTCAAACTGCCCAGCAAGAGCTGTACCATACATGTCAGTATTGAATGTCTCTTTCATTTTGCATTTATAAATATGACATAAACTAGTCTTTTGTCCTTCCAGGTGGAACTTTCAAGTGACTTTTCAGTTGATAATGATGTGCAAGGCTGCGAGACCACTACACAGCTCAGGAATAAATATTATTAGTACTGTGTTCATTATCAAGTTGGAGCTGTGGGCGTACCATGCTTTTATTCATTTCATTTTATGTTCTTTCCCTTCAGATTAAAATATGGAAAGGTCTCATTACAATATTTGAGAAAGGTAAGATACCACTTCACTGGGTTCACCCAGCCACTGTGGGGAGGGGGTGATAAATTTACTAACAGGCATCCTTGCATGGCTAACCCTTTGTGGAAGGCCCCTCCTGCTTCTGCCCTTCTGCCTCCACTGTTCCCCACCTCCCCTCCCAAGGGGCCTTCCACACTCCTGCCCCTGCATGTCTGTGCTGCCCGGGGAAACCCAGCCTTGCCTTTCTTCTGCCCCATGCACTCTGGGCGGAATCCGACACCAACACCTGCCATCTCGGAAAATGTCTTTGTCGCCTGCCCTTTGTGTGCTAGGCTGCGGGGAGCCAATGGGCGCCAGGGCTGCCCCCTTTTTTGTTGCCCAAGCCTAGAGGAGCAGGATCTTGAGATGGGCCGACAAGATGAGGCACGTGCTGGGCTGGCCTTTGACTGCTAGCCTTAATGGAGGCCTCCAAGGCCTCCGTTTGGGGAGGGCAGATTGCTGAGGGGGCTGCTGAGAGGACAGCTGGGGGAGGAAAAGCAGACAAAAGCTAGGGGAGCACAGAGGGTAAAGAACCAGGGGATCACTTCAGTTTAGGACCCAGAGGGCAGACTGCTCCATGCCAGGTGTGACCTCCATGGGCCTCTGTTTTGTACACCTGGGTATGTTGTCCAGGCTCTTCCCAGTGGGCTCTAACAGAGGGCCTTGTGGCAATGTGCTGGATGGAAGCCCTCTTGGGGGCTTCAGGCTCCACTGGCTCACAGATCTACAGGTGGAGGAGACCAATTAATAGTTGCAGTAGCTTGAAGGAGAACAGCAATGAAGAAAGAAGGGAAAGTTGTCCTTTATTAACCATGTCACCCATAGTATAAAACTTAGTACAGATGCAATCAATTGTACATATGGAAATGGGATGTTAAGGTCTGTATTATTATTATTATTATTTTTTTTTTTTTGGTTTATCCAAAACACCATGCTCCTATATCAGCCAGAGGCTGTGAAGCCCTCAAGCCAGATGAACAGCCTTCACCACAGCAGAATGACCACTGACCCAGCTGGCCTCTTTCTTTCCTCTCAGACATGGCTTTGGCCCAGACCCACTATTGTTCCAAACTGGGCTCTGTCAGTACCCCCTGAGGCAAGCAGGCTGCATACAGCCCTGGTGCTCAGCCAGAAATGGACAAGCAGAGCTCTACAGCACCCCCCCGCCACACACACACACACACACATAATGGAAATCTCCTGCAGAAATATGTATTTGCTAGGACCCTGAACCCACATTTGCTGTCCTGCTCCTACCACAAAAGTAGCAAAGTGGGGCTTGAGTGCCCTGTGAATAGATCCCAAGCTTCTATCACAAGGAAATAGCCAAGTGGTGGGTATCTGTGCCAGGCATCCTATGAGTAGAATTATCAATTTCGTAAGTGGCCTTTCTGCTTTGTGGCTGCCTACTCATTTTGCATCTGCTGCCTCCCCATCAATTACAAGGTCCACTGGATGCATCAGAAGCTATTTCAGGCTAAGGATATGCCTAGAAAAACTGAGGACTGGAGGAATGCACCGGGCACTGTGGGCCTGCCTCCACTCCAAGGTAGCCTTGCCCCTTGGCCTCTGACAGTTGAAGCCACACTGCCTTCAGATGCCCAGGAGCCCCTGTGCAGCAGCCATCCAGCTTGTGGTGGGCTCAAGTTGGCATGGCTCTGCCATCTACCATCCTGTATAGCTGCAGTAACATGCAGGCCCCCTTCTTTCCTCCAAGTCCTCCCTGGCTGCATGGGGACAAGTAGCATAAAAATGGTTTTCCTTCTAATCCCAAAACACAGAGGTTCACTCTTTAAATTAGTATCTTTGAAAATCACTTTATGTATTTCATTTATTTGCATTTTTTTTGTTTTCCTTGTCCCAGTTGATCTAATTACAGTATATAAATGGAAAGGAGCTAGTTTACAATGTGAAATCATATACAATTTGAGGTTAAGACATTTCAAAATGGAATATTATTTGGGATTAAATCAGGTTCACCTCCCTGTTGCCCCACACCTGGGTTGAATAGTAGCATCCATCACCAGTTAGAAGGAGAAGGAGAGATGTGATTTAACAGCCCTTTCTTTATCCTGGATGATGGTATAGCTGCCCTGCCTTTGTCACAAACAGCCTGACTTTAAAGATGAAAATAGTGAACGTGTTGGCTTTAAGACACATGAGGGAAGGCTGCCTCTGCAGGTCCAAGCATGTTTGCTGGTATTGATTTGGAGGCTCTCTCTAGAAACAATAAGATAAGGCCAGAAATTGGGGGAGAGGAGAACATGCTGTAAGTGAACAAATTAACTCACTTAAATGAATTTCACTCACTTAAATGAATTTCATAGGCCAACAATAATAATAATTTCAAAGATCAAACCCCAGCAGTGAAGCATATTTTGAGGTTTGTTCTAAGCATAGGTCATGCAAGGAAGTCTTGGTTGTCATACAACAGGATTTAAAAGTATGTTACAAAGGGAAGGGTGATGAAATGATCTACTCATTCACAGAACTGTCCTCAGGGAGAGCTAGCTACACAGCAACAGTGGATTGGTGTTGCAGCAGGCATTCTTGTATTCCTCTGAGCATGCTTAGAATAGCCTTTGGGAAGGGGAGCAGTGCAAATACGCAAGTTTTCATTTTATTCCTTTTTCCTTGCAGTGCTAAATAGCTGTATGCTCATCTGGACTCATTCAGACAAGCAGTTTAGTCTTGACCTCTAGTCTTAGTACCTTTGGGGAATAATTGAGTAGTAACTCATTGTATAAAGTATCAATATATAAATATGTATAGATTCCAGTAATACTGACAGGGATCCACGCAACTTCCTATAGAATTTTATGTGTTTTTCCATTGGCTCTAGTCATGGACTCTTTCTCTGTTTTACTATATCAGATGCCTTTTTTTTTTTTTTTTTTTTAATTTTTCACTGGGAGATTGGACAGTAAGACTGAATTAATTTTGAAAACATTCATAGCTACTTTTATGCTGCAGAAAAGCCCAGGGAAAAGGCTAGGGGGAAAGACATATTTATTCATTCATTCAACAAAGCTCAGTAAGCTCAGCCTGGGAAGATCATCCCTTCTGAGGGTCAGAGCTCCATTTCTTTTCCACACAATTCTTCCCTGACATGTGGCCACAAAAGCCTTGGTTGACTCAACCCGGCCTCTCTCTGCTTCCTTTGCAGGGGCCCTGGCCACCAGCATGAGTGTCATGCTTATGCTGCCTCTTGGAGCAGAGACAGATGAGATGCCCCCTGCCTCTCCCAAATTCCCAATCTCAGAGGACCTGGGAAACCTTATCACTCTACTAGTGCCCTCAGGAAGTCTTCCCACTGACAGACTGCTGCAGTTAAAGGAGAGAACCCCACTGACATGTTTCCACTGGGATTCTCAAGCTTGATCATGTTTTCCTGTATTGAAATTTCGTGAGCCTTGGGTTTCCAAGGAAGAAAAGTCACTGACAACCAGAAACAAAACCCATTTATGTGGGCATTGGCTGTGGCTAATCCAGGAAGAGCCCCAGGACAAAATTCCTGGGTGTTAGTGAAGGATCAGAGGGGCAACTGGTTCCAATATCCAAGTGGTTTCCTCTTGTTTATGAATCCATGCCTGATTCACAGAGGAACTGGCAAAACAACTGTTAAACAAATTGATTAAGGAATTTTCTCTGCATTGATTTTGCAGTTTTTCTTCTGTTAGGATTTATGGTATACTCAGAAATTTCGTCATCATGGAAATTGACTTTCCCTAGGGTCTTTTGCCCAGGAGAAGTTTTACCTCAGTTGCTGGGTGTTTTTCCACCTGGTGCCTGATGCCCGCTAACTGGGAAGAGGTTCTTCTGACCACCCCACAGGCCCTCCAGGTCATGACCAAGATGCTTCTACCACGGAGCACTCAGACAGTTCTAGAAATTCAGGGCCCTGTTCTAGCATGAGCTACCATTGGACAGAAAGTCTTCCACAGCTAGCCCAATGCCACCAAAACAAGTCTGTGGCCTTCCTCTACCAAGATGGGCACACTGACATGTTGAATTGCCTCCTAACATTTCACCCTGGAATTCTGGTCTCCTTTCTTTGCTCAGAGTAGGCCAAGACAAAGACTTTCTTAACTTCTTGTCACACAGAGAGTTTTAGTGTAACAGATCCCAAATAAGATATTTGATCCTAACTTTTTTTTACCCATTTGACTCCAAGGAAGGCACCATTGTGCCTGTTTTAAAGGAAAAAAAGAAAAACCCAGCCTTTTGCCTATCCAGTAGCAGGGTAACCAGGCTGCAGGGAGACCTGTCTTGCACAGGCCCTCTGCTTCTCCTCCAGGCACAGGTAACATCCCAGAATCTTACTAGTCTGTCACCCACTACATGGTCTTTACTCTTTTCAGATTGCTTCAAAATGTCCCAGACCAGAGTGAGCTACATTAGGTCTTTCTAAAACTCACAACCACAGAGCAACAAAAGAAACCCTGTCACCATGCCTGCGAGAGAGCAGTGTTCAGCCCCTCCCTCTGCCCCTGTGTCACCCTCACCTACTCACCTCCCCCCAGAGGGACATTCTCACTGAGGAGGCTGCGGTCTCCATCAACACTGAATTGGCTTGGTGCATATCTGACTTTTGTGGGAGAAATGAAACAAGTGAGAAAGGATTGAGAATGTCTCTTATTAAAATAGACCTTCAAATTCCAGAGAGAATTGTTTTTCCACCTTATAGGGGATAGCAGGTATGATTTGAGGCCAAACCTCCCAGACGGAAGCAGCTTGAGCACTATCTGAGCTCAAGAAAACAGGAAACATTCCAAAGAAGAAGTAAGCTTTAGTCACTTTGGGCTGTTTTATGTGGGCCCAATGTGGTCACTTATTGGGGACTTAATGGCACCAAAGGAGACTGAAAAGGCATTTCCCGTTAAATCAGCAAATCTCTGACACTTCTCCTTCCCTACCCCTTTAAAGGTGTGGGCTTACTGGTCAGCCTGCGTTTGCCCCTGCAGCTCAGACCTGAAACTGTTTTTGAGCTGCTTCATTCAGTATTTGGAAAGAGCCCAGCCTCCTTCACACAGAGAGAAGCAGTACCTCTGTGTTTCTCTGCCCTAAGCCCCATGGCAGTCTCTGGTGACAGTTAACTTTTGGGAGAGCATTTTAACTTAAGCTCCAGGACATTCTGTTGCATAAGCACATATGCAGAATTCTTGCCTTTACTAAAAGGGAAGTGTCCAGATTTGGAAATCATGTTTAACTCCTACGATTTCTGCTACATAATTTCATTTTACCTCCATAAACCAGTGCTCCTAACCTTGGAGGGAGAAACAGGGTTGTCAGTGGTGAATAACTAGACCTTCCTGTAATCTCTAATGATTTTGGCAACCCCACGACCCCAAGTTGCAGTCAGCAGCTCTGTGGCAGGGCTGTTTCTGGGCCTCTATTCTCAGTCACTGCTTTGGGGTGGCAGTGTGTAATGGGGGTTGTCTGGGGTAGGGAGTCCTACCAATGTGTTTGTTTGTGGTCACGTGGACTTGAATCATTTCTGTTATTATAGGTGGAAAACTGAAATAATCAAGATTTTTTTGCACTTAGAAACATACTGTGTTTTTGTAATAAATGCCTTTCAGCAAAATCGTGGAGGGTCGCTTACCCAGTGGGGACCCGCCCTGAGCCACAGCGCTGACTCATCACATTAATAGGTCAGCCATCTGCAAACAAAATCATCCCTAATTGGCACAAAATGTGTTAAGGACTCATTGGCTTCCAGGAGGCTGGGCCAGGCGCTCAGTGCTCTGGATGCCAATTTCCATATAGAGCAAGTTTGATATTCTATAGTAAAGTTGAGTAGGTTTTTGTACTTAAAAAATAGTAATGCCACAAAATGATGACTTTCTTTTAAATAGTAAAATCTTAAGTATACAGGAACAAGGAAGTTTAGCCCAGTTAAGTAACTGTCACAAGTGTCTTTAATTATATGCAGTTCCTAAAAGCTGCAGGGTAAGGAGAGGGTTTTTTAAGCCTTGAATTTATGATCTGGGTTGATTAATTGGACCCACAGCCTTACAGAAAAGATATCATACAGATCCACAGAGCAATGCAAATCATGTCTTCCTGATCCTCAGGTGTTACGACCTACTCTTCATTCACTGTTACACAGTAAAACCTAGAGAAGCCAGAACCTGTTTAAGATGGAAAACTATTAGAGAAGGAAAACTCAAATACTTTCTGCTAGAATAGGAGCTCTGATGGCGTAGTATCTAAGGCATTTGACTGCTAACCAGAAGGCTGGTGGTTCAAACCCACCAGCCACTCTTCGGAAGGAAGGTTGGGCAATCTACTTCCATAGTGATACTTCTTTGAGAAACCCCAAGGAGGGGTCACTATGAGTCGGATCCATCTCAACGGCAGTGCATTTCGGTTTTTTGTTTTGTTTTGCTTTCCACTAGAATGCATGACTGAAAAGTGGTAAGACTACCTTGACCACCCTGTCAAAGGTGGAAAACTTAGGACACCCAGAAAAACCAGACAGTTCCATCAAGTTTAGGCTTTCACAGGTTTCCCTGTACCTGTATCATGTGGAGGTTTCACAGTACTTTAAAATTCACTGTGCTGTCTTATCTGTGTTACATTTGTATCTACTGCATCTGAAGGGAAATTCAACATCAAACAACCATCACTTTAGTTGCACTCAATACCTATATATGACATACACATTAAGTGAATGTTTTCTTGTTTTCATGCCTACAATATTTTGAATGTGTAAATAAGAGGGAAAATGATAAATATGGTAAATTAAGTTATAGCATGTCATGTGATTTTTATTTTGCTCTCGTTACTTCATTTTCCTAATATTCCTCATCTAGGTTTATGCTTGGGTGATATAGACCTCCAGGTATAATCCATCCTTTCCAGAACATGTGTCAGCCAGTGGCAAAGAGTGCCTGTGGACAAGCACACAGAACATCAATGACCCCACTTGACTCTCCAGCTAACCCTGTTCTCTCTTTAATCCTGATTTACAGTGATGATTTAATAAAATGGAAACACAGCATTTATGTGTTACATGTTTCATTTGTTTTCATTCTAGTTGGCTGGAAAATAAAGTTTGTCCTGGGGTCTAATAAAAAGAGGTTTGCATTTTCATTTTGAAGTTGTTCAAAAGCATTTTTCTAACCAAATCCTAAAATATATATCCAAAATGGTAGCCAGCATCAATCCAGGGAAATTTATAAATGTGTGTACCTAAAATTGATTTCTCAGTTCATAACGTGGAATGATAAGATCCAGTCACTAGAGGATTTGAATTCAGGCATCACTGTCCACATAGATTTAAGTCCATCTACCCACTGCTGCAGGAGCTCTGGTAGCATAGTGCCTACGGCACTTGACTGCTAATCAGAAGGCTGGCAGTTCTAACCCACCAGCCACTCCTCAGAAGGAAGATGGGGCAATCTACTTCCATAGTGATACTGCCTCAGAAACCCAAGGAGGGGTCGCTATGAGTCGGGGCCAACTCAACGGCACATAACAACAACAACAACCCACTGCTACAGTTTGTATCAAAGTCCACGATGAGCTATGCAGATCCTGTGCTTGCCAAGTTCCCAAAGCCCTGGAGCCCTCTCTTTGAGTAAGGGGTAATTCTGGAGGATATGCTTCTGTGCATACGGGATAATGAGAGGTGTACCAATGTCCTCCTGTTGGTATGGCTGACAGTCTTGGTGGCCTGGCCTCAGGAATGGCAGCTATCACCTCCTGATGACCCGGCCAGATAGCCTCCATCATGTCTGGACAGCACTGCACACTGAGCATCAAGCGTTAGCAAACATTTGTTAAGGACCCATTACAAAACATTTCAGTGACCTCAAAAAGGGTGACTTCTTTGTTGGTTACCAGGGGTGGGAGGGGAGGG
>NW_006921795.1:485523-490119 GCF_000298275.1 Orycteropus afer afer
AAGTAGACACACGCCCTGGAGAGAACAATCATGGGAGAAGGAAGGGCTGCTTATGCACAGGGAGATAGCTCAGGGTGCAGAAGAGTATGAAAGGATGGACACTGGGAGGAGGTAGCTGTGGGGAGGAAGTGGGAGGGGAGCTGCTGCATTGTAAATTTTGGTCAATGACATGAGACAAAGTGTATGTGAACAGCTGTATGAAAGGTGAATTTGCTCTGTAAATCTTCACCCAAATCCTAATTAAAAAAAAAAAAAAGGTGACTTCCCGGCACTCACTCAAGTTGACCCTAAATCTATTTGGCTTCTTAAGCTTTTGACTGATAAGAAGAGGTTGCTCAAATGTATGTCATACTTTTAATACTTGATTTCACATAGAATGAAACTTGACTTGGAGTTGTGGAGGCTTTCTTGCCTAGAATGGTGGTTTCAAGCCTTGATATGCACGTGAGAATGTTTAGGAAGTTTTTTAAAATGCAAATTCATGCCCCATATCCCTCCCCCAGCTCTGTTGGCATGGTGCCTAAGGCATTTGACTGCTAACTAGAAGGCTGGAGGTTCAAACCCACGACTCCTCAAAAGGCAGACTGCGCAATCTATTTCCATAGAGATACCGCCTCAGAAACCCAAGGAGAGGTCACTGTGAGTCGGAACCCAATCCACGGCAATAAGTTTGGTTTGTTTTTTTGGGTGTGCAGTGGCCTTAGCATGGCGTGTTTCTTAAGCTACCCAGAGGATCCTGACTTGTCGCTATACCCTGGGGTAGAATAAACATGAAATCAGACTCCATGAAGAGCAGCTAGTTCCTCCACAACTGTTCACTGTAATCATGCTCCTGCCCCTCACTGATGATCCAACTTTGTAGATAGCCCTGATTCCCTCCATGTATCTTTGCTCTTTTTAAATTTAGAAAAGGTTCTTTGAGATTCAAAGGATACTATTAAAAATGTCTCATTTATTTATGTCTCAGTAATTTATTTTCTTATTTCTTATTGGCTAAGGAACACTGGTCACCTTTGCAATGCACAGGTCAAATTTTAGGCCACATGATGCAAGACCAAGAGCAGAATTTCAATTGCTACTGGTTCTAAAAGGGTCACTGCTGCAAGTAATGCTCTCCTGGGGTCTTCCTTAAGGAGTTCCAATGGCATAGTAGTTAAAAAATTCAATTGCTAACCAGAAGGTTGGCAATTTGAACCCACCAGCTGCTCCACAGGAGAATGGTGAGGCAGTCTGCTTCCACAAAGATTTACAGTCTTGGAAACCCTATGGGGAAGTTGTACTTTGTCCTGAAGAGTCTCTGTGAGTTGAAATTGACTTGATGGTGGTGGATTTGTTTCTAGTTGGTTAGACCTTTCTTGGTTGACTGGCTTCTGCCAGGAGCCAGAATTTAAAGAAAGGATACACTTAAGGTACCTTTTTGCCGTGATATAATTCTCTAAGTGTTCTAGGAAATATCCTGAATTAATTTGTGTTTTCTGCAGTAAAGAGTATGTCCCCACAGTACAACTCATATCTGTATTTGTTCACTTTCTATACACATTTGAGCTAGCATTATAGGCTTGTATGTGTGCATAAACTAAATAAAGGACACTTTAATTTATTGAACAGTTTGTCAATCTCTTTAACTCTTCCATCTATAAATGGAAATGAATTAATTGCATTTCATTTTTCAAATAAAAATATTAAGGTCAGGGAAATGGAATACAACATAAACTTATCCCATTTATGTGGTTTACTCAAGGCATAGATCTACAGCTGGAAAAGTCAACCTCCTGTACTCCACCTTCTGCAGATACTGAAACCAAGTCCTAGATACAATAGGTCACTGAGTGTCCCACAGCTAGAAAATGGCAGCACCATGGCAAGAGCTGAGTTTCCTGGTTCCCATTCTTTGAAAACCCCCTTTCAGCAGAAGTCTATGGACATTTTTGCCATGTGGATTTTGCCCAGTGCTAAATTCCCTGGGTGGTGCAAACAATTCACGCTGCTGCTACCCAAAGTATTCGAGGTTTGAGTTCACCCAGAGGCACCTCAGAAGAACAGCCTGGCAATCTACTTCCAAAAAATTACCCATTGAAAACTATAAAGCACAGTTATACACTGATGTACGTGGTGTCACCATGAATCATAGTCTCAGTCATAGTCTACTTGATGACAACAAGTTTAATGTTGGACAATGTAATGACAGTGGGAAGAAGAGGGAGTTTTTATTTGGGAGCCGTTAAGTCTATGTTAATGGTAATGGATTATTTTTTCTTTAATTTTTTATTGTGATGTGGGTGCAAATTTACAAAGCATACTTGTTTTACTCACAACAGTTCATGTACATTTGGTTTCATGGCCCCAATTACAATCCCCAACCATAAAAAGACTTCCCATCTTCTCCCTGTGACTGTCCCCTCCCTATGCCCTTACTGCCTATGCATTCCTGCCTGTCCAGCTTTCCTTCTATGCAAATGCTGCCCTTCTCATGTCTCATGGTTGATTGATCTAGGAGGTGCATTTCCCTGGGGTAGGTGTTCTGCTTGTAGGTCTTTCTACTCTTTGGCAGAGCTAATCATGGAAGTGAGTCCAGTTCCAAGCCCATAGGATAACCCAGGCCATAGTCTTGGAGGTTCCACCACTCTCCATCTGACCAGTAATTCTGGTCATTTTTGTGTTTTTGAATTTTGTTCCACATTTTTCATTCCACTCTACTCAGAATCTCCAATTTTAATCCCATTCCAAGTGGTTGGCATTGGTAGCTGTGCACCATCTTTATCTTCTGGTCTCAGTTATGAAGGCTGAGGTCCCCATGGTCCATCATGTCATTGGACTTACTGTTTCCAAATGTTTTTTATTTTCTTCACTCTTCTTTGCCCCTGATGAAGAAAGGCCAAGAGTTGCATCTTAGATGGCTGCTCCATAGCTTTTAAGACCCAGTTACTACTCATTAAAGTAGGATGTAGAACAAGAATTTGTGTGCTATGCTGTGCCAAATGAGCATGATGTCCCCCAGGACTATGGCCCCAAACCCGCAGGCCTAGTGACTCTCTCCCTCAAGATATTTGGTTGTCTCTGAGAAGCTACTCCAGCCTTGTCCCCTGTTACTTCTGTACTGTACATGGATATTTTTGTACCACAAATATATATGTAAGACTATTTTCAGCCAGATCTACTCTTAGTCTTGGGCACATTCCTGTTTGCCTACCCACACCTGATATTCTCCCTTATCTATGCATTCACCCATAGCCTAGTGTTTACTGCTACTGATAATACAATGTATTATGCACGTAATAGAATTTATTTGCCTCTGTCGTCTATATCTTTTGTATACCTGTCTGTGTCCTCCTTTTCCCTATTGTCATTGTGCTGGTCACACACTTTTGTTAGATTGCCTTTCCTTTCACCCAAATCAACACATGATCCTTAACTAGTCAGAAATTTTCACTCCCTTTCCCTCCCATCTCTAGTAACCAACAAAGTGAATTTCTTTCCCTGTGTTAACCTTCCCATAACATTTAACAGTAATGGACTCATAAAATATTTGCCCTTCTGTGATTGACTTACTTCACTAAGCATAATGTCCTCCAAATTCATCCACATTATGAGGTGATTCATGTATTCTTCTTTATTCTTTAATGTTGTTGTAGTATTCCATTGTGTGACAATACCACAGATTGTTACCCAGTCATCTGTTGATGGGCAGTTAGGTTATTCCCAGCTCTTTGCTGTAGTGAATTGTGCTGTTATGAACATGAGTGTGCATTTGTCTTATTTCTGTCCTGTATCTCACCTCTTTAGGATATATTCCTAGTAATCGAATTGCTAGATCAAATGGCATTTCCATTTTCAATTTTTTAAGGAAACACCATACCATTTTCCACAGTGGCTGTGCCATTTTACAGTCCCCCCAGCAGTGGATGCATCTATGTCAAGAAATTTGGAGGACAGCTACCTGGCCAACTGACTGGAAGAGATCCATATTTGTACCCATTCCAAAGAATGTGGAAATTATTGAACAATATCATTAATATCACACTCAAGTAAATCTTGCTGAAGATAAATAAAAAATGGTTGCAGCAGTATATTGACAGGGAACTTCCAGAATTCAAGCTGGATTCAGAAGACTACACGGAACAAGGTGTATCATTGCTAATGTCAGGTGAACTTGGCTGGCTGAAAGCAAAGAATACCAGAAAGATGTTTACTTGTGTTTTATTGACCATGCAAAGACATTCAATTTTGTAGATCATAACAAATTATGGATAACATTGAGAAGAATGTTCCAGAACACTTAATTGTGCTCATGAGGAACCTGTCCATAGACAAGGAGGCTGTTGTTCAAACAGAACAAGAGGATACTGCGTGGTTTAAATCAGGAAGGGTGTGAGTCAGGGTTGTATCCATTCATCATCCTTATTCAGTCTGTATGCTGAGCAAAAAATCTGAGAAGCTGGGCTATACAAGGAAGAACATGGCATCAGGATTGGAGGAAGACTCACTAACAACCTATGATGTGCAGACGACACAACCTTGCTTGCTAAAAGTGAGGATGACTTGAAGCATTTACTTATGAAAATTAAAGACAACCATCAACATAAAGAAAACAAAAAT
>NW_006921795.1:490669-501979 GCF_000298275.1 Orycteropus afer afer
AAAGAAAGAAAGAAAGAAATCAGATGTCATATTGCACCGGGCAAATCTGCTGCAAAAGATCTCTTTAAAGTGCTGAAGAGCAAAGATGCCAGGTTGGAGACTAAGGTGTGCCTAACCCAAGCCATAGTATTTTCAATTGCCTCATGCATGTGAAAGCTGAACAGTGAATAAGGAGGACTGAAGAATAGTTGATGCTTTTGAGTTATGGTCTTGGTGAAGAATACTGAAAGTACCATGGACTGCCAGAAGAATGAAGAAATCTGTCCTGGAGGAAGTGCAGCCAGAATGCTCCTTGGAAGTGAAAATAGCCAGATGTCATCTCACCTATTTTGGTCCTGTTGTCACAAATCCCTGGAGATGTATGTCATGTGTGGTACAGTGGGAGGTCAGCAAAAAAGGAAAAGGCCCTCAACAAGATAGATTGGACAGAGGCTGCAATGATGGGCTCAGGTATAGCAAAAACTGTGAGGCTGGTGCAGGACTGGGCAGAGTTTCGTTCTGTTGTACATAGGACTGCTATGAGTCCGAACTAACCCAACAGTACCTAACAACAAAAACAACAACCAGCACTGTATGAGAGTTCCTATCTCTCCACACCCTCACCAGCATTTATTATTTTCTGTCTTGGTGAACTTTGCTGTTATTGATGAAGTGAGATGATACCTCATTGTTTCAGTTTGCATTTTTTTAATGACTAATGATCGTGAGCATTTCCTCATGTGTTTGTTGGCCACCTGTATATCTTCTTTAGTGAAGTGTATGTTCATGTCCTTTGCCCATTTTTAAATTAGATTGTTTATCCTTTTCACATTGAGGTGTTGAAGTTTCCTATAAATTTTAGAGATAAGTCCCTTGTCAGATATGGCATAGGCAAATAGCTTTTTCCCAATCTGTAGGTTCACTTTTTGCCAAACTTTTGAAGAAGTATTTCAATGCACACAAAAAAGTGAATTTTTAAGAGGTCCCAGTCATCTAGTTTCTCTTCCACTGCTTGTGCATTTTGGGTTAGGCTATTTATGCCATAAATTAGGGCCCCTATATCTGCCCCTATTTTATCTGATGAACTTTATGGTTTGGGGTTTTATATATGTCTTTGATCCATCTTGAGTTTGTTTTTGTGTATGGTGTGAGGTATGGATCTTGTTTCATTTTTCTGAAAGTAGATATCCAATTTTGCCAGCACCATCTGTTAAACAGGATATCTCTCCCATGTTTAATGGGTTTTGGTCCTTTGTAAAAAGTCAGCTGTCCATAGATGGATGCATCTATTTCTGAGGTCTCAATTTTGTTCTACTGGTCTATTTGTCTATCACTGTACCAATACCATGCTGTTTTGACTACTGTGGCTGTATAGAAGGTTTTGAGATCAGGGAGTGTGAGGCTTCTACTTTGTTTTTCTTCTTCAACAGTGCTTTGCTTTTCTTCTTCAACAGTGATTTGCTTATCTGAGGTCTCTTTCCTTTCCATATGAAGTTAGTGATTGGTTTTTCCAGGTCCTTAAAAAATACTGATGGAATGTGGATCAGGATTGCATTGAACGTACAGATTGTTTTGGGTATATTTGACATTTTCACAATATTCAACCTTGCTATCCATGAACATGGCATGTTCTTCTATTTATGTAGGTCTCTTGTAGTTTCGTGTAGTCATGTTTTGTAGTTTTCTTTAGATAGGCTTTTTTGTGTCCTTGATAAGATTTATTCCTAAGTATTTTATCTTTTTGGTAGCTATTATAAATGGTATTGCTTACCTTATTTCCTTTTCAGAGAGCTCTGTTGATGTAAAGGAATCCACCTGATTTTTGTATGTTGATCTTATATCCTGCAACTTTGCTGAGCTTTTTTCTTACTTCCAATAATTTTCTTGATGAGTCGCTTGGGTTTTCTGTATATATCATCATGTCATCTGCAAGTAGAGATAGCTTTACTTCTTCTTGCCAGTTTGGAGGCCTTTTATTTCTCTTTCTAACCTTATTCCCCTGGCTAGGACTTCCAATACAATGTTAAATAGAAGTGGTGATAAAGGACATCCTTGTCTGGTTCCCATTCTCAATGGGAATGCTTTGAGGCTTTCTCCATTGACAATAATGTTGGCTGTTGGTTTTGCATATATGCCCTTTATTATGTTGAGGATTTTTCTTTCTATTCCTATTTTGATGAAAGGTTTGAACAGGAGTGGTTGTTGGATTTTATCAAATGCCTTTTCTACATTAATGAATGTGATCATATGTTTTTTTTTATTTTATTTTATTTTATTTATGTGATAGATTGCATTGATTGTTTTTCTGATGTTGAACCATCTTTGCATACCTGGTATGAATCCCACTTGGGCATAGTGTATTATTTTTTTGAGATGTTGTTGGATTCGGTTGGCTAGGGTTTTGTTGAAGAGTGTTGCATCTATATTCATGAGTGTCATAGTTGGAGCTGTGTGTCAACTTGGCTGGACCACAGTTCTGGACCACAATTATGATGTGGGTTATTTCCTATGATGGGATCAGATGTACATGTTTTGAACAGCCAATCCACTGAAAGGGAGTTTCCCTAGGGGTGTGGCCTGCTTCCAATATATTTATGGACATCCTAGAGAAGAGACACTTTTCTGTGCATTGAGATCCTGTTGTGCTGTCTACAACTGTCTGTGAGCAAATGATCCACCCTTTGGCCTGGAGATCTTGGATTCGTCATTTGTTGGAGTCAACAGCTGGTATACTGCCTGCCAACCTTGAGCTTGTCAGCCACTGCAGCTGCAGGAGTCAGGAAAAGCCTCCAGCTTGGCATTTGATCCAAGAAATTGGGACTTTTCAGCATCTATAAGTGTGTGAGTCATTGTCCTAAGATACATTTCTTTTTCTCTATATGTATATGTAAGCTTTACTGGTTTTGCTTCTCTAGAGAACCCAGCCTAACACATTTGGTACCGAGAGTGGTTCTAGAGAGACAGAATCATAATGATGGACTTCCTAAACTGGTTCTCACTGATTCTGTTTTGGTTCTCCAATTTGATTAATCATAAAGGCACTGGTGACCCTGCCTCCATTAGTAAAGAGGGCCCTGCTGATCCAAGGTATGAAGTGGCAACATTAATATGCAAAATAGCACCACCAATAGATCAAGTACTTTTGAGAAGTGAGGCTCTGGGTGATTGCAAATTTGATACATTTCTGCAATTTTGTCAGCATGAGGAGTATAAGGAAGCTGGTTGGTTGGTTCTACTTATGCTAGACAAAGTGAAGAAAGAGGAGATTAGTTCAGGGCTGCTGAGTCACAGCTTAAGTGCTGCATAAAAGACCTCAATGCCTCCAGTTGTGCTCTGAAAGAAAGCCTTATTTCTTCTAGTAACAGAGCTGATATTGCCAAAAAACAAACCCAGAGTCTTATTGTAAGTGTGGCTGAATTACAATGCCAATTAAATTGCCAATCCAGAATGGTGTCTGAAGTTAAAGTGAGGACATTGATTGGGAAAAAATGGGATCCTGAACCTGGAATGGAGACATACGCACAGATAGGAAGATCAGGATATGGAGCCTCTAAATTCTGTTGAACCCCTCCCATCTGAAGGGATTACTATAAAATCATCTCTTCCACCTCTGTTTGATGGGATTAACTCAGCTGTTCCTGCTGGGTCATTTCCTGAGGCAGAGGCAATGGAAGATGTTGCTGAATGTTCTCAGGAACTTCCCCAACCACCCATTTTTGCTGCTAGACCTGTAAAAAAAAAAAAAGTTGAGTCCAAGCAAGCCCCAAAAGATGAAATACAAAGTGTGAGACTGAGAAGGTGGTACACTACACCTGAAAAGACCTACTTGATTTTGCTAACATATACAGACAGAAGAAACCTGAAGAATATATATGGGAATGGTTACTGAGGGTGTGGGATAATGGTGCAAGGACTGTAACATTGGATCAATCTGAGTTTCTTGATTTAGGTCCACTAAGTATGGATTCTTCATTCAGTGTTTTAGCTTGAAAAGTTAGGAAAGGATCTAATAGTTTATTTGGTTGGCTTACTGAAGCATGGTTTATGGGGTGGCCTACCTTAAGTCAAGTTGAAGTACCAGACCTACCTTGGTATAATGTAGAAGGAGGTATCCAAAGGCTTAGGGAAATTGGACTGTTAGAATGGACTTATCAGATTAGACCCCTAGAACCAGAAATGGAGAGTCCAGAGGACATACCTTTCACCAGTAGGGAGTAATAAATTTGTGAAGGGAACCCCAGCATCCTTGAAGACTTCTGTGATTGCTATTTTATGTAAGCTGGATTTGACAGTGGGAACTGCCTTAATTGAACTAAGACACATAATTTTGATGGGGCTGATTGGACCCTGTGGCAGTTGGGGCCAAGTGGCAGCAGTTAATAGACAAAGGCAAGGTGGGCATGGTTACCATAATGGACAGCAGAGTCAGAACAGTAATCAGCATACTCTGATTTGTGTGGAATTATGGCATTGGGCACTTAGTCATAGTGTTCCTAATACCGAAATACATGGCAAACCTACTAAGTATTTGCTTAATCTGTATAGACAGAAATTTCCAGGTCACATGAACAGCAGCCTAGACTGAATCGCCAGAATACAGAGTCACCGCCTTTCAATCAATTCCCAGACTTGAGTCAGTTTACAGAAATACAAAGACATGAATGAAGGGGAGGTCGGATCCCCTTGAGGAAGGACCCCATTACATTGCAAAAAAATTGTAATGTCAATCTTTCTCCCAGCCTTCCCCAAAAGGATCTGAGGCCTTTTATGAGAGTCACTGTTCATTGGAGAAAAGGAAATAATCAGGCTTTTCATGGATTACTGGACACTGGTCTGAAATGACACTAATTCCATAAGACCTAAAGCATTATTGTAGCCTACCAGTCTGAGTGGGGGCATATGGAGGTTAAGTTATTGATGGAGTCTTGGCTAAGGTATGTCTCACAGTGGGTCCAGTGGGTCCCCAAACCCATCCTGTAGTGATTTTCCCAGTTCCAGAATGCATAATTGGAATAGATATACTGAGCAATTGGCAAAATTCCCACATTGGGTCCCAGACATGTGGAGTAAGGGCTATTATGGTAGAAAAAGTCAAGTGGAAGCCATTAGAACTGCCTCTACCTACAAAAATAGTAAACCAAAAGCAATACCGCATCCCTGGAGGGGTTGCAGAGATTACTGCCACCATCAAGGACTTGAAGGATGCAGTGGTGGTGATTCCCACCCCCCCCCCATTTAATTCACAACATTTGGCCTGTGCAAAAAACAGATGGATCTTGGAGAATGACAGTAGATAATCGTAAACTTAATCAAGTGGTGACTCCAGTTGCAGCTGCTGTTCCTGATGTGGTTTCATTGCTTGAGCAAATTAGTACATCTCCTCGTACTTGGTATGCAGCTATTGATCAGGCCAATGCCTTTTTCTCAATACCATTTTCAAAGGACCATTAGAAGCAGTTTGCCTTCAGCTGGCAAGGCCAACAATTTCACAGTACTTCCTCAGGGGTATATCAACTCCTCAGCACTATGTCATAATTTAGTCCACAGGGATCTTGATCACCTTTCCCTTCCACAAGATATTACACTGGTCCATTATATTGATGACATTATGCTGAATGGACCTAGTAAGGAAGAAATATCAATGACTCTAGATTTATTGGTAAGACATTTGTGTGCTAGAAGATGGGAAATTACTACAACACAAATTCAAGTACCTTCCACCTTAGTGAAATGTCTAGGAGACCAATGGTGTAGGGCATGTTGAGATATTCCTACTAAAGTGAAAGGTAAGTTATTGTATCTGGCTTCCCCCACAACTAAAAAGGAGGCATAACATCTGGTGGGCCTCTTTGGATTTTGGAGGCAACATATCCCTCATTTGGGTGTGTTGCTTTGGCCTATTTATCAAGTGACTCGGAAAGTTGCTAGTTTTGAGTGGGGCCCAGAACAACAGAAGGCCCTGCAACAGGTTCAGGCTGCTATGCAGGCTGCTCTACCACTTGGGTCTATGATCCTGCTGATCCAATGGTGCTTGAAGTGTCTGTAGTAGATAGAGATGCTGTTTGGAGTCTTTGGCAGATCTCTGGGTGAATCACCACACAGACCCTTGGGATTTTGGAGCATAGCCCCATCATCCTCTTCAGATAACTGCCCTCCTTTTGAGAAACACCTTTTGGCTCGTTACTGGGCTTTAGTAGAGACTGAACACCTAACCATGGGCTACCAAGTCACTGTGATGCCTGAGCTGCCTATCATACACTGGGTGTTGTCTGACCCACAGAGGCACAAAGTTGGATGTGCACAGCAGCACTTCATCATCAAATGGAAGTGGTATATCAGAGATCGAGCTTGAGCAGGACCTGAAGGCACAAGTAAGTTGCATGAGGAAGTAGCCCAAATGCTATGACTCCAGTCATGGACAAAGAAGGACATTACTGTACTATCTGGTGTAATAGATCCTGATTACCAAGGGGAAATTGGATTGCCATCACATAATGGAGGTAAAGAAGAATATGTCTGGAATACAAGAGATTCTTTAGGAAGTCTCTTAGTACTATCATGCCCTGTGATTAAAGTCAATGGAAAATTACAGCAACCCAATTCTGCTATGACTACTAATGGCCCAGACCCTTCAGGGATGAAGGTTTGGGTCACCCCACCAAGCAAAGAACCACGAACAGCTGAGGTGCTTGCTGAGGGCAAATGAAATGGTTGGTGGAAGAAGGTAGCTCTGAATATCAGCTATGAGCACGTGATCAGTTGCAGGAATGAGGACAGTGATTGTTATATTTCTTCATTGTATATGTGCATCAAATATTTTTGTTTCCTTCTGTTATGTACTGTGAAATGTAAATAAGGTTAATGCATCTCAGTTGTATGTGTGTTAGTGTATCATGTTAGTGACAAATATGACTTTATAATTGTCCTTATTTAGAGATTATATATGGTTAAGAAGATGTGTACAACTGCCAAGTTGACAAGGGGTGGACTGTGATAGTTGGACCTGTGTGTCAACTTGGCTGGACCACAATTCTGTGTGCTTTAAGCAATTGTGATGTGGGTTTTTCCCATGACGGGACCAGATGTATGTATTTTGAGCAGCCAATCCGTTGAAAGGGAGTTTCCCTATGGGTGTGGCCTGCTTCCAATATATTTATGGACTTCCTGGAAAAGAAACACTCTTCTGTGGATTGGGATCCTGTTGTGCTGCCTACAACTGTCCATGAGTGAACAATCCACCATTTGGCCTGGACATCTCCGATTCATCATTTGTTGGAGTCAACAGCTGGTATACTGCCTGCCAACATTGAGCTTGTCAACCCCTGTAGCTGCGTGAGTTGAGAAAAGCCTCCAGCTTGATGTTTGATCCAAGAACTTGGAACTTGTTGACTTCTATAAGTGTGTGAGCCATTCTCCTAAGATGAATTTCTCTTTTTATATGTATATATAAGCTTTCCTGGGTTTGCTTCTCTAGAGAACCCATCCTAACATAATGAGGGATATTGGTCTGTAGTTTTCCTTTTTAACAATGTCTTTATCTGGTTTTGGTATCTGGGTTATGGTTGCTTCATAAAATGAATTTGTGAGTGTTCCATAATTTTCCATTTTCTGGAATAGTTTGAGTAATATAGATGTCAGCTCTTCTCTCAATGTTTCTTAGAATTCTCCAGTGAAGCCATCTGGACCAGGACTCTTTTTTGTGGGAAGATTTCTTATGACCTGTTCAATTTCTTCTTTTGTTATGGGTCTGTTCAAGTATTCTATGTCAGACTGGGTTAGTTTCAGTAGGTCTTGTGTTTCTAGAAATGTGTCCATCTCTTCCAGGTTTTCAAATCTGTTAGAGTACCATTCTTCATAATATTCTGTTATTATCTTTTTTATTTCAATTTGTTCTTTTGTGATGTTGCCCATTTAATTTATTATTTGTGTTAGTTGATCTTCTTTCTTTTCCTTTTTTAAATTTTCCAGGTGTTTGTCGATTTTGTTAGTATTTTTGAAGAACCACCTTCTTATTTTGTTGATTTCTCTATTTTTTGTTTTCTTCTTCATTTGTTCCTGCTCTGATCATTATTATTTCCTTTCTTTGGGATACTGTAGGTTTCTTTTGTTGCTCTGTTTCTAATTGCTGGAGTTGTTGAGTCAAAGTGTTGATTCTGATTATGTCTTTTTTGATGTGTGCATTTATTGCCATAAATTGACCTCTGAGTACTGCTTTCACTGTGCCCCAAAGGTTTGAGTAAGTTTTATTTTCATTCTCATTTGTTTCTAGGAATTCTTTTATTTCATACTTTATTTCAGGAGCTCTGGTGGCATAGTGCCTAAGGTATTTGACTGCTAACCAGAAGGCTGGTGGTTGAAACCCATGAGCCACTCCTCGGAAGGAAGGTTTGGCAAATCTATTTCCATAGTGATACTGCCTCAGAAACCCAATGTGGGGTCACTGTGAGTCAGATTTGACTCCACGGCAGTGAGTTGGCTTTTTGTTTTTTTATATACTTTATTTCTTTTATTAACCAGTAGTTTTTGAGCAGTGTATTGTTCAGTTTCCACCTGTTCAATTTTGTTTCCCTTGGTTTTCCTGTTATTGATTTCTGATTTAATAGCATTGTGATCTGAGAAGATGCTTTATAAATATGTCATTGTTTTTCAATTTATGGGGGCTAGTTTTGTAGCCTACCATGATCTATTCTGGAGAATGATCCATGTGCACTTGAGAAGAATGTGTATTGTGCTTTTGTTGGGTGGAGTGCTCTGTATGTGTCTATGAGTTAGAGTTGATTGATTGTGTTGTTGAGATCTTCTGTATCATTGTTCAGTTTTTTTCTAGTTGTTCTGTCCTTCCTTGAAAGTGGCAGTTTAAAGTCTCCTACTACTGTTGTAGAATGGTCTATTTTTCCTTTCATTTCACTTCATATTTGTTCTATGCATTTTGGAACTCTTTCATTGGATGCATAGATATCTATTATGGTAATGTTCTTTTGGTCAATTGACCTTTTTAACATCATGCAATGCCCTTCTTTGTCCCTTATGCTGCTTTTCAACTTGAAGTCTGTTTTATCAGAAATTAAGATTGCCTCTCCTGCTCTTTTTCAGTTGCCATTAGCTTTATATTTTTTTTCCACACCTTGATTTTTTGTTTATTTTTATCTTTGTGTCTAAGGTGAGTCTCTTGTAAGCAGCATATTGATGAGTCTTCTTTTCTTATCCAATCTGTCACTCCCTTTCTCTTGACTGGTGCAGGTTTAGTCCATTCACATTCAGTGTAATTAATGATAGGTGTGCATTTATTGCTGTCATTCTATTGGTGCTGGTTTCTTTGTGTTTGGTTTCTTCGTTCCAAATATTTTTCTGTGCTCAATCCATTTTGTTATAAAGAATTTTTTAATTTTCTTCATTATTATTGGTTTTGTGCTTAATAACTCCTTGTGGTTTTCTTCTTTCTTAGTTTGATTAGAAGGATTGTCAATTTTCAGGTGGTTACCCTGAAGCAAATTCTTATCTCCCTAAGTTTGGATTAGTCTGTTCTGTTAAGACATTGCCCTACTTTCCTCTCCATTTGGAACTTTGTAATTGTAATATTTATTGCCTCTATTTGCTTTGTTGTTTGTGTCATTTACAGATCGACTCCTCTATTTTTCTATTTACTTTTTTGCGAGCTTATTTTGAGAATACTTTTCTGGTTTGGTTTCTAGGTGGTACTGTCAAGTGTCTTGATTTTAATTTATTGTTATCTATTGTGGATTTTCTCTTGCAAGGACTCTCTTTAGCGTTTCTTGTAGGGTTGGTCTGGTTTTCAAAAAGTGCCTTAATTTCTGTTTGTCTGGGAATGTCTTAATTTCACCCTCATATTTGAGGGATAGTTTAGTTGGATATATAATTCTCGTTGGCAATTCTTTTCTTTCAAGGTTTCGTATATGCCATCCCATTGTCTTCTTGCCTGCATGGTTTCTACTGAGAAATCAGAGCTTAGTCTTACTGGTTAACTGTTGTGGGTAACATTTCATTTTTCCCTAGGAGCTCTGAAAATTCTTTTGTTGACTTTGGTTTGGAAAGTTTGATTATGGTATGTCTTGGTGATTTTCTCTTGGGGTCTGTCCTGTATGGGGTTCATTGAACTTCTTGGACAGGTATCTTTTCTTCTTTCATGATATGGGGAAGTTTCCTGTTAGCAAGTCTTTGACAATTTTCTCCATTTTTTCCCCCTTCCTCCTCTTGCTCTGGAATTCCAATCAGGCATATGTTATTTCTTTTTATGTCATCCCATATAACTTTTAGATTTTCTTCATTTCTCTTAAATCTTTGTTCTAATTTTTCCTCATATAAGCTAGCATCAATGGATTTATCTTCTAGCTGGGAAATGCATTCTTCAGCCAGTCCAAGTCTACTCTTTAGTCCTTCCAATGTGTTATCTATCTCTGTAATTTTAGTGTTCATCTTCTTGATTTCTAATTGCTGATTTTATATGATTTCTAATTGTGTATTTATTTTGTCATTTTGCTCTTGAAGGATATATATATATAGCTCTGGTGGCATAGTGCCTAAGGCACTTGACTGCTAACCAGAAGGCTGGTGGTTCAAACCCACCAGCCACTCCTCGAAAGGATAGTTAGGCAATCTACTTCTGTGATGATACTGCCTCGGAAACCCAAGGAGGGATCGCTATGAGTCGGGTCCGACTCGACGGCATATAACAACAACAACAACAACATATATATACATATAATCTTTTGAATTCACTATCAGATAGTTCTATTATTTGTTATTTCTCAGGGATATTTCTTTTTTATTTACTTATTTACTTTTGTGTGTGTGTGTGTATGTGTGCTTTAGGTGCAAGTTTACAGAGTAGAGTTTGTTTTACATTCAACATTGCATGTACATTTAGTTTCACTCCCCATTTACCATTCCCAACCCTAACCCAGTCTCCTCCCCTCCCTGCCCAGTAACCACCTCTCCCCCTGTGTCCCTCATAGGTATGCAGTCCTGTGTGTCCTGCATTTCCTCCATGTGAATGTTGCCCCTCTGGTGCCCCATTGTCATTTGCTAAAAGGGATGCATTTCCATAGAGTATGTGGGTTTGTCACCCTGTGTTGAGTAGTCTGCTTGTACATCTTGTTTACTAATGGGCTGAGAGCCAGCCCCTAAGAGTGAGTTTTATTCCAAGCCAGAATGTATCCCAGGGCCATAATATTGGGGGGGGTCTCACCAGACTCCATCTGGCCAGTAATTTTGGTCATTACTGAGTTTTTTTTATGTTGTTCCACGTTTTCCCTCCCAACCTATCCAGGATTTCCAGATTTGATCCTTTCCTGAGTGGTTGGCACTGGTAGC
>NW_006921795.1:502629-510265 GCF_000298275.1 Orycteropus afer afer
CATGGGAACCACCACTCACAACTGGAGTCCAGCCAAGTTGACACATCTTCAACTATCACAGATGAGGAATAAGACTTTTATGTATTTTGTTGTGCCAATTGAGTCTGGTGTCCCCCAGTACTATGGTCCTGAGTTGGTAGATCTGTTGGATCTCTCTCCCACAGTGTCTGGGTGTCTGTAGGGATTACTCTATGTCTTTCTTCTGTTGTTTCTGTAAGGATTGTGGTGTTTTATACCACTGGTAGCTGTGCAAGATTAGCCTCCTCTGAATCTATCCTTGGTCTAGAGCATACTCCTGTTCACTGACCCCAATATGATCTTCTTAGATGTTTATGTGTTTATCTGTAGGCTAATGTTTGGTGTTAATGGTAATGGAGTATTGTGGATATACTGGTTGGTATTAGCATCTCTCGTCTATCTCTTATGTGGGCAATTCAGTGTCCTCCCTTTTCCATCCCTTCTAGGGTCTCAAATCTGTTGGAGTACAGTTTTTCATAATATTCTGTCAGTATGTTTTTTATTTTAGTTGGTTTTGTTGTGATGACACCTTTTTTGTTTACTATTCTTTTAATTTGCATCTTCTTTTTCTTTTCTTTTGCTAGATTTGCCAATGGTTTTTTGATTTTCTTAATCTTTTCAAAGAATCAGCTCCTTGTTTTGTTGATTTTCTCTATTGTTTTTTTGTTTTCTGTTTCATTTATTTCTGCTGTGACCTTTATTATTTCCTTACTTCTACATACTGTAGGATTCCTTTTTCTTTGTCTAGTTGTTGAGTTGTCGTTGTTGTTGTTAGGTGCCATCAAGTCATCTCCGACTCATAGTGACCCCATGCACAGCAGAATGAAACACTGCCCGATCCCGCACCAGCTCCACAATCCCTGCTATACTTGAGCCTATCATCACAGCCACCATGTCAATCCATCACTTTGAAGGCCTCCCCATCTTTCACTGACCCTCCACCTTACCAAGCATGACACCCTTCTCCAGGGAATGGTCCCTTCTGACAACATGACCAAAATAGGTGAGGCAAAGTCTGGCCATTCTCACTTCCAAGGAGCATTTCAGGTGCACTTTCTCCAGGACAGATCTGTTAGTTCTTTTAGCAGTCCATGGTACTTTCAGCATTCTTTGCCGGCACCAAAACTCAAAAGCATCAACTCTTCTTTGGTCTTCCTTATTCATTGTCCAGCTTTCACATGCATACAAGATGATTGGAAATATCATGGCTTGTGTCAGGTGCACCTTAGTCCCCAAGGAGACATCCTTGCTCCTCAACACTTGAAACAGCTTTTAGTCCCCTTTCTCCCACTCTACCATCCTGCTGCTTTTGGTGTGCCTGGGTTCTCTCTCTTCACCTGGACCCCTGCAGCTGACTGCTCCTCTGTCCAGGTTCCTGGCTTTTAATCCCCTTTCTCCTGCTCTCCCGCCCTACTGTTTGTTTTGGGCGAGCCTGAGTTCCCTCTCCTCACCTGGACCCCTGCAGCTGACTGCTCCTCTGTCCAGGTTCCTGCCTTTTATCCCCCTTTCTCCCACATTACCATCCTGTTGCTTTGGGCATGCCTGGGTTCTCTCTCCTCACCTGGACCCCTGCAGCTGACGGCTCCTCTGTCCAGGTTCTTGGCTTTCTAATCCCCCTTTTCCTGTTCTCCTGCCCTGCTGCTTTGGGTATGCCTGAGTTCCCTCTCCTCACCTGGATCCCTGCGGCTGTTGTTGAGTTAGAGGTTGATTTTGTTTCTTTCCTCTTTTTTGATGTATGCATTTATTGCTATAAACTGACCTCTGATTACTGCTTTTGCTGTGTCCCATAGGTCTGGTATGATGTATCTCCATTCTTGTTTGTTTCTAGCAATTATTTTTAATTTCACTTTTTATTTGTTCTATTACAAAGTAGTTTTTGAGCAGTGAATTGTTCAACTTCCATGTTTGATGCTTTTTCCGTCATCTTCCTATTATAAATTTCTAATTTTATAGCCTTGTGGTCCAAGAAAATGCTTTGTAGTATTTCCATGTTTTTGAATTTTTTTGACTTTTGAGTATTTATTGCCTTTATTATTAATATAATTTGCTTAAGTTTATAGTTATATTCTTATTTATTTGTTTATTTATTTATTTTATTGTGATTTGGGTGAAAATTTACAGAGCAAATACACTTTCCATACAGCAGATCACATACACTTTGTCTCATGACATTGGCCACAATTTAGCACAGTGCAACATCTCCTCTCCCACTTCCTCCTGCTAGGTACCCATGCCTCCATGCACTCCTATGCCCTGAGCTGTCTCCCTGTGCCTGAGCAGCTCTTCTTTCTCTCTTGCTTGTTCTCTCCAAGGAGTGTATCTACCTCAGGTAAATGCTCAACTATTATGCCTGTCTACTGCTTGGCTGGAAGCCACAGGTGTGCATTCAATTCCAGACCTGAAGGGCAGTAGGGGCCATAGTCTCCATCAGGCCAGCAAACCTGTTCCCCGCCTTTTTTTTTTTTTTTTTCAAATGATTTTGAGTTTTGTTCCACATTGTTCCCCCTGTCTATCCAGGATCTCCTACAGAGTCTCTTCCAAGTGGTTGACAGTAGTAGCTGAGCACCGTCTATTTCTTCTGGTCTCATAGTTGTATAGGCCGCAGATCGGATGGTGTACCAGTCACTAGGACTAATTGTTTCCATGAATTTTTGGTTTTCTTCATTCTTCTTGGCTCTGGATGAGGAGAGACTCATTGTTGCATCTAGATGGCAGCTTGCAAGCTTTTAAGATCTCAGTCATTACTCACCACAGTAGAAGGTGGAACAATGATTTGTGTAGTATGTTATGCCAATTGAGCTTGATGTCCTCTGCAACTATGGACCCGAGCCCACAGGTTCAACTACTGAGTCCCTCTGGGACCAAGCAGTGACTACAACCTTGCCCCTTGTCAGCCCCATCATACACCTGGGAATTCAGATCAAACACATAAAGTTACTGGACCTGTCTGCCAACCCTATACATGTTCTTGGATGCACTCTCCACTTCATATAGATACCTAATATTTCAGTCTGTCCACCCATCTATCCACTTATATACCTGTGTTTGCCTTCACTGAGCACACCATACTATATGTGCAAAAGGGTTCATCTTTGTTGTCTGTATTTCCCATGTACCTCTCTATGCTTTCTCTTCCTCAATGCCACTATATTGATCACTCACATTTGGTACATTGCCTTTTCCTTCACCCAAATCAAAACTTATCTCTATCTATCTAACAGTATTCCCTCCCCTCGTCCCCATCCCTGGTAACCAACAAAGAAAATGACCTTTCATAGATAAGTGTTTCCTTGACTATTACAATAACGGACTAACACAATATTTGTCCTTTTGTGATTCACTTATTTCACTCAGCATAATGTCCTCCAAGTTCATCCACGTTATGTGGTGTTTTGCATATTCTACATTATTCTTTAGGGTTGCACAGTATTCCATTTTGTGTATGTATCATAGTTTGGATATCATTCCTCTGTTGATGGACACCTAGATTGTTTCCATCTTTTGGCTATTGTAAATAGTTCTGTGATGAACATGGGTGTGCATATGTCTGTTCTTGTCATGGCTCTCACTTCTTTGGGATATGTACCTAGTAATGGAATATCTGGGTCAAATGGTATCTCTAATTTCAACTTTTGAAGGAATCACCATACTGTTTTCCACAGTGGTTGTACCATTTTACAGTCCCCACCAGCAGTGTATGAGAGTCCCAGTCTCTCCACATCCTCACCAGCATTCATTATTTTCTGTCTTGTTTAACTTTGTTACTAGTGCTGGAGCAAAATGGTACCTCATTGTTGTTTTTATTTGCATCTCTCTACTAGCTAATGATCATGAGCATTTCTTCATATGTTTGTTGGCCGCTTGAATATCCTCCTTGGTGAAGAAGATGCTTTGTAGTATTTCAATGTTTTTGAATTTATTGAGGCTTCTTTTAAGTCCCAACATATGATCTATTCTGGAGAAGAATCCATGTGCACTGGAGAAGAATATTAATTGTGCTTTTGTTGGTTGGAACGCATATGACTATGAGGTCAATTTGGTTGATTGTGTTGTTGAGTTCTTCTGTATCTTTGTTGAGTTTTTTTCTAGTTGATCTGTCCCTCCTTGAAAGTGGTGTGTTAATGTCTCATACTACTATTATAGAGTTGTCTATTATCCCTTTTAATTCAATTAGTATTTGCTTCATGTATTTTGGAGCACTTTCATTGGATGCATAAATATTTATTATCGTAATATCTTCTTTGTCAATTGACCCTTTCAGCATCATATAGTGTCCTTCTTTGTCTCTTACATTGTTTTTCATCTGAAGGTCTATTTTATCAGAAATTCATATTGCCACTCCTGCTCTTTTTTGGTTACCATTGGCTTGGTGTATTTTTTTCCACCTCTTAACTCTTAATTTGTTTTTATCTTTATGTCTAAGGTGGGTCTCTTGTAAGCAGCATATCGATGGGTCTTCTTTTCTCATCCAGTGTGCCACTCTCTTTCTCTTGATTGGTGCATTTAGCCCATTCACATTGAGTGTAATTAGTGATAAGCATGAATTGATTGTTGTCATTCTATTGTGTTTTTTTGTTGTGTTGTTGGAGTTCCCTTGGTTCATATACTATTCTGTGCTGAGTTCGTTTTGTTATCCAGTACTTTCTCTTTTTTCTTCTTTATTGTTTGTTTTGTGTTTTTAACCCCCTATGTTTTCCTTCCTTCTGGATTTGCTTAGGGGGATTGTTAATTTTCTCTGTGGTTACCTTGGAGTGAATTCTTGTCTCCCTATTTTTAGAACAGTCTGTTCTATGAGGACATTGTCCTGTTTTCCTCTCCATTTGGAAGTTTGTACCTAGAAATTTTATTCTCTCTATCTAATTAGTTGCTGTTGTCATGTGCAGATTGGCTTCCTTGATTTTTAGTGCACTCTGTTTTATGGTCTTATTTTGAGTGTCTATTTCTGATTTGGTTTTAGTGTTGATGTCATGTATCCTGATTTTTTTGTTCTCTGTTGTGGGTTCTCTATTGGAAGGACTTCCTTAAGCACTTCTTTTAAGGTTGGTCTGGTTTTCACAAAATCCCTTTATTTCTGTTTGTCTGAGTATGCCTTGATTTTGCCCTCATATTTGATGGACAATTTGGCTGGATATAGGATTTTTAGTTGGATCTTCTTTTCCTTCAGTGTTTTATATAGGCCTTCCCATTGCCTTCTTGCCTGCATGGTTTCTGCTAAGTAATTGGAGCTCAACCTAACTCATTGACTATTATAAGTAATATTTCTTTTGTCCGAGGCAGCTTGCAAAATTCTTTCTTTGTCTTTGGTTTTGGAGAGTTTGATTATAACATGCCTCAATGTTTTTCTCTTGGGATCTATCCTGTATGGGGTTCTACGAGCTTCTTGGAAAAATATTTTTTCTTCCTTCATGATGTGTTGGAAGTTTTCCGTTAGTAGGTCTACAATTTTCTCAGTGTTTTTTTGGGGGGGAGGGGGCTCTTCTTGTTCTGGAATTCCAATGATGTGTATGCTTTTCCTTTTCATGCCATCGCATATAACTCTTAAATTCTCTTCATTTCTCTTAAATCTTTGTTCTGATTTTTCTTCATACAGGCTGGTGTCCAGGGATTTGCCTTGTAGTTGGGAAATGCATTCTTCAGCCAGTTCTATCGTATTCCTTTGTGCTTCCACTGTATTGTGTAATTCTGTAACTTTGGCATTCATCTTCTGGATTTCTAAGTGCTGTTTTTGTATGAGTTCTTATTGTGCACTAATCTTGTTATTTTGTTCTTGAATAGTTTTCCTGAGTTCTTCCAGAGCACTGTCTGTGTTTTCCTTGCTTCTGTTTGGGGTTTCCTTAAGCTCTTGTAGAGCTCGAAAAACATACCTTCTAAATTCCTTCTTGGATAATTCTATTGCCTCTTCTTCCTCCATGTTTAATGGGACTTTGTTTGGGGTTTTACTTCTAATGTCTTATCCTGTTTTATTGTTTGATTTGAGGTTGCCTGTTGTTTCCTAGATCTTTTGAAGTTGTCATTAACTGTTAGTTATGTATTGACTTGTTTTGTCTTGGTTTTATGATTTAATATTTTGAAAAGGTGGAGCTGGTGTATTTTTTTGGGGGGGTATTAATTCAGGTGTGCTGGGTTGTTCTGCAGTTTTCTTTGTGATGATGGAATTGCTGTGTGGAATGTGAGTGCAGGTCTCTGTTTGTTGTAAAGGGAGTTTAGGATTCAAGTTGGCACATATTATGGTGGTTGAATGTGGTTTTGCTATCGGATGAGGCAGGTTAGAGGCAGAGGGGAAGAAAAGAGAGAACAAAGAAAAGATCCAAGGTGCCAGGAGTGGTTTCCAGGGCTTTGAGAGGGCTACTAATGATGATGTTATACTGTTACTCACAGGCCCGCAGCTCAAGTTCAGCAAAGCCTCCAATTGTTAGGGGACTGCCACTTTCTGCCAGGATCAGACAGCCAGAAAAACCCCACTCTCCAGGCCCCTCTATGCCAAAAAAACTAAACTAGGATAACTGTCCCAATCCACGATGGGAGTTTGTCCCAGGACCCACCCACTTGTGGCTTTATTCTCCTCTCTGCTCCCATGCTTCAGCAGTACCTGGAGCCAGGGGGATATCAGCTCCCTCTCAGCAGTCCCAAGTTTACTGATAAAAGCAGGTGCTCAAGGTAGATCCATGGAGTGGTCACAGGTTCTCTGGTGTGGTGCATTCTCTCCACTTCCCCAGGGAGGTCTCCAATGTCCTTTCTCACCTGCTGGTCAGCACTCCCCCAGGGAGCTCTACTATGCCCTTTCTCACCTGCTGGTCAACACTCCACTGGGCAGGTTCACCTGTTTTTGTTTTTGTTTTTCCCTCCAGGTAATTGGACTGCCCCTTTCTCCTTTCTAATCCTGCTTCGCTGGGTTTGGTGTACTCTGACTTAATGAGCTGTTCAGAGCACCAGAATCCCCATTGCAAACTGTTGCACCTAGTTTTCAGGCACTAAGATACTAGAGGGAACTAGTATGTGTACTATAGGACAAACAGCAGTTTTTCCTTTCAGTAATATTTCTTAATTCTTTAGTTTGGACTTGTTTCTACTGTCTTGTCCTGTTTTTATTGTTTGATCTGAAGTTGTTTGTTGTTTCCTTTTTTTTTTTTTTTTTAAGTATATGGATATGATAACTTTTTATTTGTTTTTTGCTATTAGTTGCCTTCAAGTAAATATTATGGCCAAGAATATCCTATGGGGCAGTTCTACTCTGTCACATGTGGTCAGTAAGAGTTGAAATTGCCTGGAAAGCACCTAACAACAATAAATCTTTTGTGTGTGTGTGTGTGTGTGTGTGATCTGGGTGAAGATTTACAGAGCAAATTCACTTTCCATACAGCAGTTCGCATACACTTTGTCTCATGACATTGACCACAGTTTACCACAATGCAACAGCTCCCCTCCCACCTCTTCCCCAGAGTTACCTCTTCCCAGTGTCCATCCCTTCATGGGCTCCTGTCCCCTGAGCTGTCTCCCTGTGCATAAGCAGCCCTTCTTTCTTCCATGATTTTTCTCTCCAAGGAGTGTATCTACTTGAGGTAAATGTTCAACTCATATGCCTGTCTTTTGTTTGGCTGGAAACCACAGGTGTGGGTTC
>NW_006921795.1:512920-513936 GCF_000298275.1 Orycteropus afer afer
TTCCTTATTTCTTTTTCAGCAATCTCTTTGCTGGTGTAGAGGAATCCAACTGATTTTTGGATGTTGATCTTATGTCCTGCCACGATGCTAAATCTGTCAATTATGTTTGTTGTTTCTTACACATTTTAAACTTGTTGTCTTTATTTATTAGTTATGTACTGAGTTGTTTCACCTTGATTTTAGGTTTCCTTTTGTTTTATTATATCTGGAATTATGGAACAAGTGTACTTCTTCGCTTGTTAGCTTGGCTGTGCTGGGTCCCTCTCCAGCTTTTTCTGTGTTGGTAAAGTAACTGGTGGGGATGTGAGCATAAGTGTCTATTCGTCATGAAAAGGAGTTGCAGTTGGAACAAGCAGGTGTTGTCCATTGACTGTCATTGATCCTGTGATGCAGGAGCTATTGGTGTTATTCATCTCTTGTGTGAGGCGGTTGGTGTAGTAGCTATGGGTGACTGGTGGTGGGTTAATATGTTCTTCCCATTGGATGGGGCAGGATAAAAAAGAGGAAAAAAAGGAAGACAAGGAGAAGTGAAGATGAAAAGATAGAATAAAAACAACTCCAAAACTCTACTGCCGTAGAGTCAAATCTGACTCATAGTGACCCCTCCTTGGGTTTCCAAGGCAGTATCACTATGGAAGTAGATTGCCCAACCTTCCTTCTGAGACAACAAAAATAAATATTAAGAAATAGAGGAAAAGGTAAAAAGAATATAAGAAAAAGAAAACAAAAGTGGGGCGGTGAAAGGGATAAAGGTTTGGTGAAAATGAAAGAAGATGAGCAGGTAAAGGGGTAAATGATCAGATAGAAAGGATGAAAAATTGGATAAAAGGAAAGTATTAAAATGAAGGGAAGATAAGGTAATGGAGGAGGGATTTTTCTAGTTATGTTCAGTCAGCAGCCATGAGATCTGGCTGTTGTGGCAGAATCTGGTCATTCTCCAAGTATCCATGTAGGAGAAAGGAGATTGGTGCAATCAGTGACCTCCAGGAGAGAAAACTAAAGCTTTTCTTTTCTTT
>NW_006921795.1:518992-524286 GCF_000298275.1 Orycteropus afer afer
CGATGATGGGCTCAAGTATAGCAGGGATTATGGGGCTGGGGCGGGATCGGGCAGCGTTTCGTTCTGCTGTGCATGGGGTCGCTATGAGTCAGAAACGACTCGACGGCACTTAACAACAACAACAATAGGGAACCCAGCCTAACACACAAATCCACTCTCAAATGTTAGTGAAACAAATAACAGCAACACAACAGTAGGAGCTCTCAGAAATGATACTCTTTCTGAGTACTATTAGAAGAATTTGTTGGAGTTAGAGGTTTCTTGTTTTCTGTTGTTATTCTTTTAATTTAAAAGTACTTTTGATACTTGTTATGGGTTGAATTGTGTCATCAAAAAGTTATGTTAAATTCTAACCCCTGTACCCATGAACATGACCCTGTTTAGGAACAGGGATTTTCTTTTCTTATGTCAATAAGATCATACCAGAGTAGGGTAGGTCCTAAACATAATCACTTCTGAGAGAGATCTGGTTGCATAGTGGCTAAGGCATTTGACTGCTAACCAGAGGCTGGCAGTTCAAGCCAACCAGCCACTCCTCAGAAGGAAGGTTGGGCAATCTATTTCCATAGTGATACTGCCTCGGATACCCAAGGAGGGGTTGCTATGAGTCAGATCTGACTCCATGGCAGTGAGTTTGGTTTTTTTTTGAGAGAGATCTTATAAAAAGTGCAGAATAAGGAGGATTCTTGGAAAACAGCAGCATAAACAGATCATCATTCTGACCCTCCCCCACACATACAACAAATTAGCATTGAGGAACTTTGAAATGTGTTACAAAGGACAGGCTAGAAGCAGTGAATCAAATACCAGTTGCACTAAAATAGTTTCTCTTACTCTCCATGCCCCTCCCCCAGCCACATGGGCTACCAGCTGCTGTGAACTGGGAAAGCAAGCCAAGCAAATGAGCCTCTTTTCCTAAACTACCACACCCATGTCTGTGCAGAGAGACAAAACCTCAAGCTCACCTCTAAAATCAACAAGGCAGACCTCTTCATGGATCAGTTCAGAACATGCCAGCACCTCCCCCACATAGACACTGTCAGCTGCAAATCTGCTGCAAATTACTATAGAGGTCCCCTGCAGTGGAGTCCGCTCTCATAGTCAACACTCTACCTGACTCCCTGGGCACCCCATAGCTGAAATCTCTGTAACCAACAAGACAGACCTCCCTGGTAGTCAGTTTATGTTAGTCTGCCCCTGACTTTTATTAGTGCTGAGGACTGCTGACTCAGGTTGCTATGGACAAGAAAGCAGATGTCTTGAATTGAGGCTAAACTCACAGCCAGCAATCCACCAGAGTGACTCTGGTAGCAACAAGGCAGAATTTCCTGAGGGTCCATTCAGAGCATGAAAACCATGGCAACTGCTCCCCCACACACAAACTGTTGTTTGCCAGGCTGCTGCATTTTGTAACAGAAGGCCACTGCAGTGGAGTCTGCTTTAATAGGCAGCACTCTACCTGCCTCCCTGAACACACCATAGCTCAGGCCCCCAAAACCAAGAGGACAGACCTCTCTGGGTTCTATCTGCCCCCCCTTTTGGTGAGCACTGAGGATTATTGACTGAGACTGCTACTTGTCTTGAGTAGAGGCTGCACTCAGAGCCAACAATCTAGCATGGGAACTCTGATAACAACGAGGCAGACCTCCCCAGGAGTTCAATCAGAATGTGACAACCTCTCCAAATCCTGGTTATGAATGGCTGCTAAGCTGCTGCAAATTGTTATAGAAGGCACCCTGCAGTGGAATTTACTCCCATATTCAACACTAACTTTCTCCCTGCACATCGGAAAGCTCACACCTTTTAAACCAGTAGGACATATCTACCTGGAGATCAGTTTGGGTCTGTCTGCTTTCCTTTCCTGTTGGTGCTGAGGATTACTGACTGAAGCTTCTCTGTGTTAGGAAAGAGATGTCTTGAGTGGAGGCTATACCTACAGCCAACATACTGGGGTGGGGACAGTTATCTGATAGCAATATGGCAGACCTCCCTAGGGGTCCATTTAGGTCTGTCTGCTCCACCTTCCCGTCATCGCTGAGAACTGCTGAACTAGGCAGTGTGTGAAGAAACAGGCATCTTGAGTGGAGGCTACACCCACAGCTGACATAATACAGGGTGAGAGAAAGGTCTCTGATAGCAGTAAAGCAGACTTTGCTGGGGCTCTGTTCAGAGTATAACAGCCCCTCCTGCACCTGGTAACTATTGGGTGCTGGACTGAAACAAATTCCTATAGAAGGTTCCCTGCAGTGTAGTCAGAAGACAGATCACCTATGTAGAAACTGCTCCCTCAACAACCACAGAGCCACTGGGGCTCTAAATCAAGCAAGAGAGATCTCTTGGAGGTTCTTTGGAGGAGTACTAGCCCCTCCCCCTTCCTGAAAGAAAGAAAAGTCACCCTATACTTCCTCTGAATGCCAGCTAAGATGTAAGCAGCTCTCAAGAGTGGGGAAAGAAGCCTCTGGGAAAAGCATAGGACAACACTCAGCCCCAAAGGGGGCTCACTGGATATGTTTTCTGGCTGAAAACATGCATGCAGAAATGAAGGGAAGGGAATAATAACCAGAGAGAGGATGCCCTCTTATAGACATCAGGTTCTTCTCTGATTGTGAAATATCTCACCTGAGTGGCAGTGTCTACTGGTGGACAGACTGATCATAACATGTTCTCTGGGTGTTTGGGAGACAACACTGAAAGTTGAAAACTGAGATCTCTAACTTTTAAATACTAATTAAACCAGGGAGAGAGAAGAAGCTATCACAGGGAGAGGAAGTGGTAACCAAAGGTCCTGCCCACCTAATAGCTTTTTTTTTTTCCCCCAGAAAGTAGTGCAGACAAAAACACCAAAACTTAGGAGAATTGAGAAAGGTAATATCTCCAAAAATTCTAGTGGCCCAAGGAAAAAAATCACAATATACACAGATAAAAGAGAAATTATGGCCCATACAAATGAACATACAAAGATAATGCAAGTGCATCTATAGAAGACCAAATAATGAAAAAAATAAAAAAGGGAAGAATATAATACAACATTAAACATAATTAAAATGGTAAGGGAAAGCACAGTGGAAGGATTTTAACAAGAAATTTAATCAGGCGGAAGAAAGAAGCATTACATTAGTGGATAAGGTAGTTGAAATTATAGAGACTGAAAAGTGACAAGAATTGAGTCTCAAAAAGGGTGAGCACAGTTTAATGGAATTGTAGGACACCATCAAGAGACCTGGTAGCATAGTGGCTAAAGCACTTGACTGCTAACCAGAAAGTTGGCGGTTCAAACCCACCAGCCACTCCTCGGAAGGAAGGTTGGACAATCCTACTTCCGTAGTGATACTGCCTCAGAAACCCAAGGAGGGGTTGCTATGAGTCAGGGCCGACTCGACGACACATAACAACAACAACATCAAGAGACCTAATACATGCATCAAGGAGATTCAAGGAGATGACAGAGAGAATATTTGAAGAAATAATGACAGAAAATTTTCCCAATCTAATGAAAAACATGAATCTACAAAGCCAAGAAACTCAAAGAATTCCAGGCAGGATAAACTCAAAGAGATACACACCAAGACACATCATAGTCAGGCTTTAAAAAGTAAGAGTAAAGAAGACTTCCAATAAGATAGCAGAATAGGCGGACAAGCTACATAGACCCTCTTCAACAAAGAAAATAAAAGCCAATTGACATAGATGCAGAAGGTAGTCCTGGAGCACTGAGCTTTGAAAGGAAGGATACAGAAGTGGATTAAACACCAACTAGTAGAAGAACCTGAATGAAAAAAGTGAGTAGAAGACAAATGGACCTGTGGACAGTCAGCTATCATGACAGCGCAGACAGCCTAAATGTTTCCAAGTGGTTTTAGGACTTGAGAGCTGGCCTGGAAGTTGGCCCAGCTCGTCAAGGGCTGTGTGGATGACTGTGGTGGTAGCTGGTAGCTAGAAAGGGAAGCAACAAAGGAGACAAACTGAGCTGTCAACTTCAGCCGGTCCGGAGGCCACAGCCATTTTGAATGTTTACAAGCAGTGGCCATTTTGGATATTTAAAGCAACAGCATTCTCATTCAGATTCCAGCAACCTAAGAATAGGCTCCGCTTGCTAAGGACAGCATGGATGTATGGGAGGCTGAGAACTGTATGGGAGACAGGTGGTGAGTGCATAAGTGCGGCAAACTAGTGAATAGAAGAGCAGAGTATCATGATTACTCAGATAACATCCAAAGGAGATGAATATCTTGCATGAATCACTCCAACATACCAACAAATTAAATATAAACACAAAAACATCACAATGTTTCAGAGACAACAAACCATCACAGTCCATGCAAAGAAGTAAGATAAAAGAGTAGAAACAAGGGACCAGGATACAGAACCAGAACAAACCCCAAAGGAACAAACAGCATTAGAACTCCCTGATAAGGAATTCAAAAGAATTATATCTAGGTACCTTCAACTGATTGAGAGACAGATCAAGGAAAACACTGACAAAATTGAGGAAAACACAGAGAACACCTTATAACAATTTCAGAAGATGATAAAAGAACAAAGTGACAAAACAAATGAAAAATTAAAAATGATACAAATTCTACACATAGAAATGCAGAAGATTAATATTAAATTCTCAGAAATAGATAACACATTGAATGGGCAAAGGTGTAGAATTGAATCAATGGAAGACAGATTTAGTGAGATTGAAGACAAATACTTCAATATTTCTTTGGAAAGTGGTTAATCAGAAAAAAGATCAAAACAAAATGAAGAAAACCTAACATTCATGTGGGATACCATCAAAAGGAATAACTTATCAGTGATCAGAATTGCAGAACAGGAAGAGACAAAACCACAGAGAAAATTGTCAAAGGTTTGTCAGAAGACAATTACCCTGACATGATGAAAGACAAGAATGTGTCCATTCAAGAAGTCCAATGAACCTCAAACAGAATAGACCCCAAAAGAAGATCACCAAGACACATCATCATCAAACTCACCAAAACCAAAGACAAAGAAAGAATCCTGAAAGCAGCATGGGAAAAATGAAAAGTTACTGAAAAAGGGGAACCAATAAGACTAAGCTTGGATTTCTCGGCAGAAACCATGCAGGCGAGAAGACAATGGCTGGTATATATAAAACCCTGAAGGAGAAAAATTTCCAACCAAGAATTTTATACCCAGCAAAATTGTCCTTGAAGTATGTTAATGATATTAGGACATTTACAGATAAGCAGAAATTAAGGGAATTTGTTAAAACCAGACCAACCTTACAAGAGATACTAAAGGCAGTTCTTTGGTCAGGGAACCAA
>NW_006921795.1:524386-526563 GCF_000298275.1 Orycteropus afer afer
GGGGGGGGGACCTAGTAAGGCACTCTGCTGGCATAATGTCTAAGACATTTGACTGCTAACCAGAAGGCTGGCAGTTCAAACCCACCAGCCACCCCTCAGAAAGAAGACTGGGCAATCTATTTCAGGTAGAGATACCACCTCAGAAACCCAAAAAGAGGTCATTATGAGTCAGAATCAACTCAACAGCACTAAGTGTGGCTTGATTTACTAGATAGTTCAGCCAGTAATGAAGCCCCTGTGTCTGTTTGGAAAGTTTGCTGATGGTGGTGTTCGACCATCAATCAAAGCCCTGCAGTTCAAACCCACCAACCTCCCCAAAGGAGAAAGGACAGCCCTCTTCCACAAGGATCCACAAGCCCCAAACCCCAGGCTTCAGTTCCACTCTGTGCTAAAAAGGGTTGCTGAGAGTTGGATTTGAGCCCCATGTTGTGGGTACAATTTTGGGGATTTTTAGAGAGAGTTTCTCTTCTCTTTCCCTTACTCCCTCCTGGACTCCATGACAGCTTAATCTATGGGAGTCCTGATCCACTTCCCAACATGATCTTTGCCCACTCACATGGCTTTACCTCACCTTGAAATCCTCCTGCTCTTTCTACTCTGTGTCTTTAACTCTTATGGGTTCCATGAAGTTTTGCTGATTTTCTTTTCTTTTCCTCCTTTACCTCCTTTGTATTTCTAATGACTTCTCTTTGGTGTGGCCACCTGACCACCTTTATTATTTTTTCCTGTTCCTTTTCCCTGTCTTCACTGGATCCAATACTTTGTCTTCTTGTTAGATGCTCATAACTCTAGGATCATAATTTATATATATTTTATTGAGTTTCTTAAAATCTCTGTTGAAAGAGGGATCTGGTGCATGGTCTGTTAGTAAAATGCCATCTTAACGTGGCCACCCATCAGTGGTGGACTATTTTGAAAAAGGATAATGATAATGGTGACACAACAGGAAAACTCAATGTCCCTGAATTATGTATGTGGAAGTTGAGTTGACAAACGTTCCAGTGTGTATAATTTTACCGAAATGTTTTGCTCATTGTCTTCTGAAAATAAATATATACTTCAAGAGTTTAAGAGAAAGGCAGTAAAGACACGTTGGTGTCCTTATGTATCATAAAAATCACCCTGAGTGGGGATAAAAGAGACTTGCTCCTGAGACCCAGGTTAAAATTCTTAGTACGCTGCCCATAGCAGATTACCATAGCTTTGACCTCAGAGAATTTAGCAAGACTAGCTGATGGCCCAGCTCCAAGGAAGATGGGGTATTTTAAATAGTAGTAATATTCTCTTGGTCCCAAATTGTGATAGTTGGAGCTGTGTTTCAACTTGGCTGGACCACAATTCTGTGTGCTTTAAGCAGTTGTGATGTGGTTATTCCCATGATGGTACCAGATATATAAGTTTTGAGCAGCCAATCCATTGAAAGGGAGTTTCCCTAGGGGTGTGGCCTGCTTCCAATATATTTATAGACATCTTGTGAAAAGAGACACTTCTCTGTGGATTGGGATCCTGTTGCATTTCCTACAAATGTCCATGAATGAACAATCCACCATTCGGCGTAGAGATCTTGAATTTGTCATTCATTGGAGTGAACAGCTGGTATACTGCCTGCCAACCTTGAGCTCATCAGCCCCTGAAGCTGTGTGAGTCAGGAAGAGCCTCCAGCTTGACGTTTGATCCAAGACCTTGGGACTTGCCAGCTTCTATAAATGTGTGAGCCATTTTCCTAAAATAAATTTCTCTTTCTCTCTCTATATATAAGCTTTACTGGTTTTGCTTCACTAGGGTTACAGGTGAGGAGAGACGACTCAGGGACACCCAAAGTAGCAGGCGGGAAGAGCAGGAGAAAGGGGATTAAAAGCCAGGAAGCCAGAGAGAAGAGCAATCAGCCGAACAAATTAGGTGAAGAGAGGAAACTCAGGCCCACCCAGAGTAGCAGGTTGGAAGAGCAGGAGAAGAGGATAAAAGCCAGGAACCCAGACAGAGGTGCAGTCAGCCCCAGGGACAACTCAGGGACGGCCAAAGCAGCAGGCCAGAAGAGCAGGAGAAAGGGGATTAAAAGCCAGGAAGCCAGACAGAGGTACAGTCAGCCACAGGGACCCAGGTGGGGGTGATACAAGAGGTCTCCAACAGCAAGACAAACTTGTCTGTCGATTTGTCCTACTGTGGTGACATGTAGA
>NW_006921795.1:531118-532772 GCF_000298275.1 Orycteropus afer afer
ATCAAAATTAAAAAGAGGACAAGCACAATATTTAACAAACACTAAAACAATAGCAATGAAGGAAGTGACAGCACTATTCATAAACAAAATGACCTCCACACAGAAAATTATATGGAACAAAGAAATCAGCAACACCATGAAAAAGCACATGACAAAATAACAGCAAAAAATTCATACTTGTTAATAATTATACCGAATATCAATGGATTAAATGCACCACTCAAGAGATGTGGAGTTGCAGACTAGATAAGAAAACATAAACCATCAATATGCTGTCTACAAGAGACACAGAAAAAAAAAAAAAAGACAAAAAATCAAAGGTTGGAAAAAGATATACCAAGTAAATGGCAACCATAAAAGAGCAGGAGTGGTAATATTAATTTCTGATAAAATTGACTTCAAGACAAAAACCACCATTAGAGAAAAGGAAGGATATTATATAATGATTAAAGGAACACAAGGACATAACAATAATAAATATCTATGCACCCAATGAAAGAGCACCAACATACATAAATCAGACTTTCAAAGAATTGAAAAGACAAATGGGTGGTTCCACAGTTATAGTGGGAGACTTTAATACACCACTTTCAATGAAAGGAGGAGCTCTGGTGGCATAATGCCTAAGGCATTTGACTGCCAACCAGAAGGCTGGCGGTTCAAACCTACCAGCGAGTCCTTGAAATGAATGTTGGGCAATCTACGTCCGTAGTGATACCACCTTGGAAACACAAGGAGGGGTATCTATGAGTCAAAATCAACTTGATGACAATGAGTTTGGGTTTTTTTTTTTGTTTGTTTGTTTGTTTGTTTTTCAATGAAAGGTAGAACAACTGGAAAGAAACTCAACAAAGACACAGAAGAACTAAACTACACAATCCACCAACTTCACCCTATAGACATCGACAGAGCAATTCACCCAACAACAAAAGGATATACATTCTTTTCCAGTGCTCATGGAACATTCTTCATGATGTTGTTGTTGTTAGGTGCTGTCGAGTCATTTCGACTCATAGCAACCCCATGCACAGCAGAGCAAAACACCACCCGATCCTGTGCCAGCTCCATGATCCCTGCTATACTTGAGCCAATCATTGCAGCCACTGTGTTAATCCATCTCACTGAAGGCCTTCCCCTCTTTCCTCTTTCATCAACCCTCCACCTTACCAAGCATGACATCCTTCTCCAGGGAATGGTTCCTTCTGACAACATGACCAAAGTAGGTGAGATGAAGTCTGGCCATTCTCACTTCCAAGGAACATTTCAAGTGCACTTCCTCCAGGACAGATCTGTTAGTTCTTTTTGCAGTCCATGGTACTTTCAGCACTCTCCATCAGCACCACAACTCAAAAGCATCAACTCTTCTTCGGTCTTCCTTATTCATTGTCCAGCTCTCACATGCATACGAGGTGGTTGGAAATGTCATGGCTTGTGTCAGGTGCACCTTAGTCCTCAAAGAGACATCCTTGTTCCTCAGCACGTGAAACAGTTCCTTTGCAGTTCGCCTTTCCAGTGCTACACATTGTCTAATGTCCTGATGGCTGCTTCCATTGGCATCAAATGTAGAACCAAGCAATGTGAATTCTTTGACAACCTCAATCTTCTCTCCATTTATTGTGATGCTGCTCATTGGTCCAGTTGTGAGGATTTTTGT
>NW_006921795.1:534632-561323 GCF_000298275.1 Orycteropus afer afer
CCTGATTGCATGTTTGGTCAATTTCAGACTGCAGAAGTTGATAAAAATCTTCAATTTCCTCATCTTTGGCTTTGGTGGTTGGTGCATAAATTTGAATTATATTCGTATTAACAGGGTCTTCTTTGTAGGCATATGGATATTATCCTATCATTGACACATTGTACTTCAGGATAGATCTTCAAACATCCTTTGTGATGATGAATGCCATGCCATTCCTCTTCAAACTGTTATTCCCGGCATAGTAGATCATATGGTTGTCTGATTCAAAATCACCAAAACCAGTGCATTTCAGCTCACTAATGTTGATGATATCAATCTTTATGCATTCCATTTCATTTTTGACAACTTCCAATTTTCCTAGATTCATACTTTGTACTTTCCATGTTCGGATGATTAATGGATGTTTGTATCTGTTTTTCTTCAATTTGAGTGATGCCACATCAGCAAATGGAGGTCTCAAAAGCTTTACCTTATCCATATGAGTAAATGTGAGTTTACTCAGATGATGCAGCTCTTTCTCAGTCCCATTTTGAGAGCCTTCTAACCTAACTGGACTATTCATAAAGTTACGCAGTAATGTATCAGATGGAGTTTCTTCACTATTCATAAGGTTTTCCCCAGCCAATTCTTTGAGAAGTGGACAGTCTCTTCCTTCTTCCTAGTCTGTCTCAGTCTGTAAGCTGGGCTGATACCTGTGCACCATGTGCATCCCGCTGGGTTTCAAACACCAGTGGCTCAGCCTCAAAACTCACATCAACACGTCACCATGGTAGGGCAAACTGATAGACAAGTCCTTCATGATAGACCATATTTTAGGCCACAAAGCAAGCCTTAGTAGATTTAAGCACATTGAAATACTGCAAAGCATCTTCTCAGATCACAATGCTATATAATTAGGAATCAACAATAGGAAGATGAATGGAAAAAGAGCAAACACATGGAAACTGAATAACAACCTACTTGAAAATGACCAGGTAATGGAAGAAATAAAAAATGAAATTAAAATATTCCTTGAATCAAACAAGAATGAAAACACAACATACCAAAATCTTTGAGACACAGAAAAATCAGTGATCAGAGGCCAATATATAGCAATAAATGTACATATCAAAAAAGAAAGAACCAAAGTTCACACCTTAACCCAACAACTCCAACAATTAGAAAAAAGAGCAGCCAAAAAAAAGCCTATCATTACCAAAAGAAAAGAAATACGTATTTGAGCAGAAATCAATGAAACAGAAAATTGAAAGACAATAGAAAAAAAATCAACACGACTAGAAGTTGGTTCTTTGAAAAGATTAATAAAATTGATAAACCACTGGCAAAGTTAACAAAGGAAAAGAGGGAGAGAATACAAATAACGTGAATAGGAAATTAATTGGGCAACACTACAACAGAACTAACAGGAATTAAAAGGATAATATCAGGATACTATGAAGAATTACACTCCAACAAATTTGAAAATCTAGAAGAAATGGATGGATTTCTAGAAATATACTACTTACCTAAGCTAAGAGAGGTTGAGGTGGAAAATTTAAACAGACCCATAACAAAATAAGAAATTGAACATGTCATAAAAAAATTACCAACAACAACAATAAAAACCCTGGCCCAGACGGTTTCATTGGGGAATTCTACTGACTGTTCAGAGAAGAACTGACACCAATCCTACTCAAACTATTCCAAAACATAGAAAGGGACGGAATGCTCCCAAATTCATTTTATGATGCAAGCATAACCTTGATATCAAAACCAGGCAAAGACATCACTCAAAAAGAAAACTGCAGACCAATATCCCTTGTGAATATAGATGCAAAAATCTTCAACAAAATAATAGCCAATAGAGTCCAGCAACATATCCAAAAAAATAATACACTATGACCAAGTGGGGTTCGTACAAGGTATGCAAAGATGGTTCAACATTAGAAAAGCAATCAATGTCATCCATCACATAAATAAAACACAGGAAAAGAACCACATGATCATATCAATTGATGCAGAATAGTCATTTGATAAAATCCAACACCCATTCCTGATAAAAACTCTCACAGCAAAATAGGAATAGAAGGGAAATTCCTCAGCATAATAAAAGGCAATATGTAAAACTAACAGCAATGGAGAGAGACTGAAACCCTTGTGAACAGGAACCAGACACGGATGTCCTCTATCACCGCTTCTATTCAACATTGTGTTGGAATAAATGGTGCTGGCAAAACTGGAGATCCATTTGCAGAAAAATGAAACAAGATCTGTACCTCACACCATACACAAAAACTAACTCCAGATGGATCAAAGACTTAAATGTGAAATCCAAAACTATAAATTTCCTCAAGGAAAAAAATAGGGACAAATTTAGGGGCCCTAATTTATGGCATAAATAGACTGTCAAGCATAACCCAAAATGCACAAACAGGAGATAAACTAGATGAATGGGACTTTGTAAAAATTAAATTATTATGTGCTTCTAAAGACTTCTTCAAAAGAGTCAAAAGAGAACCTTTTGGGAAAAAATATTCAGCCATGACATATCTGACAAGGGACTTATCTCTAAAATTTATAGAAAACTCCAGTACTCAACAACAAAAAGACAAACAATTCAATTAAAAAATGGGCAGAGGACATAAATAGACACTGCAGTAAAGAGGATATTCAGGCGGCCAATAAACACATGAAGTAATGTTCGCAATCATTAGCCATCAGAGAGATGCAAATCAAAACAATGAGATACTATCTCATCCCAGCACTAAACAGCATAATTCAAGAAGACAGAAAATAATAAATGCTGGTGAGGATGTGGAGAGATTGGGAATTGCAATACACTGCTGGTGGGACTGTCAAATGATACAACCACTGCAGAAAACAGTGTGGTGATTCCTTACAATGTTGGAATTAGAAATACCATTTGACACAGCAATCCCATTACTAGGTATATATCCTAAAGAATTGAAAACGAAGACAAGAACAGATGCACACCCATGTTCATTACAACACTATATACAATAGCCAAAAGATGGAAACAAACTAGGTGTCCATCAATAGAAGAATGGATAACCAAATTATGGTACATGGACACAATGGAATACTATCCAACACTAATAGAATAGAATAGAATAGAATCTGCAAAATACCACATAACATGGATGAACTTGGAGGACATAATGCTGAGTGAAATAAGTCAATCACAAAACAAATATTGTATTAGTTCATTATTGTAAAAAGTAAAGGGAAGGTTTATATATGGAAGGAAATTTTCTTTGTTGGTTACCAGGGATGGGAGTAGAATAGAGAGAACACTGCAAAAATAAAAATAATTATAATAAAAGAAATAGTAACACCAAAGAGAAAATTCTGAAAGCAGTGAGAGCAAAGGAAATTGTAGAATAAAAAGGATCCCCAATAAGATTAATTGCTGGTTTTTCCTCAGAAACTGTGCAGACCAGAAGGAACGGAATGATAATTTAAAGTGCTAAAAGCGAAAGAGAAAAATAACAAAACAAAACAAAAAAACCTACCAACCAAGGATACTATTCTCAGTGAAACTGTCCATCAAGAATAAAGGTGAAATGCAAACATTCCCAAACAGAAGTTGAGAGGGTTCCCAACCACCAGATTGACCCCATGGAAAATACTAATGGAGTTTTTCAGGTGGAAGAGAAAGGACACTAGAAAGTAATTCAAAGTCATACATAAAAAGAAAGATCTCTAGTAAAGAGGATTTCATGGAAAAATATAAGGATGAGTGATAAGGTATTCATGCTTGATAAGTCTAATTGTTTTGTCCTCCATGCTTTTTAATGGTAAATGTATAAGAATCAAGTATAAAATTGTGTTACAGGGCACATGAAACATGAAGAAGTAATTAACGATAACAACAAAATGGAGGTGATGGTGGTATAGGTATAGAATTTCTTATATGTTACTGAAGTTAAGTTGGTACCAACTTATTCTGTTGTTGTTGTTGTTGTTATGTGCTGTCGAGTCGGCCCCAACTCATAGCGACCCCTCCTTGGGTTTCCGAGGCAGTATCACTACGGAAGTAGGATTGCCCAACCTTCCTTCCTAGGAGTGGCTGGTGAGTTTGAACCACCAGCCTTCTGGTTAGAAGTCAAGTGCTTTAGCCACTATGCTACCAGAGAATAGAAATTGTTAAATGTAATATTCATGATAACTGCTAAGAAAATATCTTTTTAAAAAAATACACAACAGTAAAGGAGAAGGGAACCAAGATGACTCACTCCAATAAAACAACAAAATACAAAAGCAAGCAGTAGTAAAGGAAAAACACAAATAATGCTAAAGATACACACACACACACATACACACAATAACAAATAACAAAATGGCCCAAGTAGGGCACTCTTTATTAGTAATTTCAAGAAATGTAAGTGGACAAAATGTCCACTCAAAAGGCAGAGAATGGTAAAATGGATAAATAAATTGTAAACAATACTATGATCCAACTATATGTGGTTTACAAGAGACACACCTTAGACCCAAGGACACAAATAGGTAGAAAGTGAAAGAATGGAAAACAATATTCCATGCAAATAATAACCAAAAGATAGCTAGGTTATCCTTTTAATACAGGCATACTTCATTTTATTGCTCTTTGCAGATAATGCATTTCTTTTTTTATATAAATTGAAGGTTTGTGGTAACGCTACACCAAGCAAGTCTATTGACTGCATTTTTCCAACAATATACGCTGAATTCATGTGTCTGTGTCACATTTCGGTAATTCTCACAATATTTCAAACTTTTCATAATGTTATTGCACACCTAGCAGCTCTGGTAGCACAGTGCCTAAGGCACTTGACTGCTAACCAGAAGGCTGGGGGTTCAAACTCACCAGCCACTCCTCGGAAGGAAAGTTGGGCAATCTACTTCCATAGTGATATCGCCTCAGAAACCCAAGGAGGGGTCGCTATGAGTAGGGGCCGACTCCAAGGCACGCAACAACAACAACATTGAACACTTAATAGACTATACCAAAACCAAACTCACTGCCCCTGAGTTGGATGTGACTCATAGCAACCCCTCCTTGGGTTTCTGAGCGAGTATCACTATGGACGTAGATTGCCCAACCTTCTTTCTGAGGAGTGGCTGGTGAGTTTGAACTGCCAGCTTTCTGGTCAGCAGCCAAATGCCATAGGCACTACACCACCAGAGTTTTATATGCACTGAGATACAGAATAGTCATGGGTTTTTTTGTTTTTTAAAATTGTGATTTGGGTGAAAGTTTACAGAGCAAATTCACTTTCCATACAGCAGTTCACACACACATTGTCCCATGACATTGACTACAATTTACCACAATGCAACAGCTCTCCTCCCACTTCCTCCCGATAGTGACCTCTTCCCTGGGTCCATCCCTCCATGCACTCCTGCCCCCTGAAGTGTCTCCCTGTGCATAAACAGCCCTTCTTTCTCCCATGGTTGTTCTCCCCAAGGAGTATATCTACCTCAGGTACATGTTTAACTCATATGCCTGTTTTTTGTTTGGCTGAAACCCACAGGTGTGTGTTCAATTACAGACCTGCAGGATAGCTTGGGACCATGGTCTCAGTGGCTCCAACAGGCTCTATCAGACCATCAAGCCTGATCCCCCCCTTCTTTTTTTCCAAATGATTTTGAGTTTTGTTCCACATTGTTCTCCCACTCTATCTAGGATCTTCTCCATAGATGCTCCTCTGAGTAGTTGACAGTGGTAGCCGGGCACCATCTAGTTCTTCTGGTCTCATAGTCATATAGGCTGAGGATTGCATGGTGTACCAGTCATGAGGACTAATTGCTTCCATGAATCTTTGGTTTTCTTCATTCTTCCTTGCTCTGAGCGATGAGAGACCCATCACTGCATCTAGATGGCTGCTTACAACCTTTTAAGATCCCAGTAGCTACTTGCCAAAGTAGGAGGCGGAACAATGTTTTGTGTAGTATGTTACGCCAACTGAGCTTGATGTCCCATGCAACTATGGTCCTGAGCCCACAGGTCCAACTACTCACTCCCTCTGGGTAGCTGGCTGTGACCAAGAAGTAACTACCACTTTGTCCCTTGTCACCTCTACTATACCCCTGGGAATACTTACAGAATATACAAATACACTTGAACTATTGTCTGCCAACCCTATACATAATCTTGGGTACACTCTCTGCTGCATGTTGTTGTTGTTGTTATGTGCCATCGAGTAGGCCCCAACTCACAGCGACCCCTCCTTGGGTTTCCAAGGCAGTGTCACTACGGAAGTAGATTGCCCAACCTTCCTTCCAAGGAGTGGCTGGTGGGTTTGAACCGCCAGCCTTCTGGTTAGCAGTCAAGTGCCTTAAGCACTATGCTACCAGAGCTCCCACCTGCTGCATAGACATACCTAATAGTTCAGCCTGTCCACCCATCTATACACTCATATACCCATGTTTGCCTTCACTGCCAGCACAGTACTGTATGTGCAAAATGGTTCATCTTTGTTGTCTGCACCTCCCATGTACCTCTCTATGCATGTGACTCTCTTTGTTGCAATATTCACTTTATTATAGTGGTCTGGAAATGAACCTCAATATCTCCAAGGTATGCTTGTATCAGGCAAACTAGACTTTAAGCCAAAATCTGTCAGAAGAGATAAAGATGTGCTTTATACAAATGATTTAAGAGTCAATTCAGCGAGTTTTAACAATTGGAAACATATGTGCACACAACATAAGACCACTTAATTATATAAGGCAAACACTGATATAATTGAAGGGGGAAGTAAATAACACTACAATAATAGTTGCAGACTACAATATACCACTTTCAATATTGGATAGAACATCTAGAAAGAAGATCAACAAGGAAACAAAGGACCTGAACGACACTATAAACCAATTAGACTTACATAGCAAATGTCACCCAACAACAGCACAATATACATTCTACTCCAGTGCACATGAGTCATTTTCTGGGAGAGCCCAAATGGTAGCTCACAAAACAAGTCTTGACAAGTTTAAAAAGATTGAAATTATATATTTTCTCTGGCTGTAGTAGAGTAATGCCAGAAATCTATAACAGAAAAAAACCTGAAAAACATACAAACATACAGAAATTAAAAAACATACTATTAACCTACCAACGAGTTAAGGAATAAATCAAAAGAGAAATCACAAATTTCATAGAGTCAAATGAAAATAAAAGCACACTTTATGGAATGCAGCAAAGGCAGTACTTAGAGGAAAAACTTACACCAAGAAATGTCTACATGAAAAAAGGTCTGCAATCAACTGTCTGACTCTACAACTTGAAGTTCAAGAAAGAGAAAAGTAAACTAAGCCTAAATCTACAAGAAAGGATATAACAAAGATCAGAGCATAAATAAATAAAATAAAAACCAGAAAATATACAATAGAACAAACAAAACCAGAAATTGGTTCTCTGAAAAGATCAAACAAATTTACAAACCTTTAGCTAGACTGACAAAGAAAAAAAGAGAAAAGATGCAAATAACCAAAATAAGAAATGAAAGAGGAGACATTACAACTAACTCAATAGAAATAAAGAGAATTATGACAGAATATTACAACAAACTACATGGTAACTAAATGGATAACCTAGATAAAATGCACAAATCATAGAAGCACATAACATACTCAGACTGACTCAAAAGGAAATAGAAAGTCTACAGATCCATCATAAGTAAGGAGATTGAATCACAGATCAAATCTTCCCCCCAAGAAATATTCCTGTACCAGATGACTTCACTGGGAAATTCTACCAAACATTTAGAGAAGAACTGACATCAGTCCTGTTTAAACTCTTCCAAAAGATACAGAAGGCCATTCATTCTATACGGCAAACATAGTCCTTGATACCAAAACCAGACAATGACACCATAAGAAAAGAAAACTACAGCCCAATATCTTTTCTGAATATATATGCAAAAATCTTTAACAAAATACTAGTGAACACAATCCAATGGCATATTAAGAGTTATACACCACGACCAAGTGAGATTTATTCCAAGAATGCAGAAATGGTTCAACATTTGAAAATCAATAAACATAACACACCACATCAATAGAACAAAGGAAAAGAATCACATGATCATCTCTGTGGATGCCAGGAAAGCATTTGATAAAACCCAACACTTTTGTTTGATGAAAACACAAAAGAAAATTGTAATTGAAGGAGGGATTCCTCAGTTTGACTCAGGGCATATATGGAAAGCCTAAGTTAACATTAGGGAACTCTGGTAGCATAGTGCCTAAGGCATTTGACTGCTAACCACAAGGCTCGTGGTTCAAACACACCAGCCACTCCTTGGAAGGAAGATTGAGCAATCTACTTCTGTAGTGATACTGTCTCGGAAACCTGAGGAAGGGTCGCTATGAGTTGAATCAACTCTGTGGAAGTGAGTAAATTAATGTTATAATTGATAGAGAAATACTGGGAGTTTTCCCCTTGGAATCAGGAACAAGACAAAAGTGTCCACTCTCACAACTAGTATAAGAACTCCTAATCAGAGAAAAAAGATGAAAAAGAAATGAAAGATACCCAGACTGGAAAGAAGAAATTCAATTATCTCTATTCACAGATAATATGTTCTGATATATATATATATATATATATATATATATAAGGGTCCACTGACTTGCTGGCTGTGTGTTTGGTGTTCTGATATATATATATATATATATATATATAAGGGTCCACTGAAAGCTTCTAGAATTAATAGAGGAATTTAGCAAAGTTACAGGCTACAAGGTCAACAAACAAAAACCACCAGCAATGAGAAATCTAAAGGGAAATTACTCCATTTATAATAGTATCTAAGAGAGTTAAATACCTAAGAATAAATTTAACCTAGGATGTGGAAGACTTATACAGTGAAAATTATAAAACACTGCCAGAAGAGATTAAAAAAGACTTAAATAAATGGAAAAATGTTCTGTGTTCATGGATTGGAAGACTTAATATTGTTAGATGCAATACTAGCTAAAGAGATCTATAGATTTAATGCAATCCTGATCAAAATTCCAACAGCCTTCTTTGCAAGAATGGAAAAACCAATCCTCAACTTTATATTGAATGGCAAGAGGCCCCAGGTAGCTAAAGCAATGATGAAAGAAAAGAACAAAGTATGAGGACTGACACTTCCTGATTTTAAAACATATTTTACCGCATATCAAATGGACCAATGGAATAGAACTGAGAGTACAAAAATAAACCCACACATCTTTGGTCAACTGACTTTTGACAAGGGTGCTAAGTCCATTTGATAGGGAAAAAAATGTTGTTGGGTGCTGTCGAGTCATCTCCAACTCATAGCTACCTTACATAACAGAATGAAAAACTACCTGATCCTATGCCATCCTCATGATCCTTGCTATACCTGAGCCCATGGTTGCAGCTACTGTATCAATCCATCTTGTTGAGGGTCTTCCCCTTGTTCGTTGATCTTCCACTTTACCAAGCATGATATCCTTCTCCAGGGAATGGTTCCTTCTGACAACATGAACAAAGTAGGTGAGAAGGAGTTTAGGCATTCTTGCTTCCAAGGAGCAATCCAGCTGCACACTTTCTAGGACAGATTTGTTAGTTCTTTTAGGAGAGTAGTCCATCATACTCTCAGCATTCTTTGCAACACCACCACTCAAAAGCATCAACTCTTCTTCAGTTTTCTTTATTCATGTCCAGCTCTCATATGCATAAGAGGCAATTGAAAATGTCATGGCTTGGGTTAGGTGCACCTTAGTATTCAGGAGACATCTTTGCTCTTCAGCATTTGAAAGAGGTCTTTTGCAACAGATTTCCCAATGCAATACATCATCTGATGTCTTAACTGCTGCTTCCATTCATGTTGATTGTAGAACTAAGTAATATGAAGTCTTGGACAACTTCAATCTTTTCTCCATTCATTGTGATGCCATTCATTGGTCCAGTTGTGTTTTTGTTTTCTTTATATTGAGGTGTAATCCATACTGCAGACTGTAGTATGCAATCTTCATCAGTAAGTGCTTCAAGTCATCCTCACTTTCACCAAGCAAAATTGTGTCATCTGCATATCACAGGTTGTTAATGATTCTTTCTCCAATCCTGATGCCATGTTCTTCTTCACATAATCCAACTTCTCAGATTATTTGCTCAGCATATAGATTGAATACATATGGTGAAAAGATACAACCCTGATGCACTCCCTTCCTGATTTTAAGCCATGTAGTAACCCCTTGTTCTGTTCAAACAACAGCCTCCTGGTATTTGTACAGGTTCTTGATGAGCACAATCAAGTGTTCTGGAATTCTAATTCTTGTCAATGTTATCTACAATTTGTTATGATCCACACAACTAAATGTTTTTGCATGGTCAATAACACACAAAAAAAACATCTTTCTGGTATTCTTTACTTTCAGCCATGATCCATCTGACATCAGCAATGATATCCCTCGGTCCACATCCTCTTCTGAGTTCAGCTTGCGTTTCTGGAAGTTCTCTCTCAATATACTGCTGCAGCCATTTTTGAATTATCTTCAGCAAGATTTTACTTGCATAGGATGTTAATAATATTGTTCAATAATTTCCACATTCTGTGGAATCACCTCTCTTTGGAATGAGTACAAATATGGATCTCTCCCACTTGACTAAGTAGCTCTCTTCCAAATCTCTTGGCATAGCTGAGTGAGTGGCAGGGACACAGGTAACTGGAGGGAAACAGGCCCCACCTACAAGAGGCAGGAAGCAGGGGAAAGAAAAGTCAGGGGACAACAGACTGAGGAGCAGGGAACTAGGTAAGGGGAAGGGAGAGTGGTTTCGAACAGCTAACAGAGACAAATTTGTCTGTCATTTTGTTGTACTGTTGTAGCTTGCACGTTGCTGTGAGGCTTGAGGCTGCCTCACCAGTGTTTCAACTGCCAAAAGGGTTGCAATGGTGCACAGGTTTCAATACACCTTACAGACTGAGACAGACTAGGAAGAAGGAAGAGGCCATTCGCTTCTTCAAGAATTGACCAGAGAAAATCTTATGAATAGCAGAGAAACACTATCTGATACATTACTGTGCAACTTTATGAATAGCCTGGAAACATGCTCCAATGCAGTGAAGGATGATGAGCCCCTGAGGTCAGAAGGCTCTCAAAATATGACTGGGAAAAAGTGCAACACCAGAATAGAACCAACCCTAATGATATGGATAAAGTAAAACTTTTGGGACTTCCATTTGCTGATGTGGCATGACTCAAATTGAGAAACAACTGCAAACATCATTAACAATCGGAACATGGAATGTATGAAGTATAAATCAAGGAAAATTGGAAGTTGTGAAAAATGAAATGGAACACAGAAAGATTGATATCCTAGACATTAGTGAGCTGAAATGGACCAGTATTAGCCATTTTGAATCAGATAACCATATGAGCTACTGTGCTGGGAATGACAATTTGAAGAGGAATAATGTGGTATTCATCATCACAAAGGATGTTTCAAGATCTGTCCTGAAGTACAATGCTGTCAGTGATAGGATAATATCCATATGTTTTCAAGGAAGACCAGTTAATAATGCTATTATTCAAATTTATGCACCAACCACCAAAGCCAAAGATGAGGAAATTGATGACTTTTTATCAACTTCTACAGTCTAAAATTGACAAAACATGCAATCAAGATGTGTTAATTATCACTGGTTACTGGAATGCAAAAGTTGGAAGCAAAGAAGAATCACTGGTAGTTGGAAAATAAGGCCTTGGTAACAGAAATAATGCTGGACATCATGTGATAGAATTTTGCAAGACCAATGACTTTTTCATGGCAAATACCTTTTTCAACAACACAAACGGTGACCATACATGTGGACTCTGCCAGATGGAGTACACAGGAATCATATAGCCTACATCTGTTGCAAGAGGCTATGGAAAAGCTTAATATCTTCAATCAAAATAAGGCCAGGAGCTGATTGTAGAACAGACCATCATATGCTCATATGCAAGTCCAAGTTGAAGTTGAAGACAATTAAAACAAGTCCACGAGCTCCAAAATATAACCTTGAATATATCCCGCTTGAATTTAGAGACCAACTAATGAATAGATTTGATGCATTGACAGGACCATTCCCTGGAGAAGGATATCTTGCTTGGTAAGGTGGATGGTCGATGAAAGAAGGGAAGGCCCTTAGTCAGATGGATTGACACAGTAACTGCAGAGGTCGGCTAAAATATAGCAAGGACCGTGGAGCTTGCCCAGGACCGGTAGTGTTTTATTCTGCTGTGCATGGGGCCACTATGAGTCAGAGATGACTCAATGGCACCTAACAACACAAAGCAACATATCATAGGTTGTAAATGAGTCTTTCTCAAATTCTGATGACACATTCTTCATCATATAGTCCAGCTTCTCAGATTATTTGCCAGATGAGCCAGATGTGGGGGTTTTTGGAGCAGCTTCATGGGCAGCCCAGAAGGCAGGCTTGGCATGGAGTTTTTAGAGCAGCTTTAAGACCAGCCTGGAAGGCAGGCCAGGCATGGGGGTTTCTGAGCAGCATTAAGGCAGCTAGGAAGGTGAGCTGGGTGTAGGGGTTTCAGAGCAGCTTTAAAGGAAATCAGAAAGTGAGCAAAGCAGTTTGGAACAGCTAAGGGAAGCTAACTTATGTCAGTTTGTCATCCTGTGGTGGCTTACATGTTGATGTGAGGCTGGTGGCTATGCCACCGGTGTTGCAAATGCCAGCAGGGTTACCCATGGCATGGTGGACATGTTTCAGTGGAGCTTCCAGACTAGGAAAGACTCAGAAGAAGGAAGAGGCCATTCATTTCTCAAGGAATTGGCCAATAAAAACCTTATAATCATAACACTGTCATATATTACTGGAAAACTTTATGAATAGCCCTGAAACATTGTACAAAATAGTGCCAGAAGAAGAGTCCTCAGGTTAGAAGGCACTCAAAATATGACTAGCAAGGAGCTGTCTCCTCAGAGTAGAGCAGACATTAATGATAGGGATGGAGTTAAGATTTTGGGTCCTCCAAATGCTGATGTGGCATGATTCAAAATGAGAAGAAGCAACTGTAAACATCCATTAATAATTGGAACACAGAATGTATGAAGTATGAATCTAGGAAAATTGGAAGTTGTCAAAAATGAAATGGAACACAGAAAGATTGATATCTTAAGCATTAGTGAGGGGAAATGGACTAATTTTGGCCATTTTGAATCAGACTATCATATGATCTACTATTCAAGAATGAAAAATTGGAGAGGAATGGTGGGTCATTCATCATCACAAAGAATGTTTCAAGATCTATCCAGAAGTACAATGCTATCAGTGATAGGATAATATCCACAAAGCTACAGAAGAACAGTTAATACTACATTATTCAAATGTACACACCAACCACCAAAGCCAAAAATGAGGAAATTGAAAATTTTATCAACTTCTGCAATCTGAAATTGAATGAATATGCAAGCAAGATATGTTGCTTATCACTGATCATTGGAATGCAAAAATTGGAAATAAAGAAGAATCACTGGTAGTTGGAAAATATGGCCTTGGTAACAGAAATAATGCTGGAGATACATGACAGAATTTTGCAAGACCAACGATTTATTCATTGCAAATACCTTTTTTCAACAACAAAAAATGCAGCTATACACGTGGTCTTCACCAGAGGGAGTACACAGGAATCAGATTGACTACATCTGTGGCAAGAGGCGATGGAGAAGCTCAATATCTTCAGCCAAAACAAGGCTGGAGCTGATTGTGGAACAGACCAACAACTGCTCATATGCAAGTTCAAGTTCAAGTTGAAGATGGTTAAAACAAGTCCACAACAGCCAAAATATGCCCGTGATTATATCCCTCCTAAATTTAGAGACTATCTAAAGAATAGATGAGATGTTGAACACCAATGACCGAAAACCAGAGGAATTTCAGGATGACATCAAGAACATAATCCATGAAGAAAGCAAGAGGTCTTTAAAAAGACAAGAAAGGAAGAAAAGACAAAATAGACGTCAGAAGAGATTCTGAAACTTGCCTTTGAGTGGAAAGTATCTAAAATGATGAGATAAAAGAGCTGATCAGAAAATTTCAAAGAGCAGCTCAAGAAGACAAAGCCAATTATTAAAATGAAATGTACAATGACCTAGAGTTAGGAAACCAAAAGGGAAGAACATGCTCAGCATTTCTCAAGCTGAAAGAACTGAAGAAAAAATGTGAGGCTCGAGTTGCAATATTGAAAGGTTCTGTGGGCAAAATATTGTACAATGCTGGAAACATCAAAAGAAGATGGAAGGAATACACAGAGTCACTGTACCAAAAAGAATTGGCCAATGTCCATCTATTTCAGGAGGTGGCATATGATCAAGAAGCAATGATGTTTTTGTTGTTCTTAGGTGCCGTTGACTCATCTCCAACTCATAGCGACCCCATGCACAGCAGAATGAAATACTACCAGTCCTGGGCAAGCTCCACGGTCCTTGCTATATTTTAGCCGATCTCTGCAGTCACTGTGTCAATCCATCTGACTAAGGGCCTTCCCTTCTTTCGTCAACCATCCACCTTACCAAGCAAGACATCCTTCTCCAGGGAATGGTCCCTTCTTACAACACGACAAAAGTAGGTGAGACGAAGTCTGACCATTCTCACTTCCAAGGAGCATTCCAGCTACACTTCCTCCAGGACAACATATGTCTTCTGATGTCCTGACTGCTGCTTCCATTGGCATCGATTGTAGGATGAAGCAATATGAAGTCTTTGACAACTTCAATCTTTTCTCCATTTATCATGATGCTGCTTATGGTTCCAGTTGTGAGGATTTTTGTTTTCTTCATATTGAGATATAATCCATATTGTTAGATCTTTTAGCAGTCCAGGGTACTTTCAGCATTCTTTGCCAGCACCACAACTCAAAACCATTAACTTTTCTTTGATCTTCCTTATTCATTGTCCAGTTCTCACATGTATATGAGGCTATGGAAAATGCCATGGCTTATGTCAGGCACACCTTACTCCTCAAGGAGACATCATTGTTCTTCAGCACTTGAAAGAGGTCCTTTGCAGCCAATTTTTCCAGTACTATAGGAGCTCTGGTAGCATAGTTCCTAAGGCACTTGACTGCTCACCAGAAAGCTGGCGGTTCAAACCCATCAGCCACTCCTCGGAAGGAAGGTTGGGCAATCCTACTTCCGTAGTGATACTACCTTGGAAACCCAAGGAGGGGTCGCTATGAGTTGGGACTGACTCGATGGCAAACAACAACAACAACATATGTCTTCTGATGTCCTGACTGCTGCTTCCATTGGCATCGATTGTAGGATGAAGCAATATGAAGTCTTTGACAACTTCAATCTTTTCTCCATTTATCATGATGCTGCTTATGGTTCCAGTTGTGAGGATTTTTGTTTTCTTCATATTGAGATATAATCCATACTGAAGACTGTATTCTTCAATCTTCATCAGTAAGTGCTTCAAGTCATTATCAGTTTAAGCAAGCAAAGTTTTGTTGTCAGCATATTGCAGGTTGTTAATGATTCTTCCTCCAATCCTGATGTCACGTTCTTCGTACAGTCCAGCCTCTCAGATTATTTGCTCAGCATACAGATTGAGCTCTGGTAGCATAGTGGCTAAGGCAATTGACTGCTAACCAGAAGGCTGGCAGTTCAAACCCACCAGCCACTCCTTGGAAGGAAGATGGGGCAATCTACTTCCGTAGTGATACCGCCTCAGAAACCCAAGGAGGGGTCGCTATGAGTTGGGTCCAACTCGACAGCACATAACAACAACAACAACAAGAGATTGAATAAGTATGCTGAAAGGATACAACCCTGACACACTCCCTTCTTGATTTGAAGCCATGCAGTGTCCCCTTGTTCTGTTCAAATGATAGCCTCCTGGTCTATGTACAGGTTCCTCATGAGTACAATTAAGTGTTCTGGAAATCCCATTCTTCTCTATGTTATCCACAATTTGTTATCATCCACACAATCAAATGCTTTTGCATAGTCAATAAAACACAAGTAAACATCTTTCTATTCTTTGCTTTTGGCCAAGATCCATCTCACAACAACAATGATACCCTTATTCCATGTTCTCTTCTGAATCTAGCTTGCATTTCTGGAAGTTCTCTGTCAATATATTGCTTCAACGGTTTTTGAATTGTCTTCAGTAAGATTTTACTTGCATGTGATATTAATGATATTGTTTGATAATTTCCACATTCTGTAGGATCACCTTTCTTTGAAATGGGTCCAAATATGGGTCTCTCCCAGTCAGTTGGCCTGGTAGCTGTCTTGCAAATCTCTTAGCATAACTGAATGAGTGCCCCCAGTGGGGCATGTGTTTGTTGAAACGTCTCAATGGGTATTGTGTCAATTCCTGGAGCCTTGTTCTTTGTCAATTCCTTCAGTGCAGCTTCGATTTCTTCCTTTAGTACCATTGGTTCTTGTACATATGCCACCTCTTGAAATGGATGAAGATCGACCAGTTCTTTTTGGTACAGTGACTCTGTGTATTCCTTCCTTCTTCTTTTGATGCTTCCTGTGTCATTCAATATTTCGCCCACAGAATCTTTCAATATTGCAACTTGAGGCTTAAATTTTTTCCTCAGTTCTTTCAGCTTGAGAAATGGTGAACATGTTCTTTCCTATTGGCTTGCTGACTCCAGGTCTTTGCACATTTCATTATAGTAATTACCTTTGTCTGCTTGAGCTGCTCTTTGAAATCTTCTTCATATAGTCCAGCTTCTCAGATTATTTGCTCAGTATACAGATTGAATAAGTATGATGAAAGCATATAACCCTGACACAGTCCCTTCTTCAATTTCCTTATATTTGGCTTTGATGGTTGGTGTGTAAATTTGACTGGTTTTCCTTGTATGCATATTATCCTATTACTGACAGTATTGTACTTCAGGACAGATCTAGAAACTTCCCTTGTGATGATGAATGCCATGCCATTCCTCTTCAAATTGTCATTCTCAGCATAGTAGATCATGTGGTTGTCTGATTCAAAATGGCCAAAACTGGTCCATTCTAGCTCATTAATGCCTAGGATATCAATCTTTATATGTTCCATTTCATTTTTGACAACTTACAATTTTCATAGATTCATACTTTGTACATTCCATGTTCCAATTGTTAATGGATGTTTACAGCTGTTTCTCCTCAGTTTGAGTCATGCTATATCAGCAAATGGAGGTCCCAAAAGTTTTTCTTTATCCATATCATTAGGGTTGGTTCTACACTGGTGTTGCACATTTTTCCCAGTTATATTTTGAGAGCATTCCAAACTCAGCTGCTCGTCCTCCTGCACTGCATTGGACTATGTTTCTGGGCTATTCATAAAGTTGTCCAGTGATGTTTCAGATAGTGTTTCTCTGTTATTCATAAGGTTTTCCCTGGCCAATTCTTTGAGAAGTGAATGGCCTCTTCCTTCTTCCTAGTCTGTCTCAGTCTGTAAGGTGTGTTAAAACTTGTGCACCATGTGAAAACCCTGCTTATGTTTGAAACATCAGTGGGGCAGCCTCAAGCCTCATAGCAACACATAATCCACCATAGTACAACAAACTGACCGAAAAGTTTGTCTCCCTTACTGTTCCAAACCTCTCCACTGTCTCCTTACCTGGATTCCTTAGCTCTCTCTCATCCCCAACTTTTCTCCCTGCTTCCAGACTCTTGGGGTGGGGCCTGGTTCTCTCCCCTTACCTAGGTCCCATGGCTCTGTCTATCATCCCTGGCTTTTTCCCCCAACTTCCTGCCTCTTGGGGTGGGGCTTGGGTCCCTCTACAATATGGAGATGACACTATCTTGCTTGCTGAAACAAAGAGGACTTGAAACACTTACTGATGAAGATGAAAGAGTATGGATTACACCTTAACATAAAGAAAACAAATTCCTCACAAGTAGGCCAATAAGGGAGCTCTGGTGGAGTCATACCTAAGACGTGTGACTGCTAACCAGAAGGCTGTTGGTTCAAACCCACTAGCCACTCCTTGGAAGGAATGTTGGGCAATGTACTTCCATAGAGATAACACCTTGGAAACCCAAAGAGAGGTGGCTATGAGTCAGATAGTAGTGGGTTTAGGCCAATAAGCAGCATCATGATACATGGAGAAAAACGATTGAAATTATCAGGAATTTCATTTAACTTGGATCCACAGTCAATGCTCATGGAAGCAGCAGTCAAGAAATCAGACAACAGACTGCACTGGGACAATCTGCTGAAAAAAGACCTCTTTAAAGTTTTTAAGAGCAAAGATATCACTTTGAAGACTAAGGTACACCTGGCCCAAGCCATGATATTTTCAATCACCTCATACGCATGTGAAAGTGGGGCAATGAATAAGGAAGATCAAAGAATAATTGATGCTTTTGAATTGTGGTGTTGGGGAAGGATATTAAAAATACCATGGACTTCCAGAAGAATGAACTAATCTGTCTTGGAATAAATATAGCAGAATGCTCCTTAAAAGCGAGAACAGTCAGACTTCATCTCACATATTTTGTTCATGTTATCAGAAGGGACCAGTCAATGGAGAAGGATATCATGCTTGGTAATGTAGATGTCAGCAAAAAAGGGGAAGACCCTCAATGATGATGGGCTCAAGTATAGCAGGGATCATGGAACTGGCACGAGATCAGGCAGTGTTTCGTTCTGCTGTGATTGGGGTCGCTATGAATCCACACTTAACAACAACAACAAACTCAATGAGATAGATAGGCACAGTGGCTGTGATGATGGACTCAAGCATAGCAAATATTGTGAGGATGGTACAGGACTTGTCAGTGTTTCATTGTGTTGTACAAAGGGTTGCCATGAGTTGAAGCTAACTGCATCTAACAACATTTTTACACATATCACCAACTTAGGTACCATGTTTTTTACTCTGAATGTTTAAGAAATTTACTAGTTTTTCTAAAAGTAGGAACTGCTTCCAAGACAATTTCATTAATACTGTTCACATGTGTAGCAATGGGGTAATATAGCAACTCTGAGGCAACATACAAATTCTTACCCATTTTGTCAGCTACAGAAATCTAAACAGAAGAGGGAAGTTGTTTTTTGGTTTGAAGGTTGTTTTCTCACTGCAGTAATACCTTGATTTATCAAGTGTGGTAGCAACTCTTAGGCTGACCCACAGAAAGTTATTGTTTTTTATAGGTAAAAATAAAAAAATCAATATCAACAATTTTGTATGGTGCAACTTAATATTTCAAGAACTTTTGGTAAACAAAAAATTGAGTTAAAGAACTTTAATTCAGCATTGGTTCATTTTAAAATAGTATTAATTCAAAAGGCCTTCCTGACAAGTGCTGATCTAATTTAATTGTGCAAATATTTGAGCATTTGGGACATTTAGATCAATGCCCAACAGTAAGACATCAGCTCACCATCACAGCTCTGATTAGGGCTTTCCACCTTCTATTGAAACTTTTTCTAAAACAGATTTCTAGTCTGGTCTCACAAGAATATAAATTATGGCAACAATAGGGGGAAAATACATTCTGCTTCCTTAGTATACATTTTTCAAAGCCTTGCTACTCAAAACTGTGAACCCTGGACCTGTTTTATTGTCATTGCCTGTGAGTTGGTTAGAAATGCAGAATCTCAAGCCCTGCCCCAGATCTAATAAATTATAGGCACATTTTAAGAAGATTACTAAGGGAAAATGTGTGCATATTAATATTTAAGAAGTGTTGGTGTGGAGTTTGTGGTTTTGGTCATATGTAGACTTCCCCTAGCTGTTGCCTCCAATAGGAAGACTGGCCTAAGAAGAATTGATTGCCTGAAGCTTTAACAAGGGACACTAATCCCAAATAGTGATGTACATGAACTCTGGTGGTATAGTGCCTAAGGCATTTGACTACTAACCAAAGACTGGCAGTTCAGACCCACCAGCCACTCTTCGTAAGGAAGACTGGGCAATCTGCTTTCGTAGTGATACTGCCTCAGGAACCCAAGGAAGGGCTGCTATGAGTCAGGAGTGACTCAACAGCAGTGAGTTAGAGTTTGATGATCAATACTAAGAGCTAAAATTCATTGAGCCCTTATTATTTGTCAGGTGTAAGGTCTTAGTATGAATTACTCATGTAATTCTCTTAACTTCTCTATGAGTTTGGTATTGATTATTATCCTCATTTTACAGATGAGGAAATGGAAATCTCCAAGAGATGACAAGGCCAATAAATGGGTACATTTAATTAAGAAGAAGAAGGAAACTATTCAAGAGAAACCCAGGAAGGTCCCAGGGTGAGAGAATTGAAATGAATAGTTAAATGCAAAAGTCTTGTTTCCATTTTCCTGCCAAGTGTCTATCAAAGCATAGAGCACAGTATGGTATTCTAGGCATGGGTAGGGTTCCAGTGCTAAATTACGGAAACAACTGATTTGTGTTTTGGCAACTGACTCCAAAATAATATCCTGAAAATCTCATCTGGGTCAAATAAAGGAGCCAAATATCTCTTCATTTCAAGCTATCTCCTATACTTTACACTGGAGAAACTTCTTATTTCTAAATGACCTAACATGCAGCTGAAATAAATCAGTATTGAGGTGGAGGGATTGAGTAAACTAAGCACTCCATTATTGCAACCAAGGCTCTCACCCTGGTATGCTCATAGCACCAAATACACAGCATCTGGACCATTTTTGTTTTGCTCTAACATGCAGAAGATGCAAACCATAAAAAGGGAGAAAACTATTATTCATTGTGTATAATGGAGTTTTAAGTAGGACCACAATGTGAACATCACTTACAGCTAACACTCCCATGCCTTCTACTGAGTTCTCTACATTCCATTTTGGTTCTAAAAGCTCTTAGTTGTGGAAATCACTTGCTGTTCTACACCTGCAGGCAAGTTAACAGGCCATCCCAGAACCATGGCAACCAGCAAGCGTGAAAGAAGGAAAAATCTTTTAGCACAAACCTTTCTGAACTCCATGCTTGCCCTCAATCTAAGGGCAGGCAGAGGCATGCCCAAGTTGGGGAAAATATAGTCCAAACCCAAACCGTAAATCTGAGATGCACTGCCTAGTAACTTTTAAAAAAACATTTCAATAAATGTTAAGTTTTATACCTCAAAGGGAGTGCTGAGTCTGTTGGCTCTTGGAGGGAATGAATTCTGATAATATTAGCAGGTCATTTCCTTCCTCTTCCACTATGTCAGGATTTCACATGTTCCTCAGCATTCTGTGGCTGTTAGGTGCCAGGAATTTGGAGCACAAATGCCTAATTTCATCAAAATTCCCTCACCATTTAAGAGCTGTGTGACCTTGGGTGAATTACTTAACCACTCTTTGCCTCTTTTGTTTCATTGATAAAATGAGAAGGTAGTACCTCTGTAGTAGACAATTATGCTTTCTGATTGCCCCACACCTTTTAAACATCCTTCTTATACTTGAATAATTTCTCATTCAATAAGTCCTATCTTCCCAGGGTAGAATCCAGAAACTTGTTTTTCTAGCCCAGAAGGCTGGCGGTTCAAACCAGCCACTCCTTGGAAGGAAGGTTGGGCAATTCTACTTCTGTAGTGATACTGCCTCGGAAAACCAAGGAGGGGTCGCTATGAGTCAGGGCCGACTTGACGGCACATAGCAACAACAACCTGCAGCCAGTCTGTACTGTAAAGGAGTAGAAAATGTGTTGGGGATTTAGATCCATGTGCAATAGTGAAAAGCCAGGTCACTACCACAACTCCAATAAGAAGTTCCAAACCTCTAACCAGATACACCCAAAGGATGTGGATCCAGAAGAGAGACATGAAAGAGGTGGTTACAGGTAGAATCAATGCTGGTGAAGGGTGTGCAGAGCAATTTCTCTCTCAGAGGTGGCCATGATGAAGGCCCAAATTGGTGAGTAAGCTGCATTTGGACTTGTCTGGGCAGGGCAATTTGGGTGTTGTTCCTGGTTGCTTTAGCCCCAAAGATTGATTGCGTGGCCTTCATGGGGTATGAGGTAGCCAAGAGCCTTCAATAAATTATTTATCAGCTTCAGCTAGTTATAATGAATTCTGTTGTCTGCAACTAAGTACTTCCCAGGGATATTTTGGAGATTAAAGGAGTTACTCAAGTCAAGAGCTGGTGACTTTACTTCACCCATTATCATTGTTATTTTGAGTTCCTTTGATATCCATTAGATTCATCTACAAGATGTGAGAGAATACTGACTTTAAATTTTATATAATACTAACAGCACTGTGTGCAGGTTTTTGAAACATTTTTGCAAATTTTTTGACACCGTTTCCATTGAGAGGTATAGTACATGGTCTTTTCACTGAAACTGAATGGGATTTTGGACTGCTTCCACAAATGAAACATAGTGGAAGTGACTTCCAAGACTAGGTTAGAAAAGGCTATGAAGCATCTGTCTGGGTCTCTCCTGGGGATTTTTCTTGGGTATGCCAATCCAATATTGTAGGGCAACCTAAGCTACATACAGAGGCACATGTAGGTGTTCTGGCTGACAGTGGGAGCTAAGATCTTAGCAAACAGCAAGAATCAATCAGCAGGCATGCAAGTGAGCAAGTGACCCTCTGAGAGGATGCCAGCCCTAGCCACCATCTCTTAAAATCTATGTGAGGGAACCCAGGAGAAAATAGACAAGTTGAGCCCAGTCACCCCCAGAACTTTAGAAGAGAATCAAAAAATGACTGTTATTTTATAAGCCACTAAGTTTGGAGGTGATTTGTGTGCAGCAATAGATAACTGGAAGATATCTTGTATTTTTAGAGAGCTGTCTGGTTCTCAGAGTGCTTGAATATGAATTTTTCTATTTATTCCTAACTCAACCCAATATAGAATGTACTTGGGAGCTCTGGTAGCATAGTGGCTAAGACACTTGCCTGCTAACCAGACGGCTGGCGGTTCAAACCCACCAGCCACTCCTCGGAAGGAAGGTTGGGCAATCCTACTTCCGTAGTGATACTGCCTCGGAAACCCAAGGAGGGGTCGCTATGAGTCGGGGCCGACTCGACGGCAAACAACAACAACAACAACATGATTCACTAATCTGTATGTGAGGAAAATATTTGAGCATTGAATGATCTTCCCTGGATTACAAGGCTCTTCTGAGATGTAGAAAAAAAGACCCTAGGGCTCTGGCTCCCTGGCACAGCACTTTTCTATGAAATGGTGTGGTTAGAGTCCAGAGGAATAGGGTCTATGATCATTTCACCCTTTATGCAATTTAAACCATATTAGTAAGTATTGTTGTATGTAAATACTTTCTGTATGTTGTCTTCATCTCATCTTCAAAACAACCATTAGTCAAAGTCACAGTTACTATGACTTTTTAACAACAAGTCACCCCAAAACTTAGTGGCTCAAAACAATAGTTGTTTATTTATCTCATTGTCTCTGTCAGTCAGGAATTCAGTAGTGGCTGGGCTGAGTGGTTCTGGCTTGGGATCTTTTGTGAAGTTAGAGTCAGATGTCATCTAAGGTTTCAATCATCTGAAGGTTTTATTGGGGCTGGGAGATCCACTTCTAAAGTGGCTTCCTCATGGCTGTTTGTCTCTGCAGCACTACTTGAGTGTCCTTACAGCATGGTGGCTGACTTTCTCCAGAGCGTGCAATCCAAGAGACCAAACAGAAGCTGCAATATCTTTGTGACCTAGTCTTGGAAGACATACACATGTTGTATTGGTCAGATAAAAGTCATCCTTGAATCAGGTTGGGATGGACCACACATGACTACCAGGAGATGACAATAACTAGGGACCATCTTTGAGGCTGGCTACCATAATCAGTATTATCACCCCAATTCAAAGGTGAGGAAATGAGAGACAGAATAATTAGAATTCAAGAGCTCTAGGCTCATGAGGAGTGTTGTTGTTGTTGTTGTTGTTATGTGCCCTCGAATAGGACTTGACTCATAGCAACCCCTCCTTGGGTTTCCGAGGCAGTATCACTATGGAAGTAGATTGCCCCACCTTCTGAGGAGTGGCTGGTGGGTTTGAACTGTCAGCCTTCTGGTCAGCAGTCAAGTGCCTTAGGCGTTATGCTACCAGAGCTCCCTCATGAGGAGTATGTGCCTGGAATTTGAAGCCAAGATTCTGATTTCAAGCCAATGCTCCTTTATATCTGTCTACCACACAAGGTGAATGTATGGTATATTTTGATGCATTTATATTAGTATTTTGAGACATTTCTTCAAAATCAGGTAATTCTTTGGAATGTGATAATAGAATGAAGTATAGGATGTGTGGGGTAAACAAGCTGAATGGAAGGCTTGAGAAAAAAATGTCTCATCAAAGCTGATAAAATAGCACAATTCTACTCAACTCTACATCTAGACCTTTTGCCTAGACTCTCACTCCTTCCTCCCACTTTTTTTTTTTTTTTTTTTTTTAATGTTCTTTCCTTAAACTAATGGGTCATTTGTTGAGTTCCCCTATCCAACCTTGGGAAGATATGGATCCTAGCTCCACTTTCTTATATAACCCTCAATCTGACTTTACAGAATTCTAAAATGATAAAAGAGTCTATTAAGGGTAAAATTATATATACTCTGTGACTCATTTCATTTTGGGAAATTATCTTACAGAAATAAAGTCACTGATATGCAGGGATATAAGTTAAGTATAATGATGTCTATTACAGGTATAGTCTTAGAAAACATTGGAAACCACCTGAATGTCCACAGATGGGTTGAGTAATTGAGTCAATTATCAGAAGAAACTGTGAAGAAAGACCTGGTTATTTATTTCAGAAAAATCAGTCATTTAAAATCCTTTGGAGCACAATTCTACTCAACTCTATGTCAACTGGTTTATGCTAAGGAATATTATGCAACTGTTCAAAAGGATAAATTAGAGGGAGAGGTACCCATGACATATTGTAAAGTTAAAAAAGGAAGGTATAGAATAATGTATTTTGTGCAATGCTATCTCTGTAAAAAAAAAAAAAAAGAAGACGAAGAAGAAATCCCTGTATTTTTGTGTATGTTTACATTAATCTGGAGATAAGGAAGAATTTGATAATCTTCTTATGGATCCTGGGGGGGGTTGAATTGAAACAGATCATTATTTTTAGAAGCAAAAATGTACAGTTGGTGTACAGCACAAATCTATATTTGAGACATCTCATGAAAATCTTATGACAACCAGTAAATAAACATCCCTTGATTAAGAGAAGTACTTATTAGAGTTTTCCTACTGGCATTCTACTCTCTTCTTCAAAACACCTGCGAGGTTTTCTACTCCTGGGGCCTGAGTAAAGAGGCTCAGACTTCCCTAAGTAGGCTCTAAAAATAACTGCTTCTAGGGGTCCATAATCAGCCATCAACATGGGTGACAAATGAGTGGTACTCTTTACAGGGAGGAGAAGATGATGGCACTAATGTACAGCCGTCACTAGCTCAAACAGTTGGCCAGAGGTTTGATGCAAATGCTCTGCAGGGTGGAGGGAGGGAGCCCTGTTACAAGGCCCTTTGTCTGCACTTAGCCCCGTGGCCATTTCTTAGGGATATTGATCAAAAATACTCACCTCTCTCATCTTAGGAGCATAATGCAGTCCCTGAGGATTCATGGAGGGGAAAAAAAGCTCTTTTTTTTTTTTTTTTTTGGCTATGCTCTTTCCTGAAGTAAAAAAGATCCTTTCACAATTTATAGTAGCCAGCCCCTTCCCACTTCACACCCTCAGTGAGAGGCAGTCTCCAATTTTCAGTCCCCCCAGGATCCCACACCAAGGTGGAAACTTGTGAGCATGGCTTCTTTATATAAAATAGTCTATGTTAAAAGTGCAGCAGGCAGTTTGGCAAAAGGAGAGGTGGGACAGATAAGGAAAGATTAAAAGTTATACCTCGACATATAGGAAATGACACTCGTCCCAGAAATAATTTTTTTCACTTAACGTTTAACTCATAAAATGCTTCAAATAAAATTTTGGATCACATAAACAATGTGCTGTGATATGATGCAGGAATATCTTGGTATGAATATCAAAAATTCTACTCGGTGTTTTTCACTTCTGACACAGTGTCAAAGGGAGGATGCTAACTTCCTAATTTATTCTATCTTCTTTCTGTAAGAGATAGAATCTTCCAGACAAATATTTCTGAATGTGACAGTTTGTTACAAAAGTGCGTTCCCCTCATCCTATACCATTTCATGTAGGATAGTAGAGACTTAGGTATTGTTTTGGTTAACTAGTGCTGCCATAAAAAAATACAAGTGAGTGGCTTTAAAGAATATAGATTTATTTTTTCACAATTGCGGAGGCTAAGTCCAAATCAGGGTCTCAATCATGTCTGTTCTTTCTGTGGGCCTCTTTCCTAGTTGCTGGCAATTGCTGGCAATCCTTGGGATTCCTTGGCTTGTAGATAAATCCTCAGGTGGCATCTGTCTTCCCTTGTGTATGTGTCTCTGTATCTGTTTCGCTCATATATATGTAAGCTGTTATTGTTGTTGTTGAGTGCCATTGAGTCGTTTCCGACTCATAGCGACCGCATGCACAGCAGAACAAAACACTGCGTGATCCTGCGCCAGACCCGCAATCCCTGCTATACTTGAGCCCATCATCGCAGCCACCATGTTAATCCATCTCCTTGAAGGCCTCCCCCTCTTTCATGGACCCTCCACCCTACCAAGCATGACATACTTCTCCAGCAAATGGTCCCTTCTGACAACATGACCAAAATAGGTGAGATGAAGTCTGGCCATTCTTCCTTCCAAGGAGCATTCTGGCTGCACTTCCTCCAGGACACATCTGTTCTTTTAGCAGTCCATGGTACTTTCAGCATTCT
>NW_006921795.1:564497-566264 GCF_000298275.1 Orycteropus afer afer
CTCTCCTCACCTAATCCCTTTGGCTGATTGCTCTTGTCTCTGGCTTCCTGGCTTTTAATCCCCTTTCTCCTGCTCTTCCCGCCTGCTGCTTTGGGCGTCCCTGTGTTGTCTCTCCTCACCTGTAACCCTGGGGCTGACTGCTCTTCTGTATGGGTTCCTGGCTTGTATCCCCTTTCTCCTGCTCCTCTGGAGCAGTCAAGAAATCAAACAATGTATTGCATTGGGCAAATCTATTGCAGAAAATCTCTCTAAAGTGTTCAAAAGCAAAGATGTCATTGTGAGCACAAACATACATGTGACCCAAACCATGGCATTTTCCATCGCCTCATATGCATGCAAAAGCTGGGCAAATAAGGACGTTGTTGTTGTTGTCATTTGTCGTTGAATTGGCCCTGATTCATAGTGACCCCTCTCTGGGTTTCCAAAGCAGTATCACTATGGAAGTAGGATTGCCCAACCTTCCGTCCAAGGAGTGGCTGGTGGGTTTGAACCACCAGTCTTCTGGAAGACTGAAGAAGAATTGATGCCTTTGCATCATGGTGTTGTCAAAGAATATTAAATATACCATGATTTGCCACTAGAATGAACAAATTTGTCTTGGAAGAAATACAACCAGAATATTCCTTAGAAGCAAGGATGGCAAGACTTCATCTTATGTACTTTGGTCATGTTATCAGGTGGGACCAGTCCCTGTAGAAGGATATCATGCTTGGTTAAGTAGAGGGTCAGTGAAAAAGAGGAAGACCCTCAACAAGATGGATAGACACAGTCACTGCAATATTGGGCTCAAACTTAGCAATGATTGTGAGGATGGGGCAGGACAGGACAGTGTTTTGTTCTGTTTTATACAGTGTCACTTTGAGTCAGAACAGACTTGACAGCACATAACTAATATTATTGTGGTTGTTGAGAGTATATACAGTAGAACATATACCAATTCAATAATTTCTACATGTACATGCCAGTGACACTGATTATATAGTTCAAGTTGTGCAACCATTCTCACTCTTTTTCTGAGTTGTTCTACCTCCATATACATGAACTCACTATACCCTAAGTTTCCTGTCTAACCTTTCAAGTTGCTGTTGTCAGTTTGATCCCATATAGATAGATCTTTAAAAAGCACAATGCTGAAGGCAGATACTATTTAGTAGTAAAGCTAAACTATTGCTTGGTTTAAAGAAGACTTAATGGGATATTTTTGGCTTAAGGCTTAAAGATTATTATAGGGCTATAGTTTTGGGTTTGTCCATCCTCCATGGCTCCAGAAAGTCTGGTGTCCATAAGAATTTTGAATGCTGTTCTGCATTTCCCCCTTTTTGATCAAGATTATGCTCTAAAATCTTTGATCAAAATGTTTAGTAGCCAGCTACAATCTACTTCTTCTGAACTCCTGGCAAAGAGGGAAGTTGTTCATGGAGGCAGTTAGGCACATATTCCATTTCCTCCTCCTATTCCTGACTTTCTTTCTTTTTCTTCTTCTCTTGCTCCAGGTTAATACAGATCAATTTTGGTGCCTTGGATGGCCACTTTTAAACTTTTTTTTTTATTTTATTTTGATTTGGGTGAATATTTACAGAGTAAATTCACTTTCCATACAGCAGTTCACATATACTTTGTCTCATGTCATTCACCACAGTTTACCACAATGCAACAGCTCCCCTCCCATTTCCTCCCCATAGTTACCTCTTCCCAGTGTCCATCCCTCCATACTCTCCTGCCCCCTGAGCTGTCTCCCTGTGCATAAGCAGCCCTTCTTTCTCCCAT
>NW_006921795.1:570146-582257 GCF_000298275.1 Orycteropus afer afer
GCTGTCAGACTGCAGCTCCATATGTCTCCTTTTTTTTGGTATTTTCACACAAATTCTTCTGCTAGTTGGGGTTTAGTCCACTTCTATATCCTTCCCTTCAAGGCTCAGGCATCCAAGATTATCTTCTGTGTCTGTGTTACTTGCTTTCCCTTTTCTTTGTTGAAGTGGGTCTGTGCAGTCCTTCTGCCTAGTCTGCCATTTTGCCAGAACTCCACCACTGTTAAACTTTGAATACCCCAGGGACTACTCAACTAACTAGGAGGTAGACCAGTAGCACTAAACACATAATTAGGCTCCTTAACTGGGATGCCCCAGGAAACCATGATCCTAAACATCCAAACCAAGAAAGTAAATATTATGAGGTTTTTGTACATAAGCAGCCTCAGCAGCTTCTCTTTTTTTCTTTTGTCATTGTTGCAAATATATCTATCACACAACTTTTGCAAATTCAACTTTTTACAGGTACACAATTTATTGACAGCAATTACATCAATCAGCTGTTTAACCATATCTTTGATTTTTCCAATACTGTAAACCAAATTCCATAGCAACAACACTTCCCTTTGCCCCTTCTTCAAGGAGCTCTGGTGGCATAGTGCTTAAGGCATTTGACTGCTAACCAGAGGCTGGTGGTTCAAACTTACCAACCACTCTGCAGAGGGGTGATTGGGCAATCTACTTCCATGAAGATTTACTACCTCAGAACCCCAAAGGGGGTCGCTAGGAGTTGGAATCAGCTCAATGGCAGTGAGTTCCACCCTCCCTTCTTCAGGTCCCTGACAATAACTAGTAAACTCTGGTCTCTATACATTGCCTGTTCTTGGTTTTCATATAAGTGAAGTCATATACTAGACCTTTTGTGATTGACTTGTTTCACTCAGTATAATGTCTTCAAGCCGTGTCCAGATTGTGGCATGTATCGATTTCATTTCTCTTACTGGTTGATTAGTATTCTAGTGTATATATGTACCATGTTTTTTTTATTCATTCATCTACTGATGGGCATTTAGGTGGTTTCCACTTTTTGGCTATTTTGAAAAGTGCTGCAGTAAATATTGGTGTACAATTTCTGTTTGAGTCTCTGCTTTCAAGTCTTTTGGGTATATACCTAGGAGTGGAATTGCTCGGTCTTATGGTAGTTCTAATTTTAGTTTTTTTGAGGAATCATCACACTGTTTTCTATAAAGGCTATACCATTTTGCAGCCCACCAGCAATGAATAAGATTATCCTCACTAACACTGGTTACTTTCTATTTTTCAATCTTAGCCATCCTAATGGGAGTGAAATGGTATCTCACTGTTTTTGTTTGTTTGTTTAATTGTTATTGTGATTTGAGCACTCTGAGAACAGGTGTCAACTTCCTTAATTCTTCTACACACAAGTGGCATCACTAGGATAAGTGTCACCCAGTGTAGTGATTCATGGTGTCACCTTACCCCCTATGAAATTCCTCTTGTGTCAGACCATACAGAATCCTTAGTAATGTTATGTTACTCATAAATCATAATTCCCACATTTCTCCTTCTTTTCTTTTTAAATTTATTGTGATTTGTGTGAAAGTTTACAGAGCAAATTCATTTTCCACACAGCAGTTCATACACATTTTGTCCCATGATGTTGACTGTAATTCTTCGGAATGTAACAGCTCTCCTCTCACTTCCTCCCCATAGTTACCTCTTCTCTATGTCCTTCCCTCCTATGCTTTCCTGCACCCCTCAGCTATCTCTCTGTGCAAACACTGCCCTTCTATTCTCTCCCAATAGATCACTTCAAGGAGTGTATCTACCTAATGCAAATGTTCACCCAATATGCCTGTCTATTATTTGGCTGGAAGCTGCAGGAGTGAGCTTAGTTCCAGACCTGAAGGGTCACTAGGGGCCATAGTCTCAGGGCTGTCATGAAGCTCTATCAGACCAGCAAATCTGGCCTTTTTTTAAAAAAAGAAAGAAAGAAAGAAAATATGATTTTGAGTTTTGTTCCACATTGTTCTCCTACTCTATCCAGTCCAGGATCTCCTACACTGATACCCCCACCCCTCCCCAACTGGTTGGCAGTGGTAGCTGGGCACTATCTAGTTCTTCCTCATTGTGATTTTGGTTTACATCACTCTGATGGCTAATGACATTGAGCATCTTTTCATATGTTTGGTGGCCAATTGAATGTCATTTTTAGTGAAATGTGTATTTAAGTCTTTTGCCAATTTTATGATTGGATTATTTTTGGTGTTGCTAATATTAAGTTGTCAAAGTTGTATATATATTCTGGTTATTAAATTCTTATCAGATATATGGTTTTTGAAGATATTTTTCCAGTTGGTAGGGTAGATTGTTTTTTAATTTTTTTGTATATTCTTTTGATGAGAAAAGTTTTAAATTTTTCTGAGGCCCTATATTTTTATTTTGTAATTTGCTGTTTGTGTTTTTTCACTATATTACATAATTCATTGCTAAAAGCTAGGCCCTGCATTTTCTTCTAAGAATCTTATTACTTTAATTTTCACATTTAGGTGCTTATTCAATTTTGAATTTGTTTTTGTGTATGGTGTGAGGCATGGGTCCTGTTTCATTTCTCTGCATGTGGAAATCCAATTTTCTCAACATCAATTATTGAAATGATGCCAGAGATTGCATGACAGAATTTTGCAAGACCAACAATTTATTCATCACAAATACCTTTTTTCAACAACAGTTTTGCACATGGATCCCAACAGGAATTACACAGGAATCAGATCAACTACATCTGTGGAAAGAGGAGATGGAGAAGCTCAATATCCTCAGTCAAACAACACCAGGAGTTGACTGACAATTGCTCATATGCAAGTTCAAGTTGAAGCTGAAGAAAATCAAAGCAAGTCCACAAGAGCCAAAATGTGACCTTCATTATATCCCACCTCAATTTAGAGACCATCTGAAGAATAGATTTGACACATTGAACACCAATGACCAAAGAGAAGATGAGTTGTGGGATGACATCAAGAACGTCATACATGAAGGAAGTAAACAGTCATTAAAAAGACAGGAAAGGAAGAAAAGACAAAAATGGATGTCAGAAGAGACTCTGAAACTTTCTCTTAAATGGAAAGTAGCTAAAGTGAATGGAAGAAACGACAAGATAAAAGAGCTGAACAGATTTCAATGGGCAGCTTGTGAAAATAAAATAAAGTATTATAATGAAATGTGCAAAGACCTGGAGTTAGAAAAACAAAAGGGAAGAACTCAGCTGGAAGAACTGAAGAAAAAATTCGAGCCTCAAGTTGTATTATTGAAGGATTGTATTATTGTATTATTGAAGGCAAAATATTGAATAATGCAAGATGCATCAAAAGAAGATAGAAGGAATACGCAGAGTCACTTTACCTAAAACAATTGGTGGATATTCAACTATTTCAGGATGTAGCATATAATCAAGAACCACTGGCATTGAAGTAAGAAGTCCAAGCTGCTCTGAAGGAATTCACAAAAAACAAGGCTTCAGGAATTGATGGAATGTCCACTGAGATGTTTCAACAAATGGATGCAATGTTGGAAGCACTCACCCATTTATAGTAAAAAATTTGGAAGATAGCTACCTGGCCAACTGACTGGAAGAGATCAATATTTGTGCCCATTCCAAAGAAAGATGATCCAACAGAATGTGGAATTGAAAATAACTAATATGATATGCAAGTAAAAATTTGCTGAAGATAATTTTAAAAAGGTTGCTGCAGTATATTGACAAGGAATTTCCAGAAATTCAAGCTGGATGCAGAAGAGGATATGGAACAAGGAAATCATTGATAATGTCAGATGGATCATGGTTGAAAGCAAAGAATACCAGAAAGATGTTTACTTGTGTTTTATTGCTTATGTAAAATAATTCAACTATGTGGATCATATCAAATTATAAATAACATTATGAAGAATGGGGATTAATACTTAATTGTGTTCATAATGAAACAAGAGGCTGTCATTCAAACAGAACAAGGGGATACTGCATGGTTTAAAATCAGGAAGGGTGTTTTTCAGGGTTGTATTTTTTCATCATATTTGTTCAGTCTCTATGCTAAGCAAATAGTCTGAGAAGCTGGACTATATGAAGAAAGTGGTGTCAGGATTGGAGGAAGACTCATGAACAACCTCTGATATACAGATGATACCACCTTGCTTGCTGGAAGTGAAGATGACTTGAAGCACTAGTGAGGAAGATCAAGGACTAGTGTTTAGTATGAATTACATCTCCACATAAAGAAAATAAAAATTGTTGCAAATGGATCAGTAAAAAAAAAAAAAAAAAAAACCACTGCTATTGAGTCAATTCTGACTCATAGCAACATCCATTGGTTTTCCAAGGTGGTAAATATTTACCTTTCTGTGTAGCAGTTGGTGAGTGTGAACTGCTAACCTTCTAGTTAGCAGTCAAATGCCCTAGAAGCACTAGATGGTGCATGGCTACCACTGTCAACCATTTGGAAAAGGATCAGTACAGGAGATCCTGGATAGAGTGGGAGAACAATGTGGAACAAAACTCAAAATCATAAAAAAAAAAAAAAAAAAAAAAAACCAGGTTTACTGATCTGATAGAGCCTGGTGAGACCACCAATATTATAACCCCTAGTCACCCTTCAGGTCTGGAACTGAACTCACTCCAGTGGCTTCCAGCAGAACAATACACAGGCATATAGAGTGAACTTTTGCACTTCTTAGAATGATCAATCATGAAAGAACAGTATTTGCATAGGGAGTATTTGCAAAGGGCAGTATTTGCGTAGGGAGATAGCTCAGGAGACAATAATGCATAGGAAAGAAGGACACCAGGAAGAGGTAACTATAGGGAGGAAGTGGGATGAGAGCTGCTACATTGTGGGGAATTGCAGTTAATATCATGAAACAAAAACAAAACAAAACAAAACAAAAAATGAAATCAAACATCATATTACACTGAGCAAATCTGCTACAAAAGACTCTTTAAAGTATTAAGAAGCAAAGATGTCACATTGAAGACTGAGGTGCGTGTAATCCAAGTCATGGTATTTCAATCATCTCATAAGTATGTGAAAGCTGGGCAATGAATAAGGAAGACTGAAGAAGAGTTGATGCCTTTGAGTTGTAGTGGCGAAGAATACTGAAAATACCACGGACTGCCAGAAGAATGGAGGAACTCTGGTAGCTGGGTAAAGATTTACTGCCTTGGAAACCCAAAGAGGGTTGCGATGAGTCGAAATCAACTTGATGGCTGTGATTTTGGTTTTTTGTTTGTTTGTTTGTTTTGTTTTTTGGCCAAGAGAATGAATAAATCTGTCCTGGAAGAAATGCAGCCAGAATGTTCCTTGGAAATGAGAATGACCAGTCTTCGTCTCATGTTTTGGTCATGTTGTCAGAAGGGATCATTCCCTGGAGAGGGATGTCATGCTTGATAAAGTAGAGGGTCAATGAAAAAGGGGAAGACCCTCAACAACAAGATTGACACAGTGGCTGCAACAATGGGCTCAAGCACAGCAAGGATGTGAGGATGGCACAGGACCAGGAGCATTTTGTTCTCTTGTACATAGGCTTACCATGAGTCAGAGCTGACTCTATGACACCTAACAACAACAGAAGCAGCATGATTCTCCACCACCTTCTTGTCAGTTTGTGGTACTGTGGTGCTCGTCTGTTGCTATGTTGTTGAAAGGTATGTCATGGGTATTTCAAATATCAGCTGTGTCACACAGGTAGCCAAGGTTCAGTGGAGCTCCCAGACTAAGACAGAGTAGAAAAAAAAAAAAAACCTTTCTGATCTACGTCTAAAAGTTAGCCGAGGAAAACCCTATGAATCTCAATAACACATTGTCAAATAAAGTGATGGAAGATGAGCTTATAGTTTGAAAAACAAAAAACCAAAAATACGTAGTAACTGCAACAATAAACTCAATTATTCCAACAATCATGAAGATGGCATAGGATCAGGCAACATTTTCTTCTCGTATACAGAGTCACTATCAGTCAGACTAACTAGATGGCAAGTGACAAAAACTGCATGCTTGTGTTTGAATTTGGACACCCAGAGACTGTGATTTGACACATATGCCACTGTCCTTGACAGTTCTCAATTCAGTCATCCTCATGTTCACCACTCCTATAGGCATCTACCCATCTCATAATAACCTCTTGGTGGTGATATTCTAGAATGGTGAAAGGCTGACCTTACATAAAATATAGTAGACAAGATAGCAACAGACAAAAGCTGCAACCAATTGTGCTACAAACTTTGAAATAGTGAAATTGTACATGTGCATTTCAATGTAATTCCTATCCTTTTCTGTTCTTGTGCTGGAAGGAAATTTTAGCTTTTTTTTTTTCCCTCCTCCTCTCTCAGCTTCTGAAACCTGGCTCTTTGTGCACTACCACCTCTTCTGCTTCCTAATGTTGGACTCAGGTCTTGAAAGGAGTGTCGGCGCGAGGAAGTTACCACTGTCACGATAATGCAAAAATAAAAGGAAAGTTTATTTGCTAGCTCGAGCTAGGGTCTCCACTTATACTGATGTAGTGGTTTGGGCAAAAGACCCAGTGCCCTCCTACTACTACATTTTTATAGAAAAAAATATAGGGTGGAGTAACACCAAGGCAGAAGGGGTACAAATGATTGGTTGTTTCTAGGGGGTAGAAAAGGAGGGGAGGGGGTTTGAGGTAAAGCTCTAAGGCGTGGGGGATGTGCTGGAATCCCTGGCACTAAAGACTGGTGAAGGAATAATTACTTGGAGGGGATGTAAAGCCCTGAGGCGTGGGGGATGTGCTGGAGCCAGGTAAAGCTCTGAGGCGTGGGGGACATGCTGGAATCCCCAGCACTAAAGCCTTCAGGTTAAAGAATTACCTGGAGGGCATTAGGACTCAGGCCTCACATTCCTTAGGACTCAGGCCTCACATTCCCCCCTTTTTCTTGTTACTCATATGAGGAATCTTCGTCCCATGTTACAGGAGGTAGGGACTGATATTGTTGTCTCAGGACCATGAGTTGTACAGTATTAACTTGATCTTTCACAAATGATATAAGCTTATTTATAATGCAGGGGCCAAAAGTTAATAGAATTATAAGGATTATGAAGGGTCCTAAGAGAGTAGATATCAAGGTAGTCAAACACGGGGAGTTATTAAACCAAGATTCGAACAATCCTTCCTGAGTTTCACGCTCCTTTTTTCTTAGGACAAGTCCTTCTCGTACCCTGGCTATAGATTCCCGAACTACTCCCGTATGATCTGCATAAAAACAACACTCTTCCCCTAGAGCTGCACACACTCCCCCTTGTTGGAGAAACAAAAGATCCAACCCCCGCCAGTTCTGCAACGTTACTTCTGATAGCGAGGTTAAAGATTTTTCTAAATGGGAGATAGAGGTTTCTGTTCTTTCAAGGTCCTCGTTTATAGCTGCTGTCAGGGAAGTTATTCCTTGATTCTGGAAAGTTAATGAAGTTATTCCTATACCGGTCCCTGCTAAGGTAAATAGAGTGGCTAAAGTAAAGGCTGCAGTGAGTGGTTCTATTTTTACTCTATTAGTCCTGCCCCAGTGTACATACATCTCTTCCTCTGGGTGGTAAAGAATTCGGGGTAGAACACTTACTAGTATACAATAATCTGAGGACTGACTAAGTACTTTCAAGTTTAAACAGGGTAAAAGTCCAGTTCTTGAGCAAAGCCACCAACCCCCTTCCCTGGGAATGATCCAGTTAAAGGACGAGTTTATTTCTGTATATGAGGCGCAACATTCTTGAGCGTTGGGGGGTTTCTCCACGCATAAGCCCTTTCCTGTTATATGTTGTATGGTAAATTCTACCTTACGGTCTTTCCAGGAGCAATTCTTTGGGTTCAGGTCATGAGAATAGCTGAAAGAAGTATTAATGCCTATTGCTTCATAAAATGGAGGGTTTACATCATAACAAAGCCAACAGGCTTGAGTCAGGTTAGGACTAGTATGGTTAAGTGTTTGGTAGGCTGCTAGCATTAAATTCCAAAGAGGGTCTATGTCCTGAGGATTGGCTTGGACCCTCGGAGTTGTATGGGGGCCACTTACTGTAACATTAGGGGTTTCAGTGTTCGATTCTTTCAACGTCTCTCTTGTAGGGGGTAGGGTTCCTTTTCCCGGGGGGTTTAACACTTCATTAGGACCTACCAACCCAGCATCTAAGGGCTCTACTTCCTGTAAAATGGTTAACACCCCAGATGGGTAAGGGTATGAATAAACCTGAATGCCCCAACTGAGTCCTGACCTCCACTTGGTTAATTCTTTTTTCCTTGTTCAATGAATGTAACTTTTATCTGCTCGTCCCTTTCTCCATTTGAAGTTTGGTCTGTACATCTGTCTGGGCTGTCAGAAAAGGAGAATTTTACGTAATCATTGGTGTTCACCTCCCATTTCCAGTCCCCATCGTTAGAAGTTACACAGCTCCACTTTTGCAGTAGTACTGAGGGGGGCCCCCCACATTGCCGGATATTTCTTTTATAACCTGGGCAAGTATAAAAACCCATAGATCTGATATGGCATTTGGCCCACCCACATTCTGTAGTTTTTTCGAGGGAAAAAAACAAATCAGGTCACCATACATTAAGGGGGGTGGTAGAGTTAGTAGAGTTCAAAGTTTCATGGGTTCGTCTGTCGTGAATTCACCAAGTAACCTTGAAAGGTTGATGATTAGTCATGCTGGTTCCAAGGCGGCAGAGGCTTAAGGCAAAGATGAAAGTTTCAGTCCTCATTGTCTCAAGTCAATCTGATCTTCAATGGATTCTCAGGATCTGAACGTGCTCTCCAGTTTATTCGTGCTGACTGTTGTTCCGGTGAGTCAGCTTTCCTGACATGGGAGTGGTGTATCCAGGCACTGACTCCGTCTACCTTAAGGGCAGTAGGGGTTACAAGAACAACCACATAAGGTTCCCTCCATCTAGGTTCCAGTGTTTTTCGCTGGTGCCTCTTTACCCACACCCAGTCCCCCGATTCAATTCCATGGTCCATTCCCTGTCCACTAAGAGGACCTTCATATATGGCTCAGAGTTTGGGCCATAACTCCTTCTGAATTATTTGGAGAGTTTTCATCCCCAAGATTAAATCTTTTGACAACTCATTGGGATATTTTTCCAGGTTGGAAATAATAGGGGGTGGTGTCCCATACATTATTTCAAATGGGGTCAGATTCAGTGTGTACGGGGTATTCCTAGCCCGGTAAAGCGTGAAGGGAAGGAGGGTCACCCAGTCTCCACCAGTTTCTATTGCCAATTTAGATAGGGTCTCTTTTAGGGTTCTGTTCATTCTTTCTACCTGCCCCAAACTCTGAGGGTTATATTCACAATGTAGTTTCCAATATCCCCCCAGAGTTGAGGCTAAGCCCTGGATAACTTTACTTACAAAAGCTGGTCCATTGTCTGATCCTAACGTTCTAGGCATTCCATATCTGGGTATTATCTCTTCTAAGATTTTCTTGGCTACTATTACTGCTGTTTCCCCTTTAGTGGGGTATGTGTCCACCCATCCCGAGAAAGTATCCACTAACACTAGGAGATATGTATATCCATATTTACCTGGTTTAACTTCAGTGAAATCTATTTCCCAATGACGGCCTGGCTCCCTCCCCCTTACCCTCGTACCTCCATGTGTGTTCTTCCTCTTCCCTATTTTCATGACCTGACAGGCCCGGCACCAGTCTACCACACTCTGAGCTGCTTGCTTCTGATGGTGTATACAGACCTGCCCTTTGTCCAGTAACTCCAACATTGTCCGTTCCCCTAAGTGAGTTACTTGGTGGAGGTGTGTGAGAAGATGCCGCCCCAATTCTTCTGGGAGAATCAGTTTTCTCTCTAAGTCCATATACCATCCATTCTGATCTTTTTCTATCTGTGGTGATTTTTCAGCCCACTGTATGTCTTGTTCAGAGTAGTTGGGAGTAGGGGGCAGGAGTTCCAGTTGTGGGCAAGGTAAGTTAGTTACTAAAGTTTGTACTGCTTGGAGGGCAGCTCTCTTAGCTGCTTGGTCCGCTGCTCAGTTGCCTCTTGCTTCAGGGGAGTGTTCCTTCTGATGTCCCGGGATGTGAACCACCGCTACCATTCACAGCCGGGTCACAGCTGACAGTAAGCGGAGGATTTCTGTCTGGTTCTTTATTTCTCTTCCTTCTGTGGTTCTGAACCCATGCTCCTGGTAGATGGCTCCATGTATATGAAGAGCCGCATACGCATACTGGCTGTCAGTATACACCCTTAGCCTCTTCCCCTCCGCCCTTTCCAATGCTTCTGCCAAGGGCGATAAGTTCAGCTTTCTGAACGGAAGTTCCTGGTGGTAAAGCGTCGGCCCAAATAATTTCTTCCCGGTTGTCTACCACCATGGCCCCCACATACCTTAGTCCATCCTGTATGAAACTGCTTCCATCCGTGAACCAGATGAGGTCACTGTTCTCCAACGGGCAGTCTCACAAGTCCTTTCTGACTTATTTATTTACCTCTGCGAGTATTTCTGAGCAGTTGTGCAGAGGTTTATCTAGATCAGGGTTAGGTAGCAGGGTGGCGGGGTTTAAAACTGTTGGGGCTAAGAATTGTACCCTTGGAGTGTCAAGTAGTAGGTTCTGAAAATGAGTTAATCTGGCATTGGTTATCCATTTCCCCGGAGGCTGTTTGAGCACTCCCTCAATGGCATGGGGAGTGGTTACTTTCAAAGTCTGTCCATGGGCCAACTTATCTGTATTTTTAACTAGCAGAGCAGTGGCAGCAATAATTCTCAAGCAAGGGGGCCATCCTGCTGCTACTAGATCCAATTTCTTTGAGAGGTATGGCCCCTGTTGTTGTATTAGGACCCCCTTGGCTATTCCTTTTTTCTCATCGACAAACAGATGAAATGGTTTAGTGGGGTCAGGTAATGTTAATGCTGGGGCTTCGAGGAGTGCTTTCTTAAGTTCTTTAAAAGCTGAGTCCCTCTCTGGAGTCCAGTCCCACTCCGACCCTTCTCTACTGAGCTCACAGAGTGACTTTGCTTTTGTGGCAAAGTCTAGAATCCAGACGGCAATAACCTACTGTTCCGAAGAATTCTCTTATCTGCCTCGGGCTTGTGGGTTGGGGAATCTGTAGGATAGTCTGTTTCATGGCTTCAGTGAGCCACCTCTGCCCACCTCTCAACTTATACCCCAAGTATGTGACTTCTGGCTTAGCTATCTGAGTTTTCTTGGCACTGGCTCGATATCCCAGCTCTCCTAGAGTGGTGAGCAGTTTCCTGGTTGCTTCAAGACACCCTGCCCGGTCAGGGGATGCTATTAAAAAATCATCCACATATTGTAGTAAAGTTACTTGTGGGTTTTGACCCCGGTACTCACGTAACTCGTCACTCAAGGCCTCGTTGAACAAAGTGGGCGAGTTCTTGAACCCTTGGACTAATCTTGTCCAGGTCAGCTGGCTGAGGACTTTATCCATTTCATCAAACCATTCGAAGGCAAAAATGTCTTGACTCTGAGAGGCTAGGGGTAGGCTAAAGAAAGCATCCTTCAAGTCCAAGGTAGTATACTACACATGATCTGGAGGAAGATTGCTGAGCAGCATGTAAGGGTTAGGGACTGTGGGATATATGTCTTCAATTTGGCGATTTACCTCTCTCAGATCCTGCACTGGTCGGTATTCTTCCCCTGGTTTCTTTACTGGTAAGAGAGGTGTATTCCATGCAGACCAGCACCTCTTTAGTACCCCTTCCCATAACAGCCACTGGATATGGGGTTGTATGCTTTTCCGGGCTTCCCTGGGCATGGGATACTGTTGGACTCTTACCGGTATGGCAGAGGGTTTTAAGTCCACAATGATGGGCAGTCAGTGTTTCGCTAATCCAATTCCTCCAGTCTCTGCTCAGGCTTGGGAAAACTCTTCCAGCCACAGAGCCATATCCGTTAAGCCTGTATGTTGGTCTTCTACACCTTTATACAAGTGGTATTCATAGTGTAAGGCAATTGTTAGAACCTGCAGAGGAGAGCCTTCCTCATCGGTAACCTGGACACTGTTTTTAATGAAGAATATATGTGCTTGAGCTTTGGACAATAAGTCTCTTCCTAACAGTGGTGCAGGACAGTCAGGTACAATTAAGAATGAATGGGACACCTGTTTAGTTCCCAGGTTCACTTGTTGCTGCGTTGTCCAATGATA
>NW_006921795.1:583167-591253 GCF_000298275.1 Orycteropus afer afer
GCCTCGATCAAGATTCTCTCTTTTTCTTCAGTGGTGAACAAAACCTGTAATAGCTGCTGACAATCATCCCAAGTGGGGTTATGAGTAAACAATATAGAATCTAACAAATTAATTAAGCTTTGGGGGTTTTCAGAAAAGGGGGCATTCTGCGCTTTCCAGTTATACAGGTCCAACGTTGAAAACGGCCAGTACTGCCAGGTTCTGCTTCCGTCCTCACGAGGCGGGCCTATCGCTCTGAGGGGCAGTGCCTGGACAGTGGATGAGGGGGCTTCAGCCTCCAGGGAGCCCCTATGGCATGGGTGGAGACTGGAGGCTGGGCCCGTAATGGTGGGTGGTGCACTTGGAGTGCTCGCTCCACTTCCTCCTGATACTTGTGGAGCCTGGAAAGGGTGGGAAGGTGGTGTAGGGGCATAGGGAGGTGGAAATACACCACTTTCTAGATCTATCAGATCGGGGTGAGTTTGGGAATCAGACAAAACCAGTGGAACGGCTGCTCGGGACTCAGGTCATCTCAGTTTCTCCTTTTCACTAGTCCCGAGTGAGGATGTTAACACCTTAACAAAGAGATTCAGAAGAAAAGGTTTTAGCCATGGGGGAGGGTTAGTCACCATATCTTGCCACACTAAAATGTAAGGAAATTGGTCCAGGTGCCCATGGGGGCCTGGCACTTGGACTCGGTTGAATATGGCTGCAATCACCTTTCCATCTAATGAGCCTTCCGGAGGCCATCCTACCTTAAAAGAGAGCCATTCTGAAGAGCAAAAAGTTATTAGTTTATTTTTCTTAACTATCACAGACAAATTAGACCCTCTGGTTTTAAACTCTGAAAAATGTTCAACCATCAGGGACAGAGGGGTAGTCTGTCCCTGTCCCATTTCAACCTCTTTTGAGAAAACATAGAACAAATAAAAGACAAGTGGCCACACAACAAGGGACACCAAAGCAGAGAACACAAATATCCGACCACCCAGAAGAGATCTCGTTCCAGTACCACAGATTGGAGGTGCCTCTGCCCCTCCCCTGAAGGAGGCTACTCTTACCAAAAAGTGCCCACAGCCTGCCTGTTAGTTGGGGAAGTTCTCCTTCCTCAACTCCTCCGGCACGTCCACCAGTTTCCCAATCTGGCACATCTGCCGGTTTTCCAACTTTTCCTGATGGACCAGTATCCTTATGGAAAGAACGTATTCTGGTCCTGCCGGCTTCTGAACTTTCCAACCTTTCCTGATGGACCAGTATCCTTACACAAAAGATGTATTCTGGTCCTGCCGGCCCCTGAACTTTCCTTTATCGCAGGCAACTTCACCCGTTCCGAACTTTCCTTTCCCAGCCAACGCACCAAATGTTGGACTCAGGTCTTGAAAGGAGTGTCGGCGCGAGGAAGCTACCACTGTCACGATAATTCAAAAGTAAAAGGAAAGTTTATTTGCTAGCTCGAGCTAGGGTCTCCGCTTATACCGATGTAGTGGTTTGGGCAAAAGACCCAGTGCCCTCCTACTATTACATTTTTATAGGAAAAATATAGGGTGGAGTAACACCAAGGCAGAAGGGGTACAAATGATTGGTTGTTGCTAGGGGGTAGAAAAGGAGGGGAGGGGATTTGAGGTAAAGCTCTAAGGCGTGGGGGATGTGCTGGAATCCCTGGCACTAAAGACTGGTTAAGGAATAATTACCTGGAGGGGATGTAAAGCCCTGAGGCATGGGGGATGTGCTGGAGCCAGGTAAAGCTCTGAGGCATGGGGGACATGCTGGAATCCCCAGCACTAAAGCCTTCAGGTTAAAGAATTACCTGGAGGGCATTAGGACTCAGGTCTCACATTCCTTAGGACTCAGGCCTCACACTACCAGATTTGACTGCACCAGTCCTGTCACTTTTGGGTGTGACTGTCACCTGGCTCTGGCATTTGAGAAGAGGCATTACAACAAAAGAGATGAAGCAGATGTTGCATTCAAATAAAAGGAATGAAAGAGGAGAATAATGAATTCAGGTTGAAATTTGCAGCATTATTGGTTTACTCTTGTGTAATGCTTATTCTACTGGTTCAAACCACATGAGAAAAACTGTAAATGCCTGGGTTCTGATGAGAGAAAAGCAGTACTGGTGCTATGAATGGAAGCTGCATTAACAATCTTATAGACGTTGGTACTGCTGAAGAGCAAGAATCTGACATCCTTAGAACACTGGGTCTTTTTAACAACACCTTCAAATGTGCTTAGGGTATCAGTAGACATTCTATAGGTTTGATTTCAGTATGGTGAATGTTCTAAGAATAGTATGTCCTGTTACTATGGGTTTACATGATAAGCTAAAGAAAAGACATTGGTATTGATGCCTTGTGTGGAAATGCCACCAGGAAGACCACACAACAAAGAAATCATCAAATAAGACAAATATGAATGCGTTCACTCCTCCCCCCATCTGCTCACCATATATACTTCCAGAAGGCAGTATGTACATCCTGAATATTCAGCTTTCCAGATGCAACAGAGCAAGCCCACCACAAAAGTATGTGGTAGACAAGATGATGACAGTTGAGTCTTAAGAGATGAAGGGGTATGTGTTTGGGTTACTGAAAATATGTTAAGTGATTTCAAATCATAAACTCAAATATGCTCTCCAATTCTGAGAAGCATATCAGGCCTTAATAATAACCCAAAAATTGTAAACTTATCAGCTGAGTTGTTTCTATCCCCAAGCGGTGAGAAAGCAATTCTAAAGGTTTGTCACAGGTTTCTCACTGTGACACCTTTTATCATGCTTTTTCTCTTCTAAGGCCCAATTTTGTCTGGAGTATTCTCCCCCTGTAGTTCCTCATAAGGTATGTGTCCAAAGAAACAGGATTCTCTAATTTTCAAAAAAATCCTCTTTGTTTTAATGACACCAAAACTTGCAGCTGGCTTTTTGCACAAGATGAAGGGATGTTGGTAAATCACTTGAGAATTATTTGTTTCCTTAGCAATCTCAGAAGGAGGCAAAAGTTACTTAGTTTTACTGGTGAAAAAAAGATTTCCCTACTCATAGAAATCATTGGACAGATAGTGTTATTTTCTCTGGACCCTTCTTCCTATGAACTCAACTTACAAAGCTTCTGTATGAAGCCTTGGCTGAGCAAGGTGCCAGGAGGACTGTGATAGTTCAGGTTGTGTGTCAGCTTGGCTGGGCCATGGTTCTCAGTGACATAGTCATTCCCCATGAGAAGATCTGATATAATGTAATCACCTCATGATGAGATCTGCTGTGAGCAGCCAATCAGCTGAAAGGGAGTTTCCTCGGGGATATGGCTTGCTTCAAATATATATGGATGTCCTGGCAAAGATCTCTGGCTTTTGCGTGAGATCCTGCATCTGTCTCATCATCATTTGGACTTGAACCAATGGCCTGCTGATCTTGGGATTGTTGTTTTCACAACCTGTGAGCGAACAATTCATTTTATCTGCAGCTCTTGGATTCATCAGCCTCCAAAATCAGCAGCCTGTTGTATTGCTGATCTTGTGTTCATCAGCCCCTATAGCTACATGAGTCAGGAGAAGACTCCAGCTTGACCTCTGACCCACGAATTTGGAACTTGCCAACCTCTACAAATGTGTGAGCCATTCCATTGAAATAAATCTCTCTCTCTCTCTCTCTCTCTCTCTCTATATATATATATATATATGTAAGCTTCACTGGTTTTACTTCTCTAAAGAAACAAGCCTAAGACAGGGATAGAAAAACTCTAGAATTCAGGCCTCAGGACTTAACAGTTCTGCAGGGACCATCTTCCCACTCTGGGAGTTTGTGAATAGTTCTTTACCCCAGGGCCTTTAAGTACTGGTCATTTGATGCTGCAAGTTGGTAATAGGAAAACAGGAATATTCATTAATATATAAGATGAAAAGTAACTGGAAGATACATTTGGCTGCTCTTCACCCAAACCTCAGGTGAAATTTTCAGGTTATCACTGACAGGTTTTGGACCAATAAACAACATCATGATAAATGGAGAAAAAATTGTTGTTTAATTCTACTTGGATCAACAGTCAACACCCACGGAAGGAGCAGTCAAAAAATAAAGTGATATATTGCATTGGGAAAATCCACTGCAAAAGACTTCTTTGTAAAGGTTTCAAAAGCAAAGATGTCACTTTGATAACTAAAGTGTGCCGGACCCAAGCCAGGGTCTTTTCAATCACTTTATAAGCATATGCAAACTTGACAATGAAAAAAGAGAGACAAAAGGAGAATTGATGCATTTGAATTGTGATATTGGCAAAGAATATTGAATATAGTGTGGATTACCAAAAGAATTAACAAATTAGTCATAGAAGAAATGCAGTCAGAATGCTACTTAGAAGCAAAGATGGCAAGACTTTGACTTGCTTATTTTGGACATGCCATCAAGAAAGACCAATCACTAGAAACAGACATCATGTTTGGTAAAGTAGAGGATCAGTAAAAATGGGAGAAATCCTCAGTGAGATGGATTGATACAATATCCACAACCATCATGGATGTCACTGGGGGGGGTATGGGAGTAGGGAGTGAGTGTTGGGTGCAGACTGTACCAAGTGACACTGTCAGAAGTGGTAACACCAAAATGACTGCCTATAAGGTTTTCGTACAGTTTTTCAGCAGAAATTTATTATTTTTACAGAAATATCCCTATAGTTAATTATAACAATAAAAATACTTTTTATAAGCCCTGTTTACATGTATCAATATACCTCTAAGGTAAAAACTGTATTTATTTTTTGAGCTTTCTAATGCACTGTGGTCTGAGCTGTCATTATTAACCAATTACAATGATGCTTGGATCAAGAAATTTCATCTGTTCATATGCTATAAGCACACACTTGCTTTTGTTGCTGTCAATGTTTTTATAATCTCTGATTTTGCAAAAATTTTTGGTGTTTTAGCTACAATATTGTGGTAATTAATATTCATGAACTGACATCAATAATTTTTTGAGGATGAAGTACTAATTAAAGGAAAAGGAGGAGAAAATTTTTTTAAAAAAGTCTTCTATTCAGTTATTAATAATGTACCTAATAATGAATTCAATGTTGAAAGATTTTACAAAACAATTTTGTTGCCTATATTCATATAATCTAAGAAATACTACATTTAAACAATCTATGTATAACATGTTTATCGATATTCGTCACATATTATTCTATGATTAAAAGTAGTAAAATTAGTACAAAAACACTACTAAGGGTTCTGTATGGTCTGGTATGGCAGAGTGTCCATGGGGGATGGGGGAGTGACACCATGAGTTACCACACTGGATGACACCAACTCTAGTGACACCACTGACAACAATGAACTCAAACCTACCAATGATCATGAACATAGTGCAGGACTGGTCAATGTTTCATTCTGTTCAGGTTGTATCATTAAAACACAAAGCAGATGTCTCCACAATTTAGGACTAGAATCTGAACGTCTTTAAGCCATCATCTACTCTGTGCTTTGGTGCCACCTTGGCAATCAAATGTAGTCAAAACATGTGCATGTTGCTCTTCAATTGGATCTCTCATACCAGCACATTTTGCCACCTCATGGGTCTCTTTCCAGCTCATTTTCCCCCTTGTTCTTTTTAACAATCCAATGCTTGTTCCTTTAGTTTCCAAATAGTGCAGGTTTCTCTAGCCATCAGAAGCAATTTATAACTTTCCAGGTCCTGTAATAAAGTAACTGACTGTCACAGCTTACCCTGTGCACTCCCTCCTGTACACTAGGGTCTATTTGCCAGAAAACATCTCTACAAGACCAAAATGTTCCTTCTAGGGGGGAAAAAAAGTAAGTTTTGCTCAAGTAAGCCAGCCACAAGTTACAAATCAATTGATTTTTAACTAATTCTCAATGCCACAAAGCAGCACTTCAGCAAAGAGGTTTTCCACCTGTGCTTTTGGGAGCAGGCCTTCCTTTGGGGTCCTTACTGTCCTTCATCTCAGCCTCAATCCTTATCACATGCCCCACAAACACTTAGCACTTCTCAGGGCATGTGCCAGAAGTGTGATCTCTGGTTTATAGACAAGGAGACAGTGGCCTATAGCAAGGCATGAAATAAAAAACCAAGCCAGTTCCATTAAATGGGGAAAAAATAGTCTCTTTAACAAATGGTGCTGGCAAAACTGGTTATTCTTTTGCAGAAAAGTGAAGCAATATCCATATCTCACATTATACAGAAAAACTAACTCCAGATGAATCAAAGATTTAAATGTGAAACCTAAAACTATAAAGTTCATCAAGGAAAAAATAAGGGCAAATGTAGGGGCCCTAATTTATGGCATAAATAGATTACCAAGCATAACCTAAAATGTACAAACTACAGAAGATAAACTAGATGATTGGACCCTTCTAAAAATTTAATTTGTATGTGATTCAAAAGAGTACTTCTCCAAAAGAGTAAAAAGAGAACCTACAGATTGGGAAAAAATACTTGGCAAAGATTTATCTGAGAAGGGCCTATTTCTAAAATTTATTGAAATCTCCAACACCTCAACATCAAAAAAACAAACAATCCAATTAAAAAATAAGCAGAAGACATGAACAGACACTTCACCAAAGAAAATATTCAAGTGGCCAACACACACATGAAGAAATGTTCTTAATCATTAGCCATTGTTGTTGTTGTTAGGTGCCATCAAATCATTTCCAACTCAAAGTGACCCCATGCACAGCAGAACAAAACACTGCCCGATCCCGTGCCACGATCCTTGCTATACTTGAGCCCATCATGGCAATCGCCATGTCAATCCATCTCGTTGAAGGCCTTCCCCTCTTTCGACGACCCTCCACCCTACCAAGAAGCATGACATCCTTCTCCAGGGAATGGTCTCTTCTGACAACATGACCAAAGTAGGTGAGATGAAGTCTGGCCATTCTTGCTTCAAAGGAGCAAATCGGGTGCACTTCCTCTAGGACAGATCTGTTAGTTCTTTTAGCAGTCCATGGTCCTTTCAGCATTCTTCGCCAGCACCACAACTCAAAACCATCAACTCTTCTTCTGTCTTCCTTATTCATTGTCTAGCTCTCACATGCACATGAGGCAATAGGAAATATCATGACTTCTGTCAGGCACACCTTGGTCCTCAAGGAGACATCCTTGCTCCTCAGCATTTGAAACAGTTCCTTCGCAGTTGAACTTCCTGGTGCTACAGGTCGTCTAATGTCCTGACTGCTGCTTCCATTGGCATCAATTTTAGAACCAAGCAACGCGAATTCTTTGACAACCTCAATCTTTGCTCCATTTATTGGAATACTGCTCATTGGTCCAGTTATGAAGATTTTTGTTTTCTTTATATTGAGACGTAATCCATACTGCAGACTGTATTCTTCAACCTTCATCAATAAGTGCCTCAAGTCATCCTCACCTTCAGCAAGCAAAGTTGTATCATCTGCGTATCTCAGTTTGTTAATGATTCTTCCTCCAATCCTGATGCCACGTTTTTCTCCATATAGTTCAGCTTCTCAGATTATTTGCTCAGCATATAGACTGAATAAGTATGGGGAAAGGATACAACCCTGATGCACTCCCTTCTTGATTTTAAACCATGCGGTGTCCTCTTGTTCAGTTCGAACGACAGCCTCCTGGTCAAGATACAGGTTCCTCATGAGTACAATCAAGTGTTTGGGAATTCCCCTTCTTCTCGATGTTATCTATAGTTTGTCATGATCCACACAATCAAATGCCTTTGCATAGTTAATAAAACACAAGTAAACATCTTTCTGGTATTCTTTGTCTTGAGCCAAGATCCATCTGACAACAGCTATGATATCCCTTGTTCCACGTCCTCTTCTGAATCCAGCTTGCACCTCTGGAAGTTCTCGGTCAATATACTGCTGCAATCGTTTTTGAATTATCTTCGGTAAGATCTTACTTGCGTGCAATATTAATGATATTGTTCTTTAATTTCCACATTCTGTGGGATTACCTTTCTTTGGAATGGGTACAAATATAGATCTCTTCCAGTCAGTTGGCCAGGTAGCTGTCTGCCAAATCTCTTGGCATAACCGAGTGAGGGCCTCCAATGGGGCATCCATTTGTTGAAATATCTCAGTGAGTATTCCGTCAATTCCCAGAGCCTTGTTCTTTGCCAATTCT
>NW_006921795.1:606627-622422 GCF_000298275.1 Orycteropus afer afer
TAATTGTTGGAGATGTTGATTTAAAGTGTTGATTTTGACTCTTTCTTCTTTTTTGATGTGTGCATTTATTGCTATAAATTGGCCTCTGATCACTGCTTTTGCTGTATCCCCAAGATTTTGGTATGCTGTATTTTCATTCTCATTTGATTCAAGAAATTTTTGAATTTTCCTTTTTATTTTTTCTCTTACCAAGTCTTTCTTAAGGAGGGTGTTGTTCAGTTTCCAAGCGTTTGTTCTCTTTCCATTGATCTTCCTATTGTTGATTTCTAATTTTATAGCATGTGATCTGAGAAGATGCCTTGCCATATTATAATATTTTTAAATTTATGAATGCGGTGAAGTGCTCTGTAGATGTCTATAATGTTAAGTTGGTGGATTGTATTGTTTAGCTCTTCTGCATCTTTGTTGAGTTTCTTTCCAGTTGTTCTATCTTTCAAAGAAAGTGGTGTATTAAAGTCTCCTACTGTGACTGTGAAGTCATCTATTTGCTTTTTCAACTCTTTTAAAGTCTGATTTATGTATTTTGGGTCTCTTTCATTATGTTTATAGATACTTATTACGGTTATATCTTCTTGTTCAATTGTTTCTTTAATCATTATATAATGTCCTTCCTTGTCTCGTATGGTGGCTTTTGTCTTAAAATCAATTTGATCAGAAATTAATATCACCACTCCTGGTCTTTTACAGCTGCCATTTGCTTGATATATCTTTTTCCAACCTTTGATTTTTAGTCTATTTTTGTCTTTGTCTCTAAGGTGTGTCTCTTGTAGATGGCACATTGATAGATTTTGTTTTCTTATCCAATCTGCAACTCTCGGTCTCTTGAGGGGCGCAATTAATCTATTAACATTCAGTATAATTATTGACAAGTTTGAATTGTTTGCTGTCATTTTCTTATGTGTATTTTTTTTATGGTGTCTCTGGTTTCTTGTTCCATATTGTTCCATATTGTTTTCTGTGCTGAGTTCATTATGTTTATGAATCATGTTATCATTTCCTTTGTTGCTGTTGTTTTAGTATTTGCTGAATATTTGTGCTTGTCCTCCTTTTTATTGTGATGTGAAGGTTTATCATTTTCTTTGAGGTTACCCTGTGATTTATAATTTTCTCCCCAAGTTTGGAATATTCCATTCTATCTTTCAACTCTCTTGACTTCCTCACCATTTCGAAGTTCTGTAACTACACAGTATTTTCCCTCTTTTCGGTTTGTAGTTGTGCTCATTTGCCATTTGAAGTCTGTGGTTCCCTGTTTAGAATCTTGTAAGCTTATTTTACTTTGTATATTTCCAAATCTGTGGTTTTTGGGTTATGTCATCTTGTGTATTAATGGTTGGTTTTTGTTTGCTATTTTTGGTTCTCTGTTCAAAGGACTCCCTTTAGTGTCTCTTCTAAGTTTGGTCTGGTTTTAACAAATTACCTTAGTTTCTGCTTATCTGGACATCTCCTAATTTCACCATCATATTTGAGGGATAATTTTGCTGGATATGTAACTCTTGGTTGAAAATTTTTCTCTTTCAGGATTTTATATATACCATTTCATTGCCTTCTTGCTTGCATGGCTTCTGCTGAGAAATCAGAGCTTATTCTTACTGGTTGTCTTTTGTAACTAACTTTTTGTTTTTCCTGTGCTTCTTTCAGGATTGTGTCTTTGTCTTTGGTTTTGATGAGTTTTATGATGCCTTGGTGATTTTTTTGTTTGGGTTTCATTGGGCTTCCTACATGGATATATTCTCATCTTTCATCATATCAGGGAAGTTCTCTTCCAGCAAATCTTGTCCAATTTTCTCAGTGGTTTTGTTTTTCTCTTCCTGTTCTGGAATTCCAGTGCCACATAGGTTATTCCTTTTGATGGTATCCCACATGAACCTTAGGCTTTCTTCAATTTGTTTTGATCTTTTTTCTGATTGATCCCTTTCCAAAGAAGTATTCAGGTATTTGTCTTCAATTTCATTAATTCTGTCTTCTACTGTATCAATTCTACTCCTTTGCCCTTTGAATGTGTTATCTATTTGTAACAATTTAGTATTAATCTTTTTTATTTCTATCTGTAGATTTTGAATGATTTCTAATTTTTCTTTTTGTCATTTTGTTCTTGTATTTTCTTCCAAAATTCTTCTAGGGATTTGTCTGTGTTTTCCTTGATCGGTCTTTCAATCCTTTGAAGATACCTAAAGATAATTCTTTTGAATTCCTTATTAGGGAGTTCTGATGCTGCTTCTTCCTCAGGGATGTGTTCTGCATCTGTATCCTGCTCCCTTGTTTCCACCACTTTATCTTGCTTCTTTATGTGGACTGTTGTGGTCTGTTGTCTCTGAGACATTGTGCTGTATTTAGATCTCTGTTAATTGTTTGCAAAGAGCAGCTAAGAGTGAGTCAGGCTCTTCTTGGTGGTTGTTTATCATAGGCCCATTGGTGGAGAAGGAGGCAGTGACTCTCACTCAGTAAGCGAAGTTGCAGAAGGTGTGGGTGTAGTTGTGTCATATGGGGTCTGTTGCAGTCTCCCACTCAGTTAGACAAAATAACAATTGAATAGCCATCAAAAAAGTAAAAGCAAGTGAACAAAAAACACACCATGTAATCACACAGGAACAGTAACCAAAAAAGGGAAAAGGGCAAAAAACAAAAAGAAAACAAAACCAAAAACACTGCAATATCTGGGGATAGGACAGTAAGAAGAAATTATACAGAAGGACAATAATGAAGGGGAAAAAATGGGAAAAACACAAAAAGGAAAACAAGGAACAGGGTTGCCCACAAGAATGACAAGAAAAAAAAAAAAATGGAACCAGGAACAGAGAAAAGAAAAAAAGCTGAACACAGAACCTGGGAAGGGAAGAATAAAGAAGGATAATAAAAAAGATGAAAGTAATAATAATAGTAGTAGTTTTAAAACAGACAAAAACAAACTAAAAAAAGAAAAAAAAATCTGGACATGGTGGGGCAAGGTACCCAGGCTTCATTCAAGCACACAGACTTAGATGTAATTCCTGCCAGCCTAGAAGATAGGTGGGAGTGAAGGATGGCCACACTTCTGTTCACCAAGAGAGTGTGAAATATAAGAGCAACAAGGGGAATGTCACACCTTTTCAGTAGTCCATGCATCTGGGATGTCTTTGTGGTTCCCAGCAAGCGGAGCCTGTTCTTAAGTCCCTGGAATCTGTTGCTTTAAATATCCAAAATGATCAAGCCGCTTGTAAACATTCAAAATGGCTGCACCCTCCGGACAGGCAAAAGTCCGTAGCTCAACCCGCCTTTCTCTTCCCTGTTCCGCCTTTTATTCCCCAGCCACCAGAGCAGTCCTCTGTGCAGTCCCCAGCTAGCAGGGTAGATTTTTAGGTTAATTCTTAGTTCCTACCACCACTCAGCAATATCCAGTCATTTGTGCCATCAGGATTGCTGCCAGACTGCAGCTCCATATGTCTCCTTTTTTGTTTTTATGCAAATTCTTCTGCTAGTTGGAATTTAGTCCACTTCTATATCCTTCCCTTCAAGGCTTAGGGGTCCAGGATTATCTTTTGTATCTGTGTTAATCAGTTCCCCTTTTCTTTGTTGAAGTGAGTCTGTGCAGCCTTTCTGCCTATTCTGCCATCTTACTGGAACTCTTGCTCCATAGGGTTTTCCAGGATAGATTGTTGTAGACCTTTCAGAAGCAGATCACTAGATGTTTCTTCTGAAGTAAATCTGGGTAGGTTTGAACTGTCAAACTTTTGGTTAATAGTTGAGCACTTAACCAATTGCACCACCCAGGGAAAGCCAAAAGACTAAGCTTTATAAAAGCAAGGAGATTGTGAAACTTTTAATCTAGGCCCCTTTCTCTTTTGCAAGATAGTTTGTAGGTGAAGAATTTCTATGCTTTTATGTATTCACTAGGATTGTTAAGAGACTGCTTTGTTTTGTTTGAAGACTGTGGATGACTATGGAATAAAGTCTAAGAGGGATGTAATGATCCACTGATGTAAGGGGGTGGGCAGTACAAGGCTGCAACAGAGCAAATGATGACAGATAAGAGATGCTGCACACTCACCAGGAGCATCTGGGCACAGATGCACCAGAGAACATCTAGTTCACTGGTTGCTAGTGCTGCCCTGCCCCTGTGCACTCAGGTCTTTGCAGGTCACTCCAACATTCATCTTGGGGATTTGTTTCTGCTCTACCCCAGCAATGTGAATCATCATGAGTAGCTCTCAAGCCTCTGGCCTAGCTTAGAGTCCTCACAAATCACCCTTCAGCACTGCCTCTATTGTGTGACCTGGGCTGCTCCAGACTGAGCAGGATCCAGGTATGTTCTGAACACCTAATTGATGGTGTTAAACAGAAGAAATAAATGCCTTGATAGCATAGGTCTTTAAAGATGCTCTAGTAGTAAATCACTTCCATATAATGTTCTTGCTGTGAGGGCTGTAAGTGGCTCAATTTCTCTGGACCTCCATGGAAAGGAAAAGCCAGCAACCAGTGAGAAATGTGCCCCCAAGGAACAAATTGAAGCAACATGTCTTGTAGCGTTTTCATTTGCAGGCTCATTTAAGAATCAGGGAGTGTTGAACATTTGCTTTTTATGACACCAAATTTGTCAAATGGAGAATGGCAAAACTAGAAAGAGAGAGTAGGACCACTGTCAAAGGAGTAGGACCACTGTTCATCTCTTGTTGGAGTGCCCTTGGAAGGAGGAATCACACTTCCTTCCTTTATTTCCTTTCTCCTTTAGCTCCTCCCTTCCTGACCTGGTTATTTACACACACACACACACACACACACATACACACATACCAGCCCCTAGCTCCTCCTAGCATCACAAATGTTCTGTGGGGTGAAGTGGGAATCTTGGTTCTGGTGCCATGAACAGCCTTCTAAGCCAGGAGCAACTGCAGAACACATAGAGTGTCTGCAACATCATTGCATATTTCTAAAGAAGGTGAGTGAGTTAAGTTGGTATTACATAATAGGAACCCCTTTGAACTTATTCTCCAGGGAGGCATTAAAAAAAAGAAAGAGAGAGAGAGAATCAAATTTCTTCCTGTGAATATTCTGCTAACTCATATTGCATTATGTTGAAGTAAATTGATCAAATTTTCTATTTCTTTTGCACTGTTGTTGTTGTTGTTGTTATTTGCCGTCGAGTCGGCCCCGACTCATAGCGACCCCTCCTTGGGTTTCCGAGGCAGTATCACTACGGAAGTAGGATTGCCCAACCTTCCTTCCGAGGAGTGGCTGGTGGGTTTGAACCGCCAGCCTTCTGGTTAGCAGTCAAGTGCCTTAGCCACTATGCTACCAGAGCTGTTAGGCAACTTCAATATATTCTTTTTGTTATATTATTTCATTTAATATGTCATGTAACTATTTTTTTTTTTCCTATTTTAGCAATGGTATATTGGATCCATCATAATAAATTACCACAGGGGATGAAGGAGCATGTTTTAAACAACCAAATTAGATTTACCCTCCTAAATGTGGATCTTAGATTAATTTTTGCTTTGTGGTTAGGGACAAGAAAAAGTGAGCCTAGGACAAGTGACATGATGCCAGTCCTGCAGCAGCCTTGATGGTACATGGCCATCAGAGTTTAAGGACACATGATTGGCACATAACATACATTGGCCCTCAGTTTGGAGAACAGTTTAATGTATGGTGTAATACGGAGAGAAAATTTTAAAAATTCTCATACTATTGTTGCTCTGAGGAATAACACTTAGGCTACAAATCTGAGGGGTTTTGTTTCATTCAAAGTTTTCAGAATGTTGTAAGTGCTGCTTTGTGCCTGTACCTGTCTATTGTGCCACCACTGAGCTTTTCTCTTCCCATATTTTCCAAAACGATAAAAGAGGGAGTCTTCAATGATAAAAGATGGGTAATTTGTTCCAAAGGCAACTTACCTGTAGCAGCTTTTTCTTCTTTGTTATTCTGAGTTTGTTTCAAGATGCTCACACGGTGGTGGTGAGGGGTGATATTTAGTGTTGCCAACAGCTGAGCCTTTTAAACCTGCTCCACACAAAACCCTTACTTTAGGCTGGGAATCTGAAAATGAGCTCTGTCATCAATTTTCCTTTCAAAGGTTCTTGTGGCCTGCCCTTCCCAACTTCAGTCGAGCTACCCTTATGAAAAGTGGACCCTTTACTGGGAAGATTTCAAAAATCTGTTTAGAGAATGTTGGAAGATTTAGTGGGCCTCAAACACTTGCAACAACACACCACAAAAGGAAAGGAATATTCAGTTGTGATGCTTAGCATAGCTCTTTCATCAAATTTTTCAACAAGAGGTAAACAACCCAAATATTAACTGATGAATTGTTAATCAGAATTTTACCCCTTAGAGCTGAGTGACACATAACAGAAAGCAATGTAATTACCTATGATTAAATTTAATACCCTAAACAGATGGTGTTCCATGTTTTCTCCCCAAAATGGGTTGCTCAGTTGATTGGAAAATTCTTTCTGAGCCCTAACCCCAAATCCAGTTACTTAATTTCTGTTTAATCCAAATGTGAATTGGTTTGCATCCCTTACTTTGGGAATCTGACTGTAAAGTCATTTCTACTTTCTTCTAGTTGATACTCAGAAAACAAAAATTAACCAATTTATTTATTTGAGGAATTGCCATTGTATCGAACCCCAAATTGATGAGAAATTATGGATTTGTTAAATAAAGTGGTGTTCCTACAGCTCCTTGGTTAAAAGGATACATTGTTGTGGATGCTTATGTAGATTTCTCTGAAAAAGATGCATTCAGTCTTCACTGTAACACTACCTTCCAGTGCATTCATGGGAATTCCAAGACTTCAGCTCCGGTTAGCCATTTTGGAGGTTACACACCTTTGAATTGCCAGAAGGGCAGACTCCAGAAGTTCAGGTTCAGCTCTAAAATTCATAACCTTAGCAATGGAGTGGTGGTGTTCTGTTTTTTTCCTTTTTTTCATTCCAAAAAAAGATAGCTTTTAAAAAACATCAAAAGCTCTGCTTTAAATCCTTGCTGAAGCCATGAGATGCAGAAATAAGTCAGTCCACTTTACTTTGACTTTGAAAATATTTTATTTCAATAGTAAATAGTTATACAGTCAAAACAGTTCTATTGAAGCTTTCTATAAATAGCTAACAATTAAGAAAATAATGTGTGTAGAAAAGAGATTGCATTTAAAAGTAAGAGCTGTCAATTGTACAAGGGCCTCAGGTGCCCTCCAAGCAGAATAAAATGGTAGGTTGTCTGTAATTTGCTCAGATAGATATAAAAGTTAAAACTTTCAGCAGATCCCTTTAGAAAAAGGCTCTTTTCTAAAATGCACAGTGAAATGTCAAGAGTGGCAGGGGGAAAAAGCTCACCAAAAAATCCTTAATCAAATAATATCATAATATTCATAATTAATATAAATAAATAAAGAATAAATAACAATTATGCATAAATCAACATATACATTTAGATAAAACTCATATAGTTCTACCTCAATAAAGATGATCAAACCAAAAAAAATCTTATTTGAAATATTGAGGCAGTTTCTACAGCATCTTTTGAAATTCCCTTCCCTCCCCCCCCAAAAAAATCCCAAACAGACAACAAACAGTTCAAGGCATTTGTGGCTATACTAAAGAAAACTCTTTTTTAAGCAATCTGATTTGTTCACATACAAAAAGGTAAAGCCAGACTCCAGCAGTTCACAAGCCATAATAAAGCTAATCGTGTGGGAAGTTAAATTTACAGCCTGTGAAATATAAAGGCATTTATTCCTCAAGATTCACCCAAAATAACCCGTACGCTACATACATAGAGAGCAGAGAGTGGTAGGCAAGAGCAAACCGCATTTCTAAACCATGAACACAGCGAATACTAGCAAGAAAAACAGCTTCTCCCCTCCAACGGGAGGCTTCCAACAACCACTAGACAAACGCGTACAGCTTTTCTCCCTTGTACAGAAAGAGATTGGCTCCTCTTGCGCCAACCGGGGAGAGTGGGGAGACAACGCAAAAGGGGGAGGGGGCGTCCAAAAGGAGTCACGACGAGAGGATCGGGGTTACCGTCACGTCACACCGAGAGAAGCGGAGAAGACACTTCGACAGGGGAGTGGGCATCCCCGGCGCAGACTTGGGTTCAAGGCGCGTAGGGCGCGCTCTCTGTGGGTCTCCAAGCGAAGGCACAGTTCAGGGGGCCGGGATGGAGGGAGCGCTCTAGCAGGCGGGACGCACGGGCACCTGCAGGAGGATGACTTGTCTGTTCTCGGACGGGTGGCACTTGTTGATATGCCGCGTGAGGCCCGGCGAGCTGTAGAAGGTGGCCGGGCAGTACTTGCAGGGGAACACCTGGGCGGCGTGCAGCAGGCGCAGATGGCGCTCCTGGGAGCCTTTGCTGGGGAACGTCTCCCCGCACACTGGGCACAGGTGGCACTCGGCAGGCGCACTCAGGCCCAGCATGCCGGTCACTTCCCCATCGCCGGCCGCTTCCTGGGGCGCCTTATCATCTGGCCCGGGGTACAAGGCCAGCAGGTCCTCAGCCTGGGGGGCAGGAGGCGAGCCCTTGGACTGCAGCACCTGGTGGTGCGCCAGCAGGTGCTTGCGCAGATAGGCCTGGCGGCGGAACTTCTTGGCGCACTGGTGGCACTCGTAGAGCCCATCCTCGGAGCCAGACTCAGACACGCCGCCAGGGCTTGGTGTATCACGGTCGCTGCCGCCGCCGGTCGCCTCCCGCGCCTCAGCCCTGGAGGCGGCTTCGGGCTCTGGCGCTCGGGCGGTGGCGGGAGCGGGCCGCGGTTTGTGCCAGCGGCGATGTGAGGCCAGGTTAGCCGGGCAGCTGAAGACCTTAGCGCACTCGGGACAGCGGTACTCCACGCGCACGATGCGCGAGCACTTGTGCTGCGCCAATGAGAACGGGTCGGCGTACTCCTCCTTGCACAGCTGGCAGATGAACTCGCCTAGAGGCCGCGTCGCGCCCCCTGCACGGCCCCGTGGCGCCTCCACCGGGCCCTCCTTGATCTTGAGTCCCAACACGGGCGAAGTGGTCACCTCGTCTTCGAAATGCAGCTTGCGAATGGCCTTGGGTTTCTTCACGCCTGGGGCCTTGACTGCCTTGGCGGGGGGCTCCACAGCGGCAGCGGCTGGGGGCGCAGGCCGCTTGCCCGGGGGCCGCAGGGCGGCGGCAGGGACAAGTGAGGGCCCGGGCCCGGGCCCTCGGGCTGCCTCGGCGCCCCCCGAGAACGTAGCGCCCATCTTGATCTCCGTAGGCGCGAAGAGCATTGCGTCGCCTCCACAGGTACCGCCGCCGCCCGCGCCGTGCCCACCGTGCCCGCCGCTGCTCCCGAGCAGCGCGGCGGGCGTGGGGAAGGACTCGGCTGAGACTGGCGAACCGAGGTTGAAGCTGCGCTCGAAGTATTTGTGTTTCTCGTGTTCGCGACTCACGGGCCGCGTGGGGCTGTACAACGGCGCCGGGTGCGCTGCTTCTGGGTTGCCGAAGTGGGCGGCCCGCGGGCCCGGCGGGGGCGGCGGCTGGCCAGGCGCACAGGCGAGCGCAGCGGCAAGCACCGCATGGGCGCGCTCGGCCGGCGGCGGCGGCGGCAGCGGCCCGGGCCCGGGTCTTGGCGTAGGATGCTCGGCGCGGGCGCCCCCACAGCCAGGCGAGAGCAGCAGCGTGCGGTCGTGGTCCTCGCCGGTGCGAACCCGGTAGGACACGGGCGTGGACTTCTTGTTGCGCTTCACCAGGAAGCCGCGGGGCATCTTGGCGCGGCTAGCCGCAAAGGCGCTGCTCGCTCCCACCTCCGCGCTTGGCCCGGGAAGCCCTCAGTGGCCGCGGCCCATGGCCTGGCGCAGTGGCGGCGGACTCGCGTGGCGCCCGCGGCGGCTCAGCCCGGCTCTGTGCCCTGCGCTTTGCGTCCCTGTCCCCAGGTCTGGGAGCCGCTTCCTTTTAACGGGGGGAGGGGGCCATTGTTCTCGCCTCCCGCTTCCCCCGGAGCCAATCAGCGCGCCCGCAGCTCCTCCGCCTGGTAGGGTGGGAGAGCGACCAGGCTGCAAAAAGGGAGCTGGGACTCGGGGGTCGCCTGGTAGGTGCGGCAGATGTACCTGAGGGCGCGGGGCCCCCGCAAGCGCCCCTCGCCACTCCGCCCGTCGCCGCGCCCCGTCAGGCCCCGCCAGGCCGGGGCACACGCCCGGCCCCGCCTCCCTTCACGGTCGACTGCTCCTCTATGGGAGGCGCACGTGCCTGGGCTTTGTGTCTCTCCTCTGGGGGGCACGGGGCGGCCAAATGGGCCCGTCCATCAGCACGACAATGAGCCCCCCCTCCAGTGCGGGGATTACCCGCGGGTTGCGAGCAAAATAGCAACAAAGGACAAGAATGGCCCCAAATATGTCAGGAGGACGCAGTACGCGAGCCATAGTAGAGGGGAAAATGGTGCGCGCTGATTGGGTGGGGTGGGGAACAGCAGCAGGCGCCAGGGTCTGGGAGTGCGGCTGCGGGGCTAGAGACTGAGCCCGGGGATTGCTCGATAGCTCCAAATGGAGTTTCAGAAATTATTATTAGTTGCAAATAGCTGCAACGCATGGGCAACCAAGAGCCCTTGCCTGCCCCGGAAGGGTGGGCCAAGATACCCGGGTTTAAGCGAAAATGGAATCCAGGGTTTCGAGTTTGAGTGGAAGATGTTGCCTTTCTGGCAGCAGTCAAAGGATAAGGTTAGTGCCCACAGCCCCAGCGCGTCCATCGGTCCTACAAAGATTTCTATCCAGTTTGGGAAACAGTTTGCACCGCACTTCTTCAATTGCCTGCAGACGTGGGGGAAGGAGGGGCAGGCTGGGCTGGGTTCCAAAGGGAACTTGAATTTCTGAACTTTTCTTTTTTAAGTTCCCCGGGGCTTGCGGATTAGCATCCTTGGAGAGCCCCTACCCAGGCCAGTCGCAACCCCCGTGCCTCCCAGGACTAGGCTGATCCGGGTGGATTTGGTCGAAGCCGGTAACGCGCTATCAGCCGCGTGCGCCCCAGTGAAGTTGGTTTCTGCCCTGCCAGCGCTGCCTCATGCATTTTCATTCCGAGCGGGCATTTTGTCTGCCGGTTGACATCAGATGCTAAATCAAGGGCTCCAATCAAGGCGCTGCGGAATAAAGGGGCCGCCTGTCTGGGCGCGGGGGCCCCCCGGAACCGTGCCCCCTTCACCTTTGTGAAGGAAATTAACCTCCCGCTATTGAGCTCAGGCCGCGGCCAATCTGGACGCAAAAGAGACGCGTGCTGCTGGTTGGGGGGAGGGGGGCAATCTGTCCTCCCAGGCAGACTTCGGCCTCCAAGAAGACAAGCCACTTCCCCTGTGCCACCAGGAAAAGACAACAGAGAAGCCCTACCCACGCCCCTGCCGCCCCGTTTGGACCCAGACCTCCATCACCTTTCCAACTGAACCCAAGATAACACACAAGACAGAATCTCCAGGGAGGGGGCAGAACCTCACAAACGCATAGTGGCCCAGATTGCACACCACTAGAGAACAAACAGTAAAGCCACATACAATGTCAATTATAGGGAAATGTCACTTTATTGAAAGAGAAGGAAACAGGCTTTTTCTGCAAAATTCTGTTTACGCGGATAAATTTTGCTGAAAGAATCTTACTTGCACTTAATTCCACTGAAGGTAGTTAATTGATTTGGATTTTCCCTCTGAAAATACCCTGGCGTGGAAATTAGGTGTTTTTTTTTTTTTTTTTATAGTGCCCACATGACTTGTCATGGGGACAGATGTTAGAGAATCTCTGGTTAATCAAGGGGAAATATAATTGCTGATTTTATATTTGAAATTAAAAAAAAAACCACAGACTGAAAAGAAAAAATATAATGGAATATATATTTAAAGTCTCACCTTCATTTAAAAAGGTTAACTGCCATGAATGCTAGTTTTTTTTTAAGTTAGAAATCATAAATGAATTAATCTAAAATGCATAAATATGTCTCCATCTAAAAGTAAGTGATGTTATTTTCTTGCTCTTTTGAGCGCTGATTAATACTGCTGATGAAATTAGAAGTAGGAAAAAGATTCCGGGACAGCTTTGACCGATTTTATTTTCTAATCATGAATCCCATCTGAATTGTGGAATAATAAGGCGGGGGGGGTGTGTGGATCGCCCTCCACCCGCAACTGACTATGGGGAACTTGGTCTTGCACAAGTAACACTCCTTTCATTCAACAGATAACAGGGAGAGTTAGTCACCTAGTGAATTCTTTAAAAATAACAACACCCATAATTGTAAAGAAGGAGGAGGACGAAAAAACAAAACAAACAAAACAAAACAAAATCCTGCCTGAATGCACCGAATTCAAACAGGGCTCTGAATTAAGCCAAGGGAACCTATTGAACGCTATTGAGATACTGAGATTCAATGGATCCGATTCTTTATCTTGCCAGCTGAAATGAAATCTGCTTTCAGACGGGTAGGTACGGTTATAGTAAATGGAAACTTGAAAGGTGCAAGTATTCGAAACTAATTTCATAACCCGCGGCTGAAAATGAAGCTGTGTACGGGCGTACACCAGCAACCTCTAAGCAGGTGCACCCGTGTCCGAGGTCTTGGGTCTCTGCCGCCTTCTGCGTGATTTTATTTCTCAGACTGTGAGAGCCACAAGGGGTTGAGTATTTATCTTCATTTGGGAGAGCAAAGTAAAACCGCGTGGGGCCCCCGCGGTCGGCCTTTGCGATTAGAGGAAAGGTCCGAGTGGAGTTGGGATGCGGGCACTGAGCGCTGACTTCCAGGAAAGTTGGAAGCTGGCCGGGGGAGTCAGTGAGCTGAGGGATCCGAGTTAGGACCCCGACAGGTCTTCTTCGGCCTCAGGAGGCTCCTGCCTTCCAGGTGGGGCCTTGTCAGTGCTTTGGAAAACCTCTGGCGATCCCTTGTTTCTTGGCTTTGCAGACCTGGCTTTGGGTTCTTTCCACCGCCTCGAAGCTGGCCTGGTGTCCCGGGCTGCAGTTAAGGCTCGCGCCGGGGCCCACTGTGACCCGCGGCTTGGGGGAGTCTCAAGAATTAAGGCTCCAGGGAGTTTGTGGAAAGCTCAATATTTGGAAATACGGGTCAAGCCAGGGTATTTCGGCCGAGTAGTTGGCCCGGTGTGGTGTCGGGGAGTACAGGCAGCCCCTGAACTTACTAGAGGCGAAGATGGGTGAGTTCGCAATCTCATCCCGTGGCGGGTAGTGCTTTTGAAGTCGCCAGGCGGGAGTCGTCAGCGCCCACACCTCATCCCCACTCTGCTGGGGACCCCTCTCCTGACTTCGCAGAAGTCTCCGTCCTCGACTCTTGGTCCCCACCAGCCACCACCCGGCCTGAACACGTTTCCGCAAGTTATGCTAGGTGCCAGCCGGCTGGCTCCGAGGTCCGGAGGACGGGCGGCCGCGTGCGCAATGCTCACGGACCAGAGCCCAGGTGAGGCTTTGTGTTCGCAGGAATGAGGGGTTGTGTGACAGTCTGAAGGACACGCGAGAGACACGAGCAGCCCGCCTGCCGCCCCGGCCTCCAGGCACCTTCCCGGGTCCCCGCCCGTAGGCCGTCGCCTTTGTCCGGCACATTAGCATAAAGCTGCCTTGAATCTTCAGTTGAAATAATTCCACACAAAAGGAGAGTGTATGAAAGAACGAACAAGGAGAGGCCGCGCCGGCGCGGGAGCCCGCTGCTCCAGGATTCCCCCCTGGAGGGTTGAGTACCCCGGCAAGCTGCCTGCGCCCATTATTCGGCTGGGGCCGCTGGGTGGCTGGCCTCCGCCTTTATCCCCCGAGCATGCATTCTGGGCCTCCGCGCGCTCTGTCAAGGGCCCTCAAGGCTGTTGGTTTTTGCTTCGGTTGGACCATCCGGGTCAGGGTCAGGGAAGGCGCAGGAAGGCCCCGGGCGGACAGCCGGGAGGATGGTGTTGGCAAAAGCTGGCAAAGGCGCAGCCAGAGAATGTGGGGAAGCCATAACCAGAGATTCGTGCCAGGGAAGAACAGGATGGCACTGAACGAGCCTGATTGACTTTGAACGTGGGACACTGAAAGGGTCGGCTTCCCAGTGTGAGGAGAGGGCGGAAAGGAACCAGCAAACTCGAGCAAAAACTGACTAGAAAGGTCCGACGACCACATCTCTTTGCTCCAAGGCTGCAGGAGTGGGGGTCAGAAGGGGTGCACTTTTTTAAGTGGCCTGGGTCACCCTCTTTGTTTTCTGCCCTTGGGTTTTGGGCATCGGTGTTCTTCCCATCTCTCTTTCTTCTCCCTCTTTTCCCCACCCCTCCTCCTTCTAACTCTCTCATCTTCTCCACTCCTCTCTCTCCCTCCTTCTCTTACCTCGACCTATCTCTTTCCTTCTCTGGCCCCTCCTTTCTCTGTTCCACCCTATCCCATCTCTCCTTCCTTCCTTCCAGGGAAGCTTTCTCTTTTTCCACCTTTCACTCTTCCCTTCCTCTCATCCTCTTTTCTCTCCCATCTCAGCCCTCCTCTCCCTCACTCCTAGTCTATGCCATTCACTCTCCCTCTGCCTCTTTGTCCATCTCAGTTCCTAAGACTCCCTCCTGCCTTTCCTCATCCATCTATCTTGCCCGGTCTCTCTTCTCTGTTCCCTCCCTCTCTCTGCCTTTTCCCTCACCTGACTTTCACAGTCTCTCTTTTCTATCTTCCTCCGTCCTCCTCCATCTCTGCTCTCACTCTCTCACCTCTCCCAGTCTGTCTCCTTCTCCTCTCTTCTCCCCCCCTCCACTTCTCTCCTCTCCTCCCCTCTGACTATCCCTCCACCCTCTCTACCCCTCCGTGCAGGCCGACGTGTGTTATTTTATTTGTCTAGAGAGCGCCTATTTGTTCAGTGATGTGTGGCCTCCTGGCCGCCTGCTTTAATGGGGGTGCAGAGGCTTGGTTTCTGTGAACATTAGCATACAGCTGCCGGGCTCGGTGCCCCGATCCCTGCGCTCACTTTATCCCAGCCTATCATCACCTCTTCTCTCAACCAGAAAACAATCAACAGCTCCTCACACTCAGCGACTTTAGAGCTGAGTCCCACTCCCGACTTCTTGGCTAATATTCACTTAAATGGTCTCTCTCTCTCTCTCACACACACACACATACACACACAAACACACTCACCTCTTCTGAAAGTAAATAATTATTGACTAGCTTTATATTTTATCCTCCATGCACTCTTCCTTTTCCTACCCTCATTGTTTTCTTTGCCTTCCTGTGATATTTGGCTATTGTAAAACAATAGCGAGCCATTTCTGGATTGAGAGAGCCACATTCTTTATTAAAAATAAACTTGTGTCATGACATCATTAGAGCCAGGGTTGTTGCTTGTACTTTGGGGAGATAAAACTTTTGAAAATTAACATTGATATTTTCTTGTCAATATTCTTTGATCAAAACTATAGCCGACATCTGGCTTAGAGCCCGGGATGCCCAGGATCAACAGCAAATGCTGAAATAACATGGGGGTTCAAGTGTTCCTCCATCTCTGCAGAATTTAGGCCTCGTGGAGACAGCGGCAAGTCCGAATATGGGCCTCTGAGCAACCCTTTCTTTTGCCATGCTTTACCACCAGCAAGTAGTAAATGGCTTCCTTCTTCTAAAGCCCTCAAAATAGTCACAATTTCAAGCTATGACCAAAGATTATCGGCTTCTTCTCTTGTTCTCAGGAAACTTGTTCCTCAGTGATGAAGTGCTGAATCAGTGCATCTGTGCTAAAATTCCTACCTAGATTCAGGAAATTACCCACTTTCTGAATATGGGGCAATGATAAAATAACCTTGCCAAATAAGTTTTTTTTTTTGCTTGCTTATTTAATCAGCAAAGTTTTTTTAAAAAACCATAAGAACACTCAATGATGTTTAGACATTTGTGAATTTTC
>NW_006921795.1:623950-624945 GCF_000298275.1 Orycteropus afer afer
ACAAGATAAAAGAGCTGAACAGAAGATTTCAAAGAGTAGCTCGAGCAGACAAAGCCAATTACTATAATGAAATGTGCAAAGACTTGGAGTTAGAAAACCAAAAGGAAAGAACATTCCCAGCATTTCTGAAGCTGAAAAAACTAAGGAAAAAATTTAACCCTCAAGTTGCAATATTGAAAGATTCTATGGGAAAAATATTGAATGATGCAAGAAGCATCAAAAGAAGATGGAAGGAATACACCAAGTCACTGTACCAAAAATAACTGGTCAATTTTCATCCATTTCAGAAGGTGGCATATGTTCAAAAACCAATGGTATTGAAGGAAGAAGTTGAAGCTGCACTGAGGGAATTGGTAAGGAACAAGATTCCAGGAATTGATGGAATTCCCATTGAGATGTTTCAACATACGGATGCCCCACTGGAGGCACTCACTCAGTTATGCCAAGAGATTTGGAAGACAGCTATCTGGCCAACTGAATGGAAGAGATCTATTTTTGTACCCATTCCAAAGAAAGGTGATCCCATAGAATGTGGAAGTTATCAAACAATATCATTAATATCACATGGAAGATAATTAAAAAACGGTTGCAGCAGTATATTGACAGAGAACTTTCAGAGGTGCAGGATGGATTCCGAAGAGGACATGGAACAAGGGATATCATTGCTGATGTCAGATGGATCTTGGCTCAAAGCAAAGAATACTAGAACGACGTTCACTTGTGTTTTATTGACTAGGCAAAAGCATTTGATTGTGTGCATGAAAACAAATTGTGGATAACATTGAGAAGAAGGGGAATTCCAGAACACTAATTGTACTCATGAGGAATCTGTACATAGACCAGGAGACTGTCATTCAAACAGAAAAAGGGAAAACTGCATGGTATAAAATCCAAAAGGGAATTTGTCAGGGTTGTATCCTTTCACCATACTTATTCAATCTGTATGCTGAGCAAATAATCCGAGAAGCTGGACTATATGAAGAAGAACCTGGCAT
>NW_006921795.1:625045-631779 GCF_000298275.1 Orycteropus afer afer
TCAACTACTCGGTCCCTCTGGGTAGCTGGCTATGACCAAGCAGTGACCACAACCTTGCCCCTTATCAGCTCTAGTATACACCTGGGAATTCTGATCATTCACATAAACTTATAGGACCATTGTCTGCCAACCCTATCTATGTTCTTGGATACACTCCCCATTTTATAGACATGCCTAATCATTTAGCCTGTCCACCCATCTATCCATCCATCTACCTATGTTTGCCTTCACTGACAATGCAGCACTGTATGTGCAAAAGGGTTCATATTTGTTGTCTGTACCTCCCATGTACCTCTCTATGTCTGCCAAATAAGTTTTGTAGAATAAAATATATTCTAGGTATTTTCAAAAATGCCAGGATACTTACAGAAGTCCCAGACTACTTTATTTAAGACTTCATTTTACATTCAATATTATGTGTACATTTAGTTTCACTCCCAATTTACCATGCCCAAACCTAACCCAGTCTCCTTGCTTCCCTGTCAAGTAACCCTCCCCCTGTGCCCCTCATAGTTATGCACTCCTGTTTGTCCTGCATTTGTTCAGTGAGAATGTTGCCCCTCTGGTGCCCCATGGTCTATTGCTCTAAGGGATGTACTACTGTAGAGTATGTGGGTGGGTCATCCTGAGTTGAGTGGTTTGCATGTACACCTTGTTAACTATTGGGCTGAGAGCCAGCCCCTGGGAGTGAGTTTTATTCCAGGTGAAGAATGTATTCCAGGCCTATAGTATTGAGGGTCTCATCAGACTCCATCAGACCAGTAATTCTGGTCATTTTTGAGTTTTTGGATTTTGTTCAATGTTTTTCCTCCCACTCTATCCAGGATCTCCAGATTTGATCCTTGCCTGAGTGGTTGGGATTTGTAGCTGGGCACCATCTAGGTCTTCTGGTCTCGAGGGCCATCTTGTCCTAGGCATTTGATTGCTTCCAAACACCTTTTTTTGCATTCTTCTTTGCTTCTGATGCTAGGAGACCATTATCTGCATCTTGGATGGCCGCTTGAAAGCTTTTAAGTCCCTAGTTGCTACTTACCAATGTAGGATGCAGAACAAGGCTTTTATGTATTTTGTTGTGTCAATTGATCCCAGACTACTTTTTTTTTTTTTTAAAGGCAGCAAAGGAAAACTTATTATCAAAATTATGAATGATTTGGTATTAAGGTTGATATTGTTATTTGAAGTCATTTCTATATCACCAATTTTAAGGGTTACATTTTGTCACAGAAATCATAACTTGATCTTCTAACAAAGATTGTTGTGTTAATCTCTACCCAATGGTCCCAGGGCCTGCCACAAAACTCACTCCATTTGCTGATGAATTTGACCTAGGTCCTCTTAGGAGGTAAGAAGGGATAATAGGTGCTTGTGCTGCCTCATTTGTAGACCCCTAAAATATGGTTCCATGTGTGTTAGGTCTGCATTCTGAAGAGTGGCCCAGATGCAATTGTTCCCCATTCAAGCTACCGGGTTTGTACCATATGGCTGATTCTGGGCTTTCCCCTAAATGACCCATGTGTTTGTGTAAAATGTACTTGTGAAGGAATTAGTGGCATTTACTGCTTGCTTTTGTCTTAGAAAAATCAGAGTCTAGTGTTCTGGAATAATTCCATTTTTGAGAAACATCAAACAACCTTGGAGACCCAAATAATTACACTGTTTATAGCAAAGAGTTTGATAACGCATGTATAATTCCATAGTTCCAACTATAAGTTTTCTTCCCAATAGCTGCATAATTCCTGTAACTGTGCCAACTTTTGCTAGATGCAAATACAAATACTGAATGTAAATACAAATCTAAAATAAATATAAATAATGAACAAAGCTGGAATTTTGTCCATGAAACCAATTTTAAGCTCTGCTGTCAAAAATTCAGTTACAAATTATGTCACACTATCTAGTGAAAGGAGCTATGGTGGTACCTAAGGCACTTGACTGCTAACCAGAAAGCTGGTGGTTCAAACCCATGAGCCACTCTTTGGAAAGAAGGTGGGGCAATCTACTTCCATAACTATACCACCTCGGAAAACCAAACTATAAAACAAAACAATCTCAGTTTATGTGTTGTTCTTGGTGGTTCATGAGTCCATGCAATTTCCAGAGGGCAAGTAATTTGTTTCATTTATAAAAAAGAGGGTTTCTGATCCACATTACAGGTGATGTGTACCAGAGACTTTTTGATGCAAAGCAACCATGGTAAGGGTCAAAGGAAATAAATTAGATTAATTTCCTACTACTATTTTCTGGTCTAAAACCCATAAGTAAGCTCCTTGATCTTCCCATTTTTAAAGACCTTTATACTGGTGATCTGCAACATGAAAGAGATATTCAGAAATTGTGATATCAGTTTCCTTATTTCAAAAATTTTTGTAAACTTCCTTTCACAATCGATCCCTCTGATGTTGGATTACAGCTTTAACTTATCATCTGTTTACTAATTTTCCCTTCTGGACATTCCCTTCATGGATTTTCTTTTTTTATCACCCACAACTATTACTGGGTAAACATGTGATGAACTAACAATTTGGTGATAGGACATTCCAGAATATCGAACAGAATCACACCCCAGGTAAAAACATATTTTATACCATATGATCCCATTTTATTGCTAAGATGGTTTATTATTCTGCATAAAAACATGCCTGGTATTTGTAAAGCTTATCCCTGCCCCAGAATGGAGATGTGCAGCCCAGTGCCACCTACTGGCACAATTGAAAACTGCAGGCCTAAGTGGATTCTGAAGAGAAAAGACAAAAACAGGATGCTTTTCTGTCAAGCCAGGCTTCAGAAGAGTTTCCTATTTATACAGAGCACTTCCAGGAACTACATGTAGGAATACAGTAAAGTGGAGCCTGTGCCATGCTAAATGATGCCTGGCCATGCATACATGGGCAGATGGTAATGATTGTAGTGTAAGTAGTCAAGGATGCTCTTCTCCACCAGGGCTTTGTAGATGGTTCCCTCGAAAACCCGCTGGAGATATTTCTGGGGCTTCTCAGGCAGGTTTATTTCTTCATCTTCAATCTGATGAGCTAGCTGTTCTATGGAAGGAAGGTCTTCCTCCTGTAAAATACAGCAAGGTACTAGATACAGAAATTACTTGGATTTAGCATCACAATAAAAAGGCAGGTTCACTATAAAGAAAAAGTTGTGCTCAGCCACCCAGCATGGTAATTTGAAGCCTTCAATTTCCAGGAAAAAATTATCTGTAGATCATGGTTGTTTAAAAAATAAGAAAGGATATGATTAAACATTTTATATGAAAATTCCTAGATGGTTTACTTTGTTATAATCTGGAAGAAATAGAATTAAAAAAAAACACATGGGATCAACTCTCAGTAAAATAAAATTTCATTATTATCTTTAGAGACAGGACTCAGAATAAAATTCTTTGAAATAAAAATCATATGCTATGCATATCTATAATACTGCAGGGATTTCTCTACTGTTTCATTACAAAGATTTTTAAACATTCAATCAAGTTGGCAAGAATTGTACAGTGAACATTCACCTAAATTCTGTGATTAATATTTTACTGTATTTGCTTAATCACATATCTGGCTATCTATAGTAGCACTTAGGAGCTCTGGAGGTGCACTGCCTAAGGCATTTATTTGACCAGAAGGCTGGTGGTTCAAACCCATCAGCCACTCCGTGGAAGGAAGATGGGGCAATCTACTTCTGCAAAGATTTACCACCTCGGAAACCCAGTGGGGGTTGCTATGAGTCACAATTGATCTATGGCAGTGCGTACATTAGGGCTGTTATAAAAAGCACCTCACCAAATTTGAGCTGTGTGCTTTCTGAACAATGTAATAATTGAGTATTTCCCTAAAGGAAGAGCCTTGTGGACTTTTATAGTGTATTATTTGAAATTGTTTTGGACAGAAGGAAAAAATGGATTACTTGCAGAGTTCAACTAGATTATTCACTCATTAACTATAAGAACTTAGAAAAACAGATTCAAGGTATAAAAAGCCAAAGCCACTGCCACCAAGTCAATTCCCACTCACAGTGACCCCCAGTGGGTTTCCAAGGCAGTAAATCTTTATGGAAACAGATTGCCTCTTCTTCCTTCCACAGAGCAGGTGGTGGGTTTGAACCACCAACCTTCTAGTTAGCAGTCAAATGCCTTAGGCACTGCACCACCAGAGCTTCTTTAGATTTAAGGTATAAGGAGACATAATAAATAGTCACTTGGTTATTTAAGCAAGACACTAATAGATGCCTGAGATTATACACATAGCACTTAGAAGAACAGTCAGTGAGGTCCACAGGATTTCAGATTAAATTAGTTCAACAAAAGTAGGGAGAGAAAAAGACAAATAATGCTGAGAACTATACACTGGGGATGCTGAAATGTTACAGTGCCATTAACATGTCCCCAATGATATATGCTGCAATATTTACTAGGTTGGTTTTCCTCCTTTAATTTTTCTAGATAAGTGTATCGAACCAACACAGAAACAAGTTACATGATGCTGTTTACTTGGGTATGGAAATCACAACAAGGAACTTTCAAGAAAATAGTGCTCTAAATGGTAAGGAAATTTTTGTACCTTTGCCTACCATAATATGACCATCTCACCTGCAACAGGTGACCATCTCATCTCTCATACTGTGACCATCTTACTTCTGAATGGGACCATCTCACATCTCAGAGTGACAATTTTGCCTCCCCCAGTAAAACCATCTTATCACTCACAGTGTGACTATCCCATGTCTCACACTGTTATCATCTTGGTGAGATAATCACACATCTCAGTGTTACTCAACTTTCATGATACGACAATTTCATCTCTCAAGGTAACCATATCACTTCTCACAGTGTGACAATTCCACCTCCCACACTGTCACCATCTCACTGTACGAACATCTAGCCTTTCACAATATAATTTCTCCTAGATTGACTATTTCATGTTTCTCATTGAGCATCTGACCTCTCAGAGTTACCATTTCACATATCACAGTGTGACCCAACTCACCACTCAGAGTAACCATATCACCAATCAGTATGACTATCTCACATCTCAATAGCTGCATAATTCTTGTAACTGTGCCAACTTTTGCTAGATGCAAATACAAATACTCAGTGTTGCAATCACACTTTTTACCCTGTGATCATCTCACTTCTCAGTGTGCCAATTTCACTTCCCACTTTGTAACCATCTCACCCTTCATACAGCAACCATCTCAACTCTCAGCCTTCAACTATCTCACCACTCAGTGTGACAATTTTACCTCAGTGTGACTATCTGACATCTCAATATTGCAATCTCATTTTTTACAAGGTGACAGTTTCACCTCTCACCACTCAAGGGGACCATGTCACCTCACAGTTTGACAATCAGTTCTTTCAGTGTGAACATTACACCTCTCTCAGTGTAGCTTACTCATTTCTCACCATATTACCTCTGACCTTTCACAGTGTGACCAACTCACCTATCACTATGTGACCTTCTCGCTTCTCACCCTACGACTATCTCACCACTGCATATGATCACCTCACCATCATTTTCTATATCTTACCACTCAGATTGTGATGATCTCACCTCTCCCAGCCCCCTAGAGCCAGGAAAGAGAGGGACCAGGAGCAGCCTCGGGGACCTCAGGAGCAGCAGGATATCCAGGTAAAAAGGGGCAGGAAGGCAAAACTAGGCCCCAAGCCCCCTAGAGCCAAGAAAGGGAATGAACAGGAGCCTCGGGGACCTCAGGACCTGCACTATATCCAGGTAAAAAGGGGTGGAAAGGCAAGGCTAGGACCCAAGCCCCCTAGAGCCAGGAAAGGGAAGGACCAAGAGCAGCCTCGGGGACCTCAGGAGCAGCAGGATATCCAGGTAAAAAGGGGTGGGAAGGCAAAACTAGGCCCCAAGCCCCCTAGAGCCAGGAAAGGGAGGGACCAAGAGCAGCCGGGTACCACAGAGTGGCTGGTTTCAGGTAGGACTTAGGTAAGAGGAGGGTGCAGAGGTTTCCAGCAGCTAAATGAGACAAACTTGCCTGTCAATTTGTCATCCTGTGAGGCTTGTATGTTGCTGTGAGGCTTGAGGCTGTGCCACTGGTGTTTCAGATGCCAGCAGAGTTGCACATGGTGCACAGGTTTCAACACAGCTTACAGACTAAGACAGACTAGGAAGAAGGAGGAGGCCATCCACTTCTCAAAACTTGGCCAGGGAAAACTTTATGAATAGCAGAGTAACACTGTCTGATACATTACTGGGCAACTTTATGAATAGCTTGGAAACATTGTCCAACACAAGTGCAGGAAGACTAGCCCCTTGGGTTGGAAGGCACTCAAAATAGGACTGGGAAAGAACTGCCTCATTAGCGTAGAACCAACCTTGATATGGCTAAAGTAAGTCTTTCAGGACCTCCATGTGCTGACATGGCACAACTCAAATTGAGAGGAAACAGCTCCAAACGTCCATTAATGATCAGACATTGGAATGTACGAAGTATGAATCTAGGAAAATTGGAAGTTGTCAAAAATGAAATGGAACTCATAAAGAATGATATCCTAGGCATTAGGGGGCTGAAATGGACCAGTTTTGGCCATTTTGAATGAGACAACCATATGATCTACTATGCTGGGAATGAGAAATTGGCATGGCATTCATCATCACAAAAGATGTTTCAAGATCTGTCCTGAAGTACAATGCTGTCAGTGATAGGATAATATCCATATGCCTACAAGGAAGACAAGTTAATACAACTATTATTCAAATTTATGCACCAACCAC
>NW_006921795.1:635079-640732 GCF_000298275.1 Orycteropus afer afer
GCAAATAATCCGAGAAGCTGGACTATATGAAGAAGAACCTGGCATCAGGATTGGAGGAAGAATCATTAACAACCTGCAATATGCTGACAACACAACTTTGCTTGCTGAAGAATACAGTCTTCAGTATGGACTACATCTCAGTATAAAGAAAACAAAAATCCTCACAACTAGACCTATAAGCAGCATCACAAATGGAGAAAAGACTTCACATTGCATGGTTCTACAATCAACACCAATGGAAGCAGCAGTCAGGACATCAGACGACATAGAGCACTGGGCAAATCGGCTGCAAAGGACCTTTTTCAAGTGCTGAAGAGTGAAGATGTCTTCTTGAGGACTAAGGTGCGCCTAACACAAGCCATGGTATTTTCTATTGCCTCATATGCATGTGAGAGTTGGACAATGAATTAGGAAGACCAAAAAATTGATGCTTTTGAGTTGTGGTGTTGGCAAAGAATGCTGAAAGTATGGTGGACTGCTAAAAGAACTAAAAGGTCTGTCCTGGAGGAAGTGCAGCCAGAATGCTCCTTGGAGGCAAGAATGGCCAGACTTCATCTCACATACTTTGGTCATTGTTGTCAGAAGGGACCATTTCCTGGAGAAGGATATCATGCTTGGTAAGGTGGAGGGTTGACAAAAGAGGGGAAGGCCCTCGGTGAGGTGGACACAGTGGCAGCGGCTTGAGTGTAGCAAGAATCTTGGAGCTGGCTCAGGACTGGGTGATGTTTTGTTCTGCTGTGCATAGGGTCACTAAAAGTCAGAGATGACTCGATGGCACCTACCAACACAACAACAACACCTCTCCCACTCAGACCATCTCATCTCTTACGGTGTGAACATCTCAACTCTTTTACACTATGACTATTTTTCCTATTACACTGCAACCATCTTACTTCTTAGCATGAACATCTAACTGTTCAGTGTATCTATCACATCACTCACACTTCGACAACTTCAGTATTCAATGTGGCCATCTCACCTCTCAATCTGACCATCTCACCATTCAATGTGAACAACATATCTCTCACAATGTGGTTATCTGATTTCTCACACATCTCTCATACTGCGACCATTTCACATCTCTGTGTGACCCACCTCACATCTTACAATGTGACTATCTGACACCTCACAGTGAGACCATGTGACCTCTCGTAGTTTGACTATTTCATCTCTCCATTGTGAACATCTCACCTCTCAATGTGAGCATTTCACAACTTAGTGTGACTCTCTTAACTCTCACACTGTCACCACCTCACTTCTGTCACTCTGATCATGTTAACTGTCACAGTATAGGGGCTTTAACTCTCAGAGTGTGACCACATTGTCTCACATTGTGACCATCTCATTTCTCATAGTTATCATCTCACCTATCATCCTGTGACTATCTTAATTCTCAGCTCAAACAATGTGACCATCTCACTTCTCAGTGTGATAATTTCATTTAAAATTTGACCACTGCAACTCACCTCTCACAGTGATACCATCTCACACTTTACAGTGTGACCATGTCACATCTTATAGTGTGGCCACTTTACATGTCACACTGTAATTGTCTCATCTATCACACTGTGATTATCTTATCTCTCAGTGTGATTATCTCAATTCACAGTGTGACTATGTTACATGCACAGTGTGACCATTTCATCTCAATGTGACTACTTCACCTTTTACACTATAACTATCTTACAACTCAGAGTAACCATCTCATCACTCAGTATAACTGTCATCTCTCAGTTTGACCATTTCACCTGTGAATAGCTTACAACTCCATAATGACCATATCACAGTATAGTGTGACCACCTTTACACTTACAGTGACCATCCCATATCTCACAATGTGATTGTCTCCACACTCACTTTGTCCATCTAATCTATTTCTCACAGTGTGACCATCTCACACCTCACGGTGTCACCAATTCACCACACCCTGTGTGACAATCTCACCCATGAAGTGACTATCTCACATCTAACACTGTGACATTATCATCTATCACATATGCTGACTGTCTCACCTCTATTACTGTGACCATTTCATCTCTCAGTGTGACCATTTTATACATCAATCTGATCATCTATTCCATTACTCACTGTGCCTATTTTACCTTATAGTGTGACCTTCTCACATCTCACAGTGTGATCATCTCACCTTTCACTCTGTGACCATCTCACCTCTCCCTGTGCGACCATCTCACCTATCTTATCTCTGATTATGTGACCATATCACTTCTTACTGTTTGATCATCTCACTACTCTTGTGTCTATCTCACCTTTCAGAGCTGATCACACCTTTCAAAGTGTAACCATCTCATCCTCACTGTGACTATCTCACAATCTGGTGTGAAAATCCTGCACTCAGTGTAACCATATCACACTGTGACCATCTCACTCTTCCATCTGAGTATTTCATCTCTCAGGGTTACCATGTAACCTCTCACAGTATGAGCATTTCACCTCTCACAGTGTGACCATCTCACAACACAAAGCAGCCATATCACTAATCATTGTGATCATTTCACCTCTCATACTGTGACTTTCTAACCTCTCTCTTCATCTTAACTGTTTCATTTTGACTACTTCACCATCACAGCTCTCATAGTATAACCACCTTACCTGTTATAGTATGGCTATCTGACTTCTACATGTGATCTGCTCACCTCTTTCAGTGTGACAATCTACCTCTAACACTGGGATCTCACATCAAACACTATGACCATCTCATCTCTCACAGTGTGACCACCTCACATCTCCTGGTGTGCACATCTCACTATTCTAATGATGATCATCTCACCATTGTCTATGTGATCACCTCAACTCTCACACTGATAATCTCACATCTCAATGTCACCATCCCACAATTCAGTGTGAAAATTCAATGTAACCTTCTTACCTCTCACAGCATGACCTTCTTACCTCTCAGCTCACTATTTCACCTCTCACAGTGTGACCAAACACTTGACCCTTCAAAGTGTGATCATCTCACACACTGACCATCTCCCTTCTCTGTGTGACCATTACATCACCCAATGTGAATGCCACCTCTCAGTTTGACAATCTCATCTCTCAGTGTGACCATCCTACTTCCCACACGTGACCATCTCAACTCTCAATGTGACCATTACACATGTCATTATTATAATATTACCTTTCAGTGTGACAATTTCCCCTCTCACACTGACCATTTAAGCTCTTACACTGAAAATGAGACTGCAACAGTCTTATTTCTCATAGATTGACCATCTCATCTCTCACACTGTGACCATCTTAACACATACTGTAACCATTTCACATCTCAGTGTTACTGTGCTCCCCCAATGTCACCAGCCCACATCTCAGAGTGATAATCTTGCCTTTCACAGTGTGATAATGTCACCTCTCTGTGACCATTTTATTCTCTCACTGTGATGTCTATTTAGTATAATAACTCCACCTCCCACATTATGACCATCTCACTCTTCAGTGTGACCATCTCACTTCTCAGTATGACCATCTCATAGTTCATAGTGAGAGCATTTCACCTCTCCCACTGTGATCATCTCCCATGCTCCACTTTGACCATCTTCTCTCTCTCTCTGAATAGCCCAACTGCCAGACTATGTACATTTTTCCTCTCATACTGTGACCATCTCACCACTCCATGTACTTATGTCACCTCACTATGTGACCATCTCTCCTCTCATAGTGTGTCCATCTGACATCTCACAGTGAGACCATGTCACCATTCAGTCTAATCATCTTGCCTTTCACAGTTTGATCATCTCATTTCTAATATTGTGTCCATTCCACCTTTCCCACTATATTTATCTTACAACTCAGTGTGACCATCTCACCTTCAGTGTGATCATATCACCTCTCTCTATGGTCATCTCAACTCTCATATGATCACAGAGTCATTTCTCACCTGCCACACTGACTATTCTACCTCTCACACTATCTCACTTCTCAAATTGTGACCATCTCACTTCTCAGTGTGATTATCTCACTTCCTACAATATGACTATCTCATGTAAGAGTCTGACCATATCACTTCTTAAAGTGACAATTTCAAATGTCACAGCATGTTCTCCTCACCATTCTCACACTGTAACCATCACACTACTCAGTTTGACCATCATCTCACCTCTCACTGTGACAATCTCACCTGTCACAATTTGGCCATCTTACTGCTCACTTACTGTTCACACTAGGACCATCTCTTCTCTCACAAATTGATCATCACACATCTCACAGAATGACTATTCCATTGTTCACACTGTGACCAACACACTTAGCATATGACCCTTTCACCTCTCACATTGTGACCATTTCACCTCTTTCAGTGTGATTATCTAAACTCTTACATTTGGACAATATCATCTCTTACACTGACTTTGTCACCTCTCAGATGGCCATCACAACTCTCAGAGTGACCATTTTACTTCTCGTAGTGTGACCACTATGAGAGCTTACAGTGACTTTCTTACTTATCTAGTGCTACAATTACAGAAGTACCACAAGTGGATGATTTTAACAAACAAATTTATTCGCTCAGTGTTGAGAAGGATAAAAGTCCAAAATTCAGGGCACCAGCTATAGCAGAAAGCTTTGTTCCTCTGTCAGCTCTGGGGGAAGGTCCTTGTCTCTTTTCAATATCTGTGGGTCTGGTATCCCTTGGAGATCTCCATGTGTCTTCGCATCAATCTTCCACTTGGTTTAGGAGGGTATCAGCACAGGGGGCCCAGGTGTAAAGGATGTGCTCTGCTCCTGGTTCTTCTTTCTTGGTGGTGCTGAGGTCCCTATTTCTCTGCTTGCTTCTCTCTCCTTTCATCTCTTGTAAGATAAAAGGTAATGCCGATCACCCTCCAGGGAAACTCTCCTTACATTGAATCAGAGCTGTGACCTGTGTAAGAGCGTTGCATCCCACCCTAATCCCCTTACAAAGGATTGGCAGATTACAGCATGAGAAATGATTACAACATTTCATAACTACCAAATCACATCATTACATTACTGCTAAACTATTGGAGAATCATTGCCCAGCAAAGTTGACAAATATTTTGGAGGACACAATTCAACTCATGACAATAACTATATCATAACACAGTGTGACCATCACATCTCTCACAGTGAACATTTCAATTCTCACAATGTATCCATATCACTTCTCTCAATGTTACCATCACACATCTCAAACTGTTACCATCATACATCATACAGTGTGACTGTTTTACATCTTACATTGTAACCCTTTCACTTTTCAGTGTGATCCACCTCTCAGTGAGAATATTTCATATTTCGGTGTGAGAATCTCACTACTCAGTGTGACATTCTCACCCCTCACAGTGTGACCATCTCAACTCTCACAGTGTCACCATTCCATCATCTCTCACTCTGATCACCTGAATTCACATAATGCCCATCTCTGACATCTATGTCTTAGTATAATGTTTTCTAAATTCAACCACCTTTTAGAATATATCAGCACTTCATTCTTTTTTATGGATGAAAATACTGTATGCATTGTGTGGTGGTTATGTTTGTGTGTCAATTTCACTGGGCTTGCTTGAGTGGCTGGGCAGCTGGTGATAGTTATTCCCCATGATGAGACTGGCAATCAACTCCATGGTGGGATCTACCACGAGCAGCTGAGTGGCTGCCTTTGAGTATGTGCTCTGCT
>NW_006921795.1:640832-641407 GCF_000298275.1 Orycteropus afer afer
TATCACTGGTGACTGGAATGCAAAAGTTGGAAACAAAGAAGAATCACCAGTAGTTGGAAAATTTGGCCTTGGTGACAGAAATAACGCTGGAGATCCCATGATAGAATTTTGCAAGACCAACGACTTATTCATTGTAAATACCTTTTTTCAACAACACAAACAGCAGCTACACACGTGGACTTTGCCAGACAGAGGACATAGGAATCAGATTGACTACATCTGTGGCAAGAGGTGGTGGAAAAGCTCAACATCTTCACCCAAAACCAGGCCAGGAGCTGATTGTGGAACAAACCATTAACTGCTTATATGCAAGTTCAACTTGAACTTGAAGACAATTAAAACATGTCTATAGGAGCCAAAATATGATCTTGAATATATCCTTCCTGAATTTAGAGACCATCTAAAGAATAGATTTGATACATTGAACACCAATGACTGAAAACCAGAAGCATTTTGGGATGACATCAACAGCATCATCCTTGAAGAAAGGAAGAGGTCATTAAAAAGATAAGAAAGACCATCTTGCTCCAGCACTAGTATCAAAGTTCAACAAGACAGAAAATAACAAATGCTGG
>NW_006921795.1:641790-648516 GCF_000298275.1 Orycteropus afer afer
CTTTGAACTTGGACTTAAAGCCTCCAAATTGTAAGAATAAACTCCTGTTTGTCAAGGCCATCCCATTTGTGGTATATTTCTTGTCAGAGCAGCACTAGGGGCTGGGTGCCAGAACATGTTGTATAGGATATTCCACACTTTGTTTATCCGTTCATTTGTTGATGGGCATTTAGGCTGTTTCCATCTTTTGGCTATTGTGAATAGTGCTGTTGTGAACACTGATGCAGAAGTATTTGTGTGAATAGCTCTTTTCATTTTTTAAAGTATATATTTAGGAGTGGAATTGCAATTTTATGTGGTAATTCTAGGGGAGCTCTGGTGGCATAGTGCCTAAGGCATTTGACTGCTAACCAGAAGGCTGGCAGTTCAAACCCACCAGCCATTCCTCAGAAGGAAGACTGGGCAATCTACTTCCATAGAGATATCACCTGGGAAACCTAGGGAGGGGTTGCTATGAGTCGGATTTGACTCAATGGCAGTGATTTTTTTTTTTTTTTTGGTGGTAAGTCTATTTTTAACTTTCTGAGGAACTATTTTTGAACTATTTTTTTTTTAAAGCAGCCACAACATCATATTCTTCCAGCAATGTACTATTTTTTTTTTTTTAAATTGTGGTATGGGTGCAAATTTACAAAGCAGATTTGTTTTACATACAACAATTTATGTATATTTGGTTTCACGGCCCAGATTACAATCCCCAAGTACAAAAACCTCTCCTCCCATCTCCTCCCTGTAACTCTCTCTTCCCTGTATCATTCTTATCTATGCATTCCTGTCTGTAAAGATTTCCCCCCTATGAAAATGTTGCCCCTCTGATGTCTCATGGTTGATTGATCTAGGTGGTACCTCTCCCTAGGGTAGGTGGGTGCGTCTCCCTGACGTAGGTGTCCTGCTTGTAGGTCTTTCTATTATTTGTCTGAGAGCTAATTCATGGAAGTGAGTCCAGTCCGAGGCCTGAAGTATAATTCAGGGCTATAGTCCTGAAGGTTCCACCAGCCTCTATTTGATCAGTAATTCTGGTCACTTTTGTGGTTTTGAATTTTTTCCACATTTTTCCTCCCACTCTGTCCAGGATCTCCAATTCTGATTCCTTTCTAAGTGGTTGGCATGGGTAGCTGGGCACCATCTGGTTTTTCTGGTCTCATGGTCATGAAGGCGGAGATCCCAATGGTCCATCGTTTCCTTGGACTTATTGTTTCCAAATAACTTTGATTTTCTTTACTATTCTTTGCTCCAGACAAGAGGAGACAGTTGCATCTTAGATGGCCGCTCAAAAGCTTTTAAGACCCCAGTCACTACTCACCAAAGTAGGATGTAGAACAAGATTTTTACATACTTTATTGTGCCAATTGAGCATGGTGTCCCCCAAGGCTGTGGTCCTGGGCCCACATCTGTGATTCTCTCCCTCAAGGTGTTTGGTTGTCTCTGAGAAGCTATTCCAACTTTCTTCTTGTTACTTATGTAATGTATTTGGATAATTTTGTAGCACAATACATATGTAAGACTATCTTCAGCCAAATATATCCTTGGTCTTGGGCATATTCCTGTTCTTCTATCCTGACCTGATCTTCTCACATGTCTATACATTTACCCATAGCCTAGTGTTTGCTGCCACTGGTAATGCAGCATTATTCACATAATAGTATTTGCTTCTGTCGTCTATATCTTTTGTGCACATTTCTATGTTCTCCCTTTCCCCATTGTCACCATGCTGGTCATAAACCCTTTCCATATTGCTCCTCCCCTCACTCAAATCAAATATGACCCCCAACTAGTCCAAAATTTTTCCTCTCCCTTCCCTCCCATCCCCAATAACCAACAAAGTGAATTTCCTTCCCTTTGTAAACCTTTCCTTGCCTTTTTACAATAATGGACTCATATGGTATTTGGTATTGAAGGAAGAAGTCAAAGCTGCACTAAAGGAATTGGGGAAAAACAAGGCTCCAGGAATTGATGGAATACCCATTGAGATATTTCAACAAATGGATGCCACACTGGAGGCACTCACTCAGCTATGCCAAGAGATTTGGAAGACAGCTACCTGGCCAACTGATCCATATTTGTACCCATTCCAAAGAAAGGTGATCCCACAGAATGTGGAATGTGGAAATTATAAAATAATATCATTGCTATCACATACAAGTAAAATCTTACTGAAGATCATTCAAAAATATTTGCAGGAGTATATTGACAGAGAACTTCCAGAAATGCAAGCTGGATTCAGAGGGGACATGGAGCAAGGGATATCATAGCTGATGTCAGATGGCTCTTGGCTCAAAGCAAAGAATACTGGAAAGATTTTTACTTATGTTTTATTGACTATGCAAAGGCATTCGATTGTGTGGATCATAACAAATTATGGATAACATTGAGAAGAATGGGAACTCCAGAACACTCATGAGGAACCTGTACATAGACCAGGAGGCTGTTGTTCGAACAGAACAAGGGAACGCTGCATGGTTTAAACAAGGGAACACTGCATGGTTTAAAATCAAGAAGGCAGTGAGTCAGGGTTGCATTCTTTCACCATACTTATTCAACCTGTAACCAGAAGGCTGGTGGTTCAAACCCACCAGCCACTCCTCAGAAGGAAGTTTGGGAAATCTACTTCCATAGTGATGCTGCCTCAGAAACCCAAGGAGGGGTCACTATGAGTCGGGTCCAACTCGATGGCACATAACAACAACAATAACAACAACATCAACAACATGCTGAGCAAATAATGCTAGAAGCTGGACTATATGAAGGAGAACATGTCACCAGGATTGGAAGAAGAATCATTAACAATCTGCAATATGCTGACGACACAACTTTGCTTGCAGAAAGTAAGGATGACTTGAAGCACTTATTGATGAAGATTGAAGAATATAGTCTGCAGTATGGATTACATCTCAATAGAAAGAAAACAAAAATCCTCACAACTGTAACTATAAGCAGCATCATGATAAATGGAGAAAAGATTGATGTTGTCAAAGACTTCACATTGCTTAATTGTACAATTGACGCCAATGGAAGCAGCAGTCAGGACATCAGATGACATATGTTGTTGTTATGTGCTGTCGAGTCAAACCCAACTCATAGCGACCCCTCCTTGGGTTTCCGAGGCAGTATCACTACGAAAGTAGGATTGCCCAACCTTCCTTCCGAGGAGTGGCTGGTGGGTTTGAACTGCCAGCCGTCTGGTTAGCAGGCAAGTGTCTTAGCCACTATGCTACCAGAGCTCCCCAGATGACATATAGCACTGGGCAAATTGGCTGCAAAGGACCTTTTTCAAGTGCTGAAGAGCAAAGATGTCTCCTTGAGGACTAAGGTGTGCCTGACACAAGACATAGTATTTTCCATTGCCTCATATGCATGTGAGAGCTGGACAATGAATTAGGAAGACAAAAGAATTGATGTTTTTGAGTTATGATGTTGGCAAAGAATGTTGAAAGTATGGTAGACTGCTAAAAGAACTAACAGGTCTGTCCTGGAGGAAGTGCAGCCGGAATGCTCCTTGGAAGCGAAAATGGGCAGACTTTGTCTCACATACTTTGCTCATGTTGTCAGAAGGGACCATTTCCTGGAGAAGGATGTCATGCTTGGTAATGGGGAGGGTTGACGAAAGAGGGTAGGGACCTCAAAAAGATAGATTTATACTGTGTCAGCTGTGATGGACTCAAGTATAGCAAAGATCATGGAGCTGGCGCAGGACTGGGTGATGTTTCATTCTGCTGTGCATAGGGTCGCTATGAATAGGAGACGACGTGACGGCACCTAACAACAACAACTGTGGGTGTGAAAGAACATCTCTTTGCAATTTTGATTTCCATATCCCTAATGACTAATGAGATTGGGTATTTTTCACGTCTTTGTGATTTGTAAATCTTCTTTGTAAAAATGTGTATTCAAATTCTTTGCCCATTTTTAATTGAGTTGGTGTCTTTTTATTTTTGAATTGTAAGAGTTCTTTATATATTCTGAGTATAACACACCTCTTATATATGTGATTTGCATTTATTTTCTACCATTTTTGGGATTATCTTTTTTACTCTCTTCATGGTGACGTTTAGGAGCTCTGGTAGCATAGTGCCTAAGGCACTTGACTGCTCACCAGAAGGCTGGCGGTTCAAACCCACCAGCCACTCCTCGGAAGGAAGGTTGGGCAATCCTACTTCTGTAGTGATACTGTCTCGGAAACCCAAGGAGGGGTCGCTATGAGTCAGGGCCGACTCGACGGCAAACAACAACAACAACAACAACATGCTGACGTTTGTTGCAAAAATGTTTTTAGTTTTGATGAAATACAATTCATCTATTTTTTCTTTTGTTGGTTGTCCTTTTGCTGTCATTTCTAAGAAAGTATTGCCAAATCCAAGATCACCAAGATTTACTCCTATCTTTTCTTCTAAGAATTTTATAGACACTTATGTCTTTAATCTATTTTGGTTAATTTTTGCATATGGTGTGAGACGGGTCTAACTTCATTGTCTCACACGTGGATCCACTTGTCATTTAACCATTTGTTTAAAACACTATTTTTTCGCCATTGTCTTCCTTGTCAACAATCAACTGGCCATAGATTGAACTCTCATTTCCATTCCATTGATCTATATGTCCATCCTTATGCCAGTGTCACACTGTTTTACTTACTTTGTGTAAGTTTTGACATTGGAAAATGTGAGTCCTTTGACATTGTTCTTTTTTTTTTTTTTTCAAAATTGCTTTGGCTATTAAGCATCCCTTGTAAATCCAGATGAAAATTAGGGTCAGCTTTCCCATTTTCTGCAAAAAAGAACGTAGGTTTGGATGGAGATTGCATTGAATCTATAGATTGCTTGGAGAATATTGCATTGTAACAATATTAAGTCTTCCAATCTATGAGCAAGAAATATCTTTCCATTTCTTTAGCTCTTTGATAATTTCTTCCACTATGTTTTGTAGTTTAAAATATATATGTCTTTACCCTCCTTGGTCTAATTCTTTCCTATGTATTTTATTCTTTTTTGATGCTACTGTAAATGTAATTATTTTTACAATATCATTTTCAGATATTCATTACTAGTGTATAGAAATACACCTCATTTTTTTAATGTATTGTTCTTTGGGTGCAAATTTACAGAGCAAAATCTGTTTTACATCCAACAGTTCATGTACATTTTATTTCATGCCCCAATTACCATCCCTAACAAACTCTCCTTCCCTTGTCCCTGTGACTATCCCCTCACTGTGCCTTCTTAACTATGCACTCCTGTCTGTTCAGCTTTCCCTCTATGTGAATGCTGTCCCTCTAGTGCCCCATGGCCGATTGGTCTAAGGAGTGTATCTCCCTAGAGTAGGTGGATGCATTGTCTTGGGATAGGTGTTCTGCATGTAGGTCTTTCTACTGTTGCACTGAGAGCCAATCCATGGGAGTTCTACCAGACTCTATCTGGCCAGTAATTCTGGTCATTTCTGTGCTTTTGGATTTTGTTCCACAATTTTCCTCTCACTCTATCCAGAATCTCCAGGTTTGATCCATTTCTGAGTGGTTGGCATTGGTAGCCAGGCACCATCTAGTTCTTCTGGTCTCAGGATCCATCATATCTTTGGACTAATTGCAGATGCCTTTGATTTTCTCACACTTCTTTGCTTCACATGAGAGGAGACTAATAGTTGCATCTTAGATGGCCACTCAAAAGCTTTAAAGACCCCAGTTGCTACTCACCAAAGTAGGTTGTGGAACAAGATTTTTATGTACCATCTTGTGCCAATTGAGCTTGGTGTCCCCTAAGACTAGAGTCCCAAGTCAGCAGGCCTGGTGATTCTCTTTCTCAAGGCATATGGTTGTCTCTGAGAGGTTATGCCAATTCTGTCTTCCATTGCTTCTGTAATGTGTGTGGCCAGTTTTGTAGCACAAGTGCATATGTAAGATTATCTTCAGCTAAATCTATCCTTGGTCTAGGGTATATTCCTGTTTGCTGACCCCCACCTGATCTTACTAGTCTGTGCATTTATCTGTATTCTGGTGTTTGGTGTGGTAATGCAGTATTGTGCATATACATACTATTATTTGCCTCTGTGGTCTATATGTTATACGCTCATTTCAGTGCCCTTCCTTTCCCCAATGCCATTATGCTGGTTACAGACTCTTTCCATACCATCCCTCCCCTCATCCAAATCAACATATCCAAAATTTTCCCTTCCCCTCCTTCCCATCCCCAGTAACCTACAAAGTGAGTTTCCTTCCCTAAGTAAACCTTTCCTTGACTTTTACAATAATGGGTTCATACAATATTTGTCCTTCTGCAATTGACTTATTTCACTCAGCATAATGTCCTCCAAATTCATCTATGTTATGAGGTGATTCATGTATTCTTCATTATTCTTTAATGTAGCATAGTATTCCATTGTGTGAATGTATCATAGTTTGGTTATACATTCATCTATTAATGGACTTTTAGGTTGTTTCCATCGCTTTGCTATAGTGAACTGTGCTGCAGTGAACATGAGTATGCATGTATCTGTTCATGTCCTGTCTCTCACCTCTTTAGGATATATTCCTAACAATGGGATTGCTGGATCAAATGATATTTATATTTTCAGTTTCTTTTTCTTTTTTTATTATTGTGATTTGGGTGAAGATTTACAGAGCAAATTCACTTTCCACATAGCAGTTTACATATACTTTGTCTCATGACATTGACCACAGTTTACCACAATGCAACAGCTCCCCTCCCACTTCCTCCCCATAGTTACCTCTTCCCA
>NW_006921795.1:673325-681232 GCF_000298275.1 Orycteropus afer afer
TTCTAATTTTTCATTTATTTTGTCATTTTGTTCTTGTATTTTCTTCCAAAAATTCTTCTAAGGTATTTTCTGTGTTTTCTTTTGTCTGTCTCTCAATTCTTTGAAGATACCTAAAGATAATTCTTTTGAATTCCTTGTCAGAGAGTTCCAATGCTGCTTCCTCCTCAGGGATTTGTTCTGGGTCTGTATCCTGCTCCTTTGTTTCTACCACTTTATCCTGCTTCTTTGTGTGGACTATGATGATCTGTTTTTTTCGTGGCATTGTGGCGTTGTTGTATTTAGATCTCTGTTAGCTGTTTGTGAAGAGCAGTTAAGGGTGATTCCGGCCCTTCTTGGTGGTTTTTTATTGTTGTCCCATTGGTGGAGAAGGAGGTAGTGGCTCTCGCTCAGTAAGTGAAGTTGCAGGAGGTGTGGGTGTAGTTGTGTCTTATGGGGACTGTTGTTGTCTTCCACTCAATTAGACACAAATTACAATTGAATAACCTTCAAAAAACTTTTTAGTCTTGCAGGTCCGGACGGTCCTTGGGGTTGCTGGAAAGGAGAATGTGTTCGTAAGCCCTGGGAGTCTGCGAGAGCACTGTCTCTTTAAATATCCAAAATAGTCAAGCTGCTTTTATACCTTCAAAATGGTGGTGCCTCCAGACTGGCAAAAGTCCACAGCTCAGCCCGCCTTTCTCTTCACCTTCTCCATTTATTCCCTGTTTCTCATCTTGAAGTCTATTTTATCAGGAACTAATATTGTCACTCCTGCTCTATTTTGGTTGCCATTAGCTTGGTACATTTTTTTCCACCCTTTTTTGTTTGTTTTTATCTGTGTGTCTAAGGTAGGTCTCTTGTAGATAGTATATTGATGGGTCCTCTTTTCTTATCCAATATGCCACTCTCTTTCTCTTGACTGGTGCATTTAATCCATTCACATTGAGTGTAATTAGTGATAGGTATGAATTTATTGCTGTGATTTTATTGTTATGTTGTTGGTGATTTTCTTGTTCCAAATATTTTTCTATGCTGAGCTCATTTTGATATCAGGTGTTTCTTCTCTTTTCTTCATTATTGTTGGTTTTGTACTTACTTAGCCCATGTATTTTTCTTCTTTCTGAATTTGCTTAGGGAGATTGTTACTTTTCTGTGTGGTTACCCTGAAGTAAATTCTTATCTCCTTAAGTTTGGAACAGTCAGTTCTATAGAGACATTGCCCTTTCTTACTCTCCATTTGGATGTTCTGTAATTAAAGCTTTTATTCCTTCTATTTGCTTTGCTGCTGTAGATTGACTTTTATTCCTTCTATTTGCTTTGTGTCCTCTGTAGATTGACTCCCTTTCTTCACTGTGTACATTATTTTATGAGCTTATTTTGTGCATCTATTTCTGGTTTGGTTTCTAAATGGTGATGTCAACTTTCCTAATTTTAATTTGTTGTTCTCTGTTGTGGGTTCTCTATTGGAAGGACTCCCTTTAGCATTTCTTGTAGGGTTGGTTTGGTTTTCACAATTCCCTTAATTTCTGTGTGTTTGAGAATGTCTTGATTTCACCCTCATATTTAAGGGACAATTTGGCTGGATATATGATTCTTGGTTGGAAGGTCTTTTCCTTCAACGTTTTACATATGCCATCTGATTGCCTTCTTGCCTGCATGATTTCTATTGTCTTTCATTGTAGTTGTGTATTAATTTGTTTCACCTTGATTTTATTTGTTACTATATCTGAAAGTGTGGAGCAGGTGTACTTTTTTGGTTATTAACTCAGTTGTACTGAGTTCTCTCTCTAGCTCTGTGTTGGTGGAGTCACTGATAGGGATGTGGGTGCGGGTCTCTGTTCATCATGAAGGGGATTTGGAGTTGGGACAAGCAGGTGTTATCCACCTTCTGTCGTTGTTTCTGTGTGAGTTATTGGTGCTACCTATTAGGTGAGCTGTTCAGTGTAGTAACTCTTGTTGCCTAGTGGTGGTTTAATGTATTCTTTCTACTGGATGAGGCAGGGGAGAAGCAAAAAAAAAAAAAAGAAGAAAAAGAAAAGATGCCTGTTTTGAGTGCCCATTTTCTACATTTGGGTGACATAATTCAGACAGCTCTGCTGTGACAGGCAGTGTAATTTGTGTCTTCCTGAGCTGTCTACTAATCATGATGTCCTACTGTGAATCAAAGACCCGTAATTCAAAATTTACAGAGACTCCAATGAGCCAGTACTTTCTGCTTAGATCAAGAAGCTGCAAAAACCCAGTACCCTGGTCCACTCTACGTTAAAAAGTGGTTGTGGAACAGTTGAACCCCAGCCCACTGCTGTGAACTTGCTCCAGGGCCCTGCCTACTTGGAGGGAGTTTCTTCCTTTTCCCTACTCCTTTCTGGACTCCATGGCAGCAGAAGTCAAGAGGGGATCTTGATCATCTACTCATTTTGCTCCCAGGGTTGCCGCCAAAACTCCCAGTGTGGGTGTTTTGAGTCCCCAATGACTCTGTCGGTTCCATTTCCCCTCCTTCCCTCTGCTGACCTCTTTTATATTTCTCCATCCTCTCCTTCTCTGTCTCTGCCAGGTAGGCAGGTTCATTTGTTTTCCCCAGTTGTTTAATCTGCTCTTTTTCTCTGACTTCACTAAATCTGATACTTTAGCTTCTCCTTAGTTACCCATAACTCCAATATCATTATTTCTATTTGCTTTACTTAGTTATTCAGGGGTTACATTGCTCAAGGGAACAAATGTGTGGGTTATAGGTTTGATGCCATCTTCCTACCCTTGGTCACAACTCATTTTTGTATGTTTATCTTGCATATGGCAACTTTGCTGAATTCATTCATCACTTCTAATATTTTCTTGTGATTATTTAGGGTTTTCTATGTGTAAGATCATGTCATCAGTGAATAGAGATAGGCTTATTTCTTCCTTTCCAGCTTGGATACTTTTTATTTCTTTTTCATGCCTAACTGCTCTGGTTAGATCTTCCAGTACAAGGTTAAATAGAAATGGCAAAGATAGGCATTCTTGTCTGTTCCTGATTTTAGGAGGGAAGCTTTCAATCATTCACTATTGAGTATGATGTTAGCTGATCAGGGAGGTTTCATAATTATTCCTCACCAGGTTGGGGAAGATCTCTTCTATTCCTAGTTTTGTGTTTTTATCATGAATAGTGTTTGATTTTTGTCAAATTTTTTTTTCCATTAATCATTATGATCACATGGTTCTTTTCCTTCATTCTATTAATGTATTGTATCACATTTCTTATGTTTAACCACACTTGCATTCCTGGGATAAATCCCACATGGTCATGGTGCATAGTCCTTTTGATATGTTGCTGGATTTTGTATTTTGTTGATTTTTTTTGCATGTATATTTGCAAGGAATATTGGTCTGTAGTTTTTTTTTTTTTTTTTTTCTTGTGCTCTTTATTTGGCTTTGGTATGAGGGTAATGCTAGTCTCACAGACTGTATTAGAAAGTGTTCATCATGTTCTGTTTCTTTGGAAGAGTTTGGGAAAGATTTGTGTTGAATCTTTTGATGTTTGGTATGAATCCCCAGTGAAGCCATCTAGGCATGGGCTTCTCTTTGCTGTGAGGTTTTTGATTACTTATTCAATCTTCACTTGTTCACATTTTCTATTTCTTCTTTAGTCAATTTTGGTACATTTGTGTTTCTGAGTTTGTGCATTTCATCTAGCTAGCTTATCTATTTTATTGGTGTACAATTATTCACAGTATTTTCTTATAATTCTCTTTCATTTCTGTAAAGTTGGTAGTAATTTTCCCACTTTTATTTTTGACTTTACCCATTTGAGTATTCTCTCTTTCTTTCTTAGTATAGCAAAAGTCTTGTCAATTTTGTTGATCTGTCCAAAGAAACAACTTATAGTTTTATTAATTTTCTCTATTGTTTTTCCATCTTTGTTTTATTTATCTCTGTTCTTATTTTTATTATTTCCTTAATCCCAATTGCATTGAGTTTAGTATAATCTTTTCTTTCTAGTTCAGTCATAAAGTTCTTATTTTAGATCTTTTTTCTTTTATAGCATTCACAGCTATAAATTTCCCTCTGGGCACAGCTTTCACTCTATCCCATCAGTTTTATAGGTTGTGCTTTTGTTTTTATTTGTCAAAGTATTTTGTAATTCTCCTGTTGATATCTTCTTTGACTCATTGGTTGTTTAAGAACATGTCATTTAATTTCCACATATTTGTGAATTTTCCAGTTTTCCTTCTGTGTTAGGCTGGATTTTCTAGGGAAGCAAAACCAGTAAATACACACACACACCACACACACATAGTTATCTTAGGACAATGGCTCACCACTTATAGAAGCTGGCAAGTCCCAAGTTCTTGGATCAAACGTCAAGCTGGAGTCTTTTCCCAGCTCACACAGCTGCAGGGGCTGGCAAGCTCAAGGTTGGCAGGCAGTATACTGGCTGTTGACTCTGACAAATGATGAATCCAAGATCACCAGGCCTAATGGTGGATTGTTTGCTCACAGACAATTGTAGGCAGCCCAACAGGATCCAGATCCACAGAAGAGTGTCTCATTTCCCCAGGATGTCTATAAATATATTGGAAGCAAGCCATATCCCTAGGGAGACTCCCTTTCACTGGATTGGCTGCCCAAAACATATACATCGGATCTCATCATGGGATAACCCACATCACAACTGCTTAAACCACTCAGAATTGTGGTCCAGTCAAGTTGACACACAACTCCAACTATCAGACCATCTGTTATTGACTTCTAGTTTCATTCCATTGTGGTCAGAGAAAGTACTTTGTAATATTTCAATCTTTTGACATGTATTGAGACTTGTTTGTGACCTAACATATGGTTTTTCCTGGAGAATGTTCATGTGCACTTGAGAAGAATGTGTATTCTGCTGTTACTTGGTGGAGTATTCTGTATATGTATGTTAGAGCTAGTTGGTTTATAATATTGTCTAGGTCTTCTATTTCCTTACTGATTGCCCATGTAGTCATCTGCTCCATTATTAAAAGTGGAGTACTGAAGTCTCTAACTATTATTGAAACTTGTCTATTTCACCCTTCAATTCTGTCACTTTTTGCTATTTTGGGACTCTGTTGTTATGTATGTTTGTAATTATTATATCTTTGTTAAAGTATTTTGAAGAATAATTTGACTACATAAAATTTAATCTTGGCCAGTGACTCTTGGGCCTCACCCATAGCCCAAACATAATGCCAGTGTTCCTCTCTTTACTTCCACAAAATGATTTAAGATGTCTTACAATGAGCTTTTTTCTTTCTATTTTTTTTAAAATAAACAATATATAGATTTATGGTGATTTATAATAACAGTCATATGTAATAGTCTTTTATTCCTCTTTCCACGTGTGGAGGGAGAAGAAAATTTATATACCTGTTTAGTATAATATATTTAATGGGACTGAATTTATGTTTTCCTCTGAAATCAAGGTAGACAGTGAAAGAGGTACATCATCTCAACATTTGAATAAAAGGATTACTGTTATTCTTTAATGAAGGCTATCCTTCTTATTTTCCTATTCCCAGACTCTTAAATGAAATTCCTACATGCCTGTTTTATGACTACTACTTCCACTGTCACATCTCCACCATAACTGTAACCACCTCTGTGACTTATAGTGGCTAGCACTTGCAAAGTCTTTCTTCTATGCCATGTGCTTGCACACATTCCCTCCTTTACTCCTCTCACAGCTCTTTGAGGTGAGAAGTTAGCACCTGTTTCTTAGGAATCTGTGGATCCACTTGAGATCACCGTGAGTGGCCTAGCTGAGCAAGAGGCTGCCACCTCCATGCTCTACCTCTTCTGGTAGCTCTTTCCATTTGATAAATGGAAATGCTGGAAATAGAAATGTTCTCTGGAAGAAAAGGAGTGTATTTTATTTTTTAGAAACTAGACAATCCATAAGAATCCCTTAGTGTGATCCCTTAGTGTGTCTTCCTCAAATGTCCTGAGTTGCCACAAAAAAAGTAACTGCCATTGGGTTTGATGGTGTACGTGGTAAAGTGAAGGGAATGTTAAGGGTGGATGTGAAGCTTGATGCCTAAGATCTCTTGACTCTGCAAAATGAGCAGCTTGGATATGAAGTTAGAATAAGTCAGGCTCAGAGTTTTGATGGGATAGCTAGAAAACTAATAACACTTTACTATGGTGCAGAGGAAGCTGCAGATCACACATTAAGAAAAAGGGTGTATGTCTGATGAGTAAGCCTTTCAACTCAGGTTCACATTTCAACCTAAGCTGATCTCACAGCCCCAGGATGAAGTGCAGTGATCTGTTTGGTCTTTAGCATCCTTAAATTATATTCCCATATATAATTTATCATATATATTATTTTAAAGATCATAAACATAAATATCATATATAATTTATATGTAACAGGGGCCCTGGTGGTGTAGTGGTTAAGTGTTCAGCTGATAATTGAAAGGTTGACATTTCAAACCCACCCAGCCACTCCACAGGAGAAAGATGTGGCAGTCTGCTTCTATAAAAATATACAGCCTTACTGGAGATCCTGCATAGAGTGAGAGAAAAATGTGGAACAAAATTTAAAAACGTAAAAAAAAACAAAACAGATTACTGGTTGGATGGAGACTGGTGAAACTCCCCAAGACTGTGGCCCCTAGTCACATTTGGACCCAGAATTGAACCCGCTGTCATGACTTAACTCTCAGCCAAATAACAGACAGGGCTAGGAGCTGAACAATTATACCAGGGAGATGCACTCCCTGGAATGGTCAACCATGGGAGATCAAAAGGGCATTATTTGTGCAGGAATAGAGCTAGGCAGGCAAGAAGCAAAGGAAGAAGGACCAGGGAAAAGGGAACCACAGGGAGGAAGTGAGAAGAGAGCTGTTACATTGTGGAGACTATAATCAATGTTATGAAACAAAATGTGTATGATCTGTTGAATGGAAAACAAACCTGCTCTGTAAAATGTCACCCAAATCACAATAAAAAGTTAAAAAAAAATTACAGCCTTGGAAACCTTCTGGGGAAGTTGTACTCTGTCCTACAGGGTCACTATAAGTTGGATTCTTACATATATGGGAAGTGGAAAGATCTGTGACTAGATGCAAAGGTCAGATGCTGCAAAAAAAAAAAAAAAACTTTAAAGTGTTAAAAAAAAAAAAAAAACCCCTCCCATACATATGTATATATTTGTGTATATATCCATCTCTCTCTCTCTCTCTATATATATATATATAGATAGATATATATGATATTTGAATGACTTTAGCAGCATCCAACCTTTGCATTTTGCCACAGACTCCTCCACTTTCCTCATTTATATATGGATATTTTCTATAGCATATGTATGTTTTTATTGTGGTACAAATATATACAACAAAGCATTTGCTAATTCAACAATTCCTGCATGCACAATTTGATGACATTGATTACATTCTTTATGTTGCACAACCTTTATTCCCATCTTTTTCCTAATTATTTTAACATCATTAACAGAAATTCAGTGCCCATCAAACAAAAACTTCCTTTTTCCTCCTCCTTCTCACCTATTGCTTTGTTAGTTACCACAGAGTCAATTCCATCCAGTGGGTGACCCCATGTGTGCAGAGTAAAACTGCTTCATAGTGTTTTCAAGGCTATGAACTTTTGGAGTTAGATTGTCATGACTGTCTTCCAAGGTACCCCTGTGTGGGTTTGACCTGCCATTCTTTTGGCTAGCATTCAAATGGTAAACCATTTGTGCCACCTAGGGACTCCTCCCAGCTAGATACCACTAATAAGCTTTATATTTTATTTTGTGATTGACTTATGGTCAGTATAATGTTTTCAAGGTTTATCCATGTTATGGTGTGTATTGTTGTTGTTGTTGTTATGTGCCGTCGAGTCACCCCTGACTCATAGCGACCCCTCCTTGGGTTTCCAAGGCAGTATCACTACGGAAGTAGGATTGCCCAACCTTCCTTCCGAGG
>NW_006921795.1:681332-685848 GCF_000298275.1 Orycteropus afer afer
GTGGCTGGTGGGTTTGAACCGCCAGCCTTCTGGTGAGCAGGCAAGTGTCTTAGCCACTATGCTACCAGAGCTCCTATGGTGTGTATTAGGACTTCATTTTTCTTTATATATCACATTCTGTTTATCCATTCATCTATTGATAGACATTTAGGTTGTTTCCACTTTTTGGCTATTGTGATAAGTGCTGCAATAAACACTGGTGTACAGGTTTCTGTTTGCATTCCTGCTGTCTTGTTTAATGTTTAATGTTTAATCACCTATCTTGTTATTAAGGCCATATAATCATCCCATTATTAATTCCACTAATACTTACTTCATACCCATAATGATCAGGGACCAAAACAACTTCTTGCTCCCTCTGGGTAGCTTGCTGTGGCCAAGAAGTCACCATAACCTTGTCAGCTCTACTATACACCTGGACAGTCTTACAGCACATACAAATATGCTTGTAGAAACATTATCTGCCAACCCTATACATGATCATGGACATACTATCCCCTGCCTAGACATACCTGATCATTCAGGCTGTCTACTCATCTATCCACCCATAGGTCAATGCTTGCCATCACTGACAACACAGTACTATATCTGCAAAAGGGTTCATCTTTGTTGTCTGTATCTCCCATGTAATGATCTATGTCTTCCTCTTTCTCTTTCTCTTTCTTCTCTTTTAATTACCCCTTCATTCCCCCAAAATTATTGACATAGGATCACAAATTCTACTTACCACAATATTGTAGCTAAAACACCAGAAAATTTGGCAAAATGAGTGAGTATAAAAACACCAACAGCAACAAACATAACAGTTTGTGTTTGTAGCATGTGCCGATGAAACCAATTGATTTGAAGCATCACTGTAATTGTGTAATAATGTGACAGCTCTGACCAGAATGCATTAGAAGTAAAAAGTACAGAGTGCACTAGAAGTAAAAAGTAATGTAGCATAGGGTTTTAGCTTTGTAGGTATTTCGATACACATAAGCTAACCTTGCAAAAAACATTTTTGTTGTTATAACTAACTATAGGAATATTTTTATAAAAAATAATAAATTTCTGCTGAAACACTGCACAAAAATTTTATAGCCAGTCATTTTGGTGTCACTCTCTCTGACAGTGTAATCTGGTGTGGTCTGTACCTACTGCAGTTACTAGTTACTTCAATGCTACAGACTCCAGTGTTGAATGAAAGAATACAATTTAAATTATATAAATATCTTGCTATTTCATTGCAGTCAAATTTTTTGCTGAGCATGGAATCTTTGGGACATGTAGTCTAATTTCCAGGTAATCCTGAATGAGTTTGAGAAAGAAGTTTCAGTTATAAAGAGTGTGTTTTGACATCTTTACATTTTCCAAATACACACAGATGTTTACTGTCAAACATAGACAGAAACTACAGGAATGTAATCTTCAATCTTGGAGGCAAGCAAATACAACTCATATTCAGCCTCTAGCCTTCACTGTTAGTTGATAATGAAAAGACTGCTACTTTTAAAAAGGAGAATTTGCCACTCCTACTAAAGGGTATAAATAACTACCACTTTCCCTGCGATACCACATTTACATGAACAATAGTTTGCTTATATGAAGTACGGTAGGTTAAAAAGTAAAACCATAAGGTGGGTATGTAGGGAAAAGTCCAAATGATTAACAAATAAAAACTGCTTATAATTTTCAAGGAAGACTGTATGTATTCATCAATCATTCTTACCTCCTTGGAGGTTAAGATTTGGCGTAACTCTTTCCTGAGATCAATAAAACGATCATGGAAGAGGGCCATGCACCACGGCTCCATGAAGTAGCTAGTGAGGAGAAAAGAGATTCAATTATCTGGCAAACCACTCATTATCACTAATAAAGTATTTACCTGCTTTTTTGCCTTTATAAATTACAGTTCTGGCCCCATAGCAATCGTTTGCTCATAAAATGCCTCATATAACAGCCCGGCCAATCAATTTTTTAAATGGATGTTCCTGATGTAAGGCCAGGTTTCATAATTACATTTAAAGTGGTTTAATTCAGAGCTGGGGCAAGAACCAGTGAAGAATCCTGATGTTATCAGAATTTAAAAGCCTCAAGACTTGTAAAGAACGGTGTCTCTATTATCTGCTCTCATTTGAGAAAAACAGATTGCAGGATTAACTGAACTTCTGCATAAACAAATTAAATTTGGGTAGACAATAACACAAATGTTGTTCATCATTAAGGTTTCTGGATTAATAATGACCAGAAAAGCAGGCCACCTCAGTGTTGCAACATAGTCTTTGTACAACTGCACTGATGTCTAATTGAATCTCTTTTAGGAGAGCAGCTCTTTTGGTCTTTACATCAGTGAACTCTTCACTGAAAACTGGTTGAATAAATAAATGTTTTCTTACATGGAGAGCAATATGATCTTCCTGTATTTACAGATGAGAGTTGAAAAGTTGACACATTCTTAGAATAATCAAGAATGTTTATTGATGTTTTAGCTCTTTGTTTTAATAATGCTACGTGTCTTGGGACATGAAACTAAACTTCTTGAGGATCAGGGACACATTGATTTATGTGGGCTTCACTGTCTTGTAGATGTGAAGGTGGTGCTCCCATCATTGTTAGTGGATGTCATGTGTGTACACAGGGGAAGAAAGAACCATTGTAGCTCCTGGACTGGTGCAGATGAGCATATTCTATTTCCTGAGACTTAAAGTTAGTTTTTAGGAATGAAGTAGAGAGTCTCAGGACCACTGATGCATGAAAAGATAAATATAATTACCGGACTCTGTTCATGTCTATGTGAGGTTCAACATGATGCTTAACTATACAGTTCTTAACCTACCACCTGTTTATGTGACCAGAATATGATCTAATGTCATGTTTAATTATCTATCTTGTTATTAAGGCCATATATTCATCCCATTATTAATTCCACTAATATTTACTTCATACCCATAATGTGCAGGGACCAAAACAAATGCCCCTGCTACCTTAGAGCTCAGATGGAGAAATCAGTGAATATACAGCAGGTTACACAATGATTACTGCTTAAGAGAAAAAAAAAAATCAAAGAGCGACAGAGTGAGGAGTTGCTGGGGAAGGACCAAGTAGAGTTCACTCCTGAGGCAATGGCTTCATGGTTAAAATCCTAAGGGAAGAGGAGAGGAGTCACATGGATGCATGAGGAAAAGCATTCCATACTGAGGTGGGAGCAAACCCAGACTGCTCAAGGAAGGACAATGGAATGTTATGGAGGCCAACCAATGGAAGAGGGGGAGGAGATGAGCTCAGGGACATGATCTGATAGGAACAATGCTCTTAAAAGGAAACTAGGGATTAAGAAGGGGCTTACTGAGTCCCAAGGAGCTCTGGTGGGGCAGTGTTAAAGCACTCAGGTGCTATTTGAAAGGTTGGCAGTTCAAACTCATAGCCACCCCATAGGAGAAAGATGTGGCAAACTGCTTCCATAAAGATTACAGTCTAGGAAACCTTATGGGTTAATTCTACTCTGTCCTCTAGGTTGCTATGAGTCAGAGTTGACTTGGGGACAATGGTTTGGTTTATTTGTTTTTTGTTGAGCCTTTGCAGCTTGAGAGGCCACAAATGTGGGAAGGCTACCTCATGGAAATGTGTCAGAGCACTGTTCCACCCCTTCAGTTTCCCCAGTCCATCAAATCCTGAAAGAATAGAGCTGAGTTAATGGAGAGTCTTGGCTGGCATTCTGGGCCCCTATAAGCCCTGGTCAACACCAACCTGCTAGAGCACAGGAGTTATAGTGGGGTTGGTCCCACCTCTGTGGAGGCCTGGCCACCTTGGTAGGGTTCAGCTCAAGGGGATAATATTTTGACACACTGGACAAAAGCATCAATAATATCCTGAGTCCAGACACTCAAGCCTAGCTTTGCCAGTATGGCACTTGCTTCATAAATCTAGAAAAGCTTCCAGAAAAGCCCCAGGGAATTCTTCTCTGCCTTCTGTATTACCATCAATGACTTTATCACTGGCTTCAAAGAATGAGTTTGGAAGAAATCCCACTTTCCTTAGGATTATACTGTCATCCACTCTGGACTCTGGGACACCACCCAAATGCCTACATCCCCATCCAAGAGCCCAACACAAATTGCTAGAGAAGTAAGTGACTCTGACCAGTTGTGTTGCATCAAATCAACTCCAATTCATGATGTCCCCATGTGCATCAGAGTAGAAGTGTGCTCCATAGGTTTTTCTTTGTTTGTTTTAAAATTGTGGTGAAAATATACACAATGAAACATACAGCAATTTAACAATTGTACATTTTACAATTCAGTGACACTGATTACATTATGCAAGTTGTGCAACCATTATATCTTCTTCCAAATTATCCCATCACCAAGAACATACATACGATTTTCAATAGCTAATTTTTTGGAAGTAGATTGCCAAGTCCTTCTTCTGAGGCTCTTGTGGGTGGACTGGAACCACCAACCTTTTGGTTAGTAGAGAAGCATGTTAACCACTTGCACCACCCTGAGACTCCAAGTGGCCCCTAATCCTCTGAAAA
>NW_006921795.1:686066-711673 GCF_000298275.1 Orycteropus afer afer
CTACTTCCGTAGTGATACTGCCTCGGAAACCCAAGGAGGGGTCGCTATGAGTCGGGTCCGACTTGACGGCACATAACAACAACAACAACAAGTCTATGCAGTGCCTGGGGTGGTTGAAGAGGAAGTCAGTGCTTCTGCAGATGCTTTATTTTGCTGCTTTGCAGCTCCCCATGGTATCTCACACAGTGCCCAGCAGAATGGCACCTGGATATTTGACAGTCTCTAGTCCCATCATTATATGTTAAATGGCTTAAATACCCAGGAGAGCTGATGTTTCATTTCTTTTACACTCCCTACCACAGCAACCTATGGTAGAACATTATGGGATCTTTGTACAGAAGGTGATAAATAATCTCTGAAGCAAATTGTTTGCTACCAACATTCTCAGAATTCATCATAGCAGCCCTTTTTGTTTATAAAAGAGAAAGTTGTTTATAGAGCTCAATTTAGACATTTTTTCTTCTTTTAAGAAAGAACTCTTGGGTTTCACTAAAGCCAAGCATGATAATGAAAAAGATACCTTTGACACTAAATCAAGTAGTTGACTTCAGAAGGTTCATTCTCAATTATATTTCTGCCTCAGTGGTGGTCCCTGGAGGCAACTTATAAAGAGGGCTTGATATGATAATGGTTTCACATCTGAGATAAGAGTTGGTGTGTATCCACAAGGGATGTGTAGGCTCCTACCCTCTCTTGAGAACAGCTTCTGCTACATTTGTTTTCAATATCAAATTACTATCCACCAAATATGTATAACCCAAACCAAAGGGCCTGTAAAGAGATGTTTGGTGGTCAGCTTAGGATGAAAGCTATTTGATTCTCTATTTTCTAAAATGATTGTAAGGGGCATTTTAAAACATAGGTATTATCATTTACTTGTTGAAAAATACGTGCTTTATTTATTTATTTATTTATTTATTTAAAAAAGCCCTGGCATGAGACTGGGTGAGGCTTGTTCACTGAGTATTTCAAAACTGGATTTAGTCTGGTCAAGGAGGAAGTATTCCATTGCATGTATGTACTATAGTTTGGTTGTCCTTACATCTGTCGATGGGCACTTAGGTTGTTTCCATTTCTTTGCTATTGTGACTAGTGTTGTAATAAACATGGGTGTGCATATAAAATGATTTCTATTTGATAAAAGCATGCTAGAAAGAAGTTTTACTTTAAGAATTTTTTTAAGTCTAGCTTTTTTCCCCAACTTGAATGATTTCTAGGCTTTAGTAGAAGGGCCTTGACTGTTGGCCAATACTGAGGAGCAGGTTCCACATTAACAACTGCAAAGGGCTAAACAGCAAGATCAGAATTAGTGATGGGCTCTTGGGACATTTATATTTCCATGAGTATTGTGGATTAAAAGCACACACACACACACACAACTAGAAAATACTAACTTCTATTCCAATTCATACTCAAAAAAGGAAGAACAGGGACCACCACTAAGAAACCAGCATAGCTGGTTGTGTAGCTTCTCAGGAGAGAAGGCCTCTAAGTGACAGTGTGATACCACAAAAACCATTTCCACACAACCATGAGAAACAAATTCACATGAAGCCTTAAGACCTAAATAGAAGACATCACTACTGTCTTTGTTCATTTAGCCAGTGGCTGGCCTGGTTAATGTGGGAGGACCTGAATTCTCCATCACTTTTGCAAATAATCCACCTTTCTCAGAAGCCCTTGGACATGTGGAGTCTGGCACTGAATTAGCTACTTCTGATAGATATGGTCCAATCATTCAGCATAGAATGTTTTCTATTTCTCCAGAGCTCTTCCTCACTGGGCATTCCGCTGTCTTATCAATCAAACCACAAAAACTGGGTGAGGCTCTAAGAACCACCTCAGCCACTGGCAACGTTGAAGACTGAGAAAGCAAATCAACAAAACACTCTACAAGAAGAGGCATTCAATGGCCCTAGGAAAAAGCACACATTCAAGGAAAAAGCAAATAGCAAATAAGAATGTTCCTTAAAGGCTTGAATCTTTATTTCAAAGCCAAGACTCATAGACAAACAAAGACGGAGAGTTGCAGAGGAGCAGTGTTACCTTGTCCTGGACCCAAACAGCTCAGTAACTCAATTATGGGATAGTTTAGCAAAAGGAAAGAAGCATCTTTTTTTCAAGGTTTTTTTTTTTTTTTTTTTAATGAAATATTCTGATTTTCTCTCAGTGTGATAATAGCTACTTTTCACTTTCAGAGACATTAAGAGGACTCAGTGGACACTCATACCTGCACAGGAGTTTTGCTTACTAAAATTTGCTTACTTGTATTTATTTATTTTTTTTTTCAGGTCAGGGGAAACTGCAGCTAAAGTGGCCTGCAGGCTTTCTTTGGAGAGTCAGGTTCCTCTTTGTACATGTTCTTTCTGGTACAGACATCATCTTTGGATCATGGCAAAGGATAGATAATTCTCCCCTTAATATGCCTAGTTCTAGGTTATGCTCAATAGTTGGTATCAGCCTTGTGACACCTGGGGACCAAGTGTGGCTGGCAGACTTGTTCTCTCCTCTAAGCAACATGCTATCTGTCTGAGCCATGTTTACATTTGATGCACAGAAGGCAGGAAATGATAAACACCTTGGTATACAGGTGTTTATCATTGCAGACACACACCCTGTAGACTAGAGATAACCTGCACATGTATTTGCTTTGGCCTGAACAACATTTGGAAATTGGATTTTAGGCTTTTCTTGTTTTGCAGTGCTGGGTTCTCATTCTTATGGGGCAACACTCAGCTCAATTGCTGGGCATGACTTTGTGGCTTATCCTAATAATCTTCCCAGCCTGGGACACTCATTTCCAGCAGCCACAGAGAACATTTTGGCCTGCAAGCCCTCTTAAGAGATCTGGATGGTATGGAGGCATATTGGTAAGCATTTTCTGAAGCCAAAAGGCCCCATATCTCTTCCTCCATATTGGTGTGTGCTAAGAGCACCTGAGCTATAGTCCTTCTTCCTTTTTTCATCTATCTATCCAAATAGATCCAATGAAGCCTTTCAAAACCCTCTTTATTTCCAACACCCACATTCTTCTTGTCTTCTGTTCTTTGCTACCTCAGTCCATCCCTCAAATGGTCCTCATTCCTTCCCATCCTATTTCTACAAGGTCTTTGTTCTCATGCTTTTCTCTGTCCTAGGTATCTTCTAGAGCTTTTGACTTCAATGGTTGCAAAATGGCAAGCAATGGTGAGACATAGGAAGCCATTCTTTGTCATTGATCAATTATAGTAATTGTTGCCAGATACCATGTCAGGCACTGAGGGTACCACAGTGAAGATGTGGTCCCTACCCTCATCAAATGCACGTGTGAGGTGGGAGAAGTACTGGATCAACTTGAGGCATAGTACAGAATGGGCTGTAGTGGGGTTTATCCCAGGAAGGCCATGGTCTAGAGGGACTCAGGCAAGGATAAAAGTGTTGCCCCCTCAACTCTCATAGTCTTTTCTATAACTGCATTTCTAAACCAGCTACCCTTGGGCTATTATTTCAGGCACTTGGTATCCCTGAATTATCTAGGCTTAGATTTGATTGTAGTAACGGAAAATTTAAAAATAACTATGGCTTTAAAAAGACAGAGGTTTATTTGATTTTTTGTTTGCTTTTCCATATAAAGAAAGCGCAGGTGGAGTGTCCAGGATTAGCCTGGTGGTTTCATAGACATCAAATCCTAGTACTATCCCCCTAGGTTCCTTGGCTTCATGATCCAAAATGGCTGCTGGGCTCATTATCACATAGTTGTTTTATGGTGGAGGAAAAGGACAAAAGAGGGCACTTCCCCTCTCTTTTAAGGAGAATTCCCAGAAGTTTCACACAACACTTCTAGTTATAGCCTACTGGCCAAAGATTGGTCACATGGCTTTATCCCCAGTGAGGGAGGTTGCAATCACTGTCACTTATTTGGGCACAATGTACCATTCTATAAATCAAGATTCTGTTTCTGAAGAGAAAAGGGAGAATAGATATTGTGTCTGCCATGACTACCTATATGTTACCCATATAGTAGACACCTACTTTTAACAAAAATGTCTTCTTAAAGTTAAATTTATAAAAATTGGAAGAATGTTTTCAGTTGACATTTCCAGAGCTAGAACATGTGTGTCACTCTAGATTCAAACCAAATTACACATTCCGGAAAAACATACAACATATTTTCTGAACATAACAGCTGCCTCCCAGCCAGTGTAAGAATCCTAGCATCTTCCGTACTCCGTACTTTCCTATCTGATCTGATTTGGTGTAAATGCAGAGGAAAACAGGGAACAATTTGCATTCACACTTTAAGTTTGAATTCTGGACATTTTACTCTGCCCACAACAGAAAGTGTACTTGTAAATTTTAACACAATTTTCAAAAATAAGTAGAGGCCCATCAAAATTGCAACAGCCTTCTTTGCAGAAATGGAAAAGCCAATCCTCAAATTTATATTGGAATGGCAAGGGATCACAAGTAGCTAAAGCAATCTTGTAGAAGAAGAATAAAGTAGATAAACTCACACTTCCTAATATCAAAGCATACTACAGAATTCTGGTTAAGATGGTGGTTCAGTTAAATGCACCATAATGTCCCCATATAACACTCAAGAAACTAAGTAAAAGAGACATAAATGACTTTGGACTCTTGAACATCAAACAGAAGGGCTGAAGCATCAGATAATGCACCAATTGTAAGGAGAGAGAGAATAAAAACAGCAGGAACACAGAGAATCATGAATCATCTGTAACCTACCTGTCGGCCACCACAGCATTGCAAAAAAATTTTGGGATGGCAGCAAGTGTCACCCCCGGGTGAGGAGCACAGGAAGACAATTGCACAGAAAACAGCTGGAGACAAAGATACTGGGTAAACAAACTTGGAAGGTAATGAGGTGGGCAGAACTTTTCTCAGCTCCACCAAGCTTGAGAAGACAATGGGTGGAAGTGCCATACCTTTGAAATTAGAGCAACACAGGGAAGTACTAATGGAGCAAACTAAGGTAGTCTGAATTGTCAGAGCTCAGGACAGAGAATATATAGACGGGGGTGCAGTTCTGCAGAGGGGCAAAGAGCAATGACAAGAGAATGAAGGAGAGATCTAGTGTCCCTGGTAAGTGCAGAGAAAGGAAGGAATAGGAACTAAGGCTTGGACTGCAGATCAGTGGAGGTGCTCATTCATTTGGATTGAAGATGCCCTTAAGTAATAACCCACAGGGTAACAACTAGAAGCTCCCATCAAAAAACCCAGTTGCCCCCCATCTCCTGCTTTGAGTAGTCCCCCATCCTGCACAAGCTTCTATGCCTCTCTCTCTTTGTCCACCTTGCTCAGGTTGGTTGTGTATATCCCACTGCCCTGTCCCTACCTGCATCTGCCCAACCTGCTAAAGTGCACCCCATCCCCCTACCTTTAACTGACCCTTTTGCCCCTGTCCATTCCATTTGTGCTCACCCTGGTGCTCCAAGCATCCATGCTCAGCCCACTAATGCTTGACCCAGTGCTCTTCCACCTCTTCCTACCTGGCCCACTCACACATGTCCCAGCATTCTGTACCCCACCCTCATCACAGCCTGACTTCTACCCACCCCTCCCTGACCTGCTCACATTTGCCTCAGCACTCCAAATCCCCCCAACCTCACCCCAACTTCCATGTGTCCCAGGCTATCCTACCATATGCAACCTGGTGCTTTACTACCCCCCTCCCCCAACCCCAGCCAGACCTCCAATTGGCTCTGCCTGGTCCTGGGGAACATCTAGCTGTATAGGGACTGCACTGGCTACTCACACCAAAGAAGAGGGATCCTGCTATCCCTCAACAGCTGTGAAGGGACCCTGATCCCTTGACATCTGGTGCCTCACATCAGGGAAGGGACCAGCTCTTGCACCTCCACACAAACCTCTAAGGGGAGTCATATATGGCTAATGACATAGGATCCCTAGGTGTGTACAACACATCACACTCATCAGTGAGAAAAAAGTACATCTAGCCAACTGACAGCATCAAAGTCATACATAGAATAATAACACAAAACAACAATTAAAATAATACAAATAAAAGGAAGCAAAGCAGAAAAAAAAGAAAGATGCCAAGCTTCTGATATAGAAAAACAAACAAAAAGCCAAGCCAAGCTAACAGATATTATACATACATACACATCACACATTTGGCAGAGAATAGTGATTATATCATAGACTATAAGAAGAATGAACAAATCTATCTTTGAAGAAGTGCAACCAGAATGCTGGATGGCAAGACTTCATCTCAAATACTTTGGACATGTCATCAAAAGGAATCCTTCTCTGGAGAAGGACATCATTCTTGGTAAAGGAGAGGATCAGTGAAAAAGAAGACGCTCAATGAGATGGATTGACACAGTGGCTGCAACAACAGGCTCATAAATAGCAACAGTTGTGAAGATGGTGCAGGACAAGGCAATGTTTCTCTCTGTTGTGCATGAGGTCACTATGGGTCAGAATTGACTCAATGGCACCTAGAAACAACAACAACAACAAAAAGATATATAGAATAAGACCCTTAATTGATTCAAAGATAGGAGTCAATTACAAATCACATAAAGAGGGAAGAAAAGATAGCTCAAGCAAATGAGCAAAATAAAGTGACAGAAATGGTCAATGAGAAAGAACAAATAATAGAAATATTGGACAGAGAATTTAAAAAGCCAGTATTATAACTCTTCAAAGAGACAAAGAAAATACAGAAAAAAGACTAGAAGAATTCAGGAAAACAATAGAAGAAAGAGACACATTAAATAGAGGAATAGAATCCTTAAGAAAACAAGAACTAAAAGTCCAGAAGCTTAACAATAAAATAATAGAACTAAACAACTCAATAAAAAGACATAGTAGTTAGAGTTGAAAAAATGGAAGGAAGAATTATTGAAATAGAGGACAAAACCTTTGATATGACTCAGAATGAGGAACAAACTGAAAAAAGATGGAGGAAAAACAAAGGAACTTCTATCAAGGGGAATCCCAGAAGAAGAAGAAGAAAGAAAGAAAAAAAAAAAAAAAAAAAAAAACCCCCACAGATTCTTCAAAGAACTAATGGCAGAAAACTTCCCGAATGTCATGAAAGATGAGAAGATTACCATCCAAACTAAATGAATACTATCTAGAATAGACCCAAAGAGAAAGTCACCAAGGCATATCACAATGAAACTTTCCAGATCTAAAGACAAGGAAAGAATTTTGAAAGAAGCAAGTAAAACATAAAATAGCAGGTACCAGGGGCCCCAATAAAATTAAGAACTGAATTCTTGGCAGAAACTATGTATGCAAGAAGACAATGGGATGATGTATACAGAACCTTGAAACAGAAGAATTGTCAAATAAGAATTATAAACCAAAAACCAAACTCACTGCCATTGAGTCGATTTCAACTCATAGCAACCCCTCCTTGGGTTTCTGAGGTAGTATCACTACGGAAGTAGATTGCCCAACCATCCTTCCAAGGAGCGGCTGGTGGGTTTGAACTGCCAGCCTTCTGGTTAGCAGTAAAATGCCTTAGGCACTATGCCACCAGAGCTCCCAAATAAGAATTATATATCCAGCAAAATTATCTTTCAAATATGAGGGAGAAATTAGGGCATTCTTGGACAAGCAGAAATTAAGGAAATTTGTAAAAATCAGACCAGCTCTGCAAGAAATATTGAAGGAAGTCCTTCAGATAGAAAATCATTGGCAACGAACAACAGACAACAACTCGAGGTAAAGGCACATGACAGCTTTACCTTCATACTAAGCCAGGTGAAGGCATCACAACAGTAAAATAAAGTTAAAAAGTGACTATTGGGAATATGAGATAAAATTGACAACATCAAAACAAAAGGGGCAATGAATGATGTACTTACACAATTTCCATATGCTGAGAAAGTTAAAGCAATTTCAAGATATAATAGACTTTTAATTTTAAGATGTTAATTGTAAACTTCATGGTAACCCCAAAGAAAATTAATAAATCTACTCATTAAAATATGTTGTTCTTCTTTTTTGGGGGGTGGGTGGGGCTAAGATAGCACCCTACTAACAGACCACACACCATGTCCCTCTATCAAGAGAGATTTTGAGAAACTAGGTAAAGGAGATGCAAATAATGATACTGCAATTATAAGCAGCTAATGAGAAGATAAAGTATTAGATCCAGTGAAGGCAGTGAAAGGGAACAGATTAAGTGAGTGGGAAAAATGGAAAAACCCATCCAGTCAGGGAAGCCAAATAGAAACCATTAGGAATACAAAGGAGGTCAAGGAGGAGGAAAAATAAATCATGGAACCTGCAGGGATTATAGATTCAGAATAGTCACACCAAGAGTTTTTTAAGGTGATCTGGGGCCACAAGTGGGGATGAAGATCATATTGGGAAATGAAGCAGAACCCCCTTAGCTTAAGCTGTCACAGAGTCCAAAAGGGATGGGGGGAAAGGGAAGAGAAACACTCTACAAATAAATAGAACCCCAAATGGGACACATGGCAAAGGCCTGAGTCCAACTCTTAGCAATCCTTTTTAGCACAGAGTGGAACTGAGACCTAGGATTACATGACTTGTAGATCTATGTGCAGAAAGATGATCCTTTGTCCTTTGGGGTGACTGGTGGGTTTGAACTGTGGGACTTTGATTGACAGCTGGGCACCATCATTGGCAGACTGCTCCAGACAGAGCCAGCGGTCCCAGCTGTCCTTTCTGTGCCTGCATGGCTAATTTAATTATCTTGAGCTAAGCACAGAAAACAGCCTGTCTTCCTCTCCAGGTGATCACTTCTTGCACCACTCCCCTTTCTCCTGTGTGGGTGGTGTTCCAGTGAGTGAGTGGATTCTGCCATAGTGGTCAGTGCCCAGGGCCACTGGCTGAACATAACTGGAGGCACCCCTCCTGAAATATCTTATCCTTTCCTAATTTTTTCTACTATCCTCTTGTCCTATTTTTCTTCCTTTATAGCTGGTCACTTGCTCCACTGCTCCTCATTTTCTTTCATTTTTGCCAAACTTTCATCCCTCCCACCTCCACTTTTGTTTTCTCTCTTTTTCTTATATTCTTGTTGCTTTTCCTCTGTTTCTTGTCATCTATTTTTGTTCTATCTTTTCATCTCTTCTTCTTCTTGGCTGTTTTTTTCTTTCCTTTTTCTCCCTGCCTCATCCAATGGGAGGAATGTATTAACGCTCCATTAAATGGAAGGTTGGGCAATCTACTTCCATAGTGATACCACCTCGGCAACCCAAGAAGGGGTCACTATGAGTTGGGTCTGACTCGATGGCACATAACAACAACAATAACAACAACAACAACAGTCAACTGTAGCTACTACACTGATGACCTCACCCAACAGAGAAGTGACACCAACAGCTCCAGCACCACAGGATCAACAACAGATGGTGGACAACACTTACTTGTCCCAATTGCAAATCCTTTTCACAATGAACAGAGACCTGCACCCACATCCCCACCAGTGACTCCACCTACACAGAGAAAGCTGGAGAGTGACGCAGTACAGCCAAGTTAACAACCAAAGAAGTACACCTGCTCCACATTTCCAGATATAGTAAAACATAAAACCAGGCTGAAACAAATCAGTACATAACTAACAAATAAAGACAACAACTTCAAAATGTCTAAGAAACAACAGACCACTTCAAATAATAATAATAATAATAATAAAAACACCCAGGATAAGATAGTAGGAACAAATGCCCAAGCTAAATAATTAGGAAATTCTGAGAAAGAACAAGGAATAGTAACATCTCTTGAAGAATTCAGAAGATTTATATATATATATATAAAATCAGGACCCTCCAAGAGCTCAAGGAAACCATAAATAGAAGGAATGAGAAGACAGACAGTACCCTAAAAGAATTCAAGAAAATCATTCAAGAACAAAGCAACAAAATAAGTTCACAATTAGAAATCATATAAAAACAGAAATTAGAGATCCAGAAGACGAACACTAAAATTATAGTGACAGATAACACATTGGAACAACAAAAGAGTAGACTAGAACTGGCTGAAGAACACATTTCACAGCTAGAAGACAAATCCCTTGACATCAACCTGTATGAGGAAAAATCAAAAACAAAGATTTAAGAGAAATGAAGAGAAGCTAAGAGTTATATGGGATGATATGAAAAGAAACAACATACACCTCATTGGAATATGAGAACGAGAGAAGGCAAAAAAAAAAAAAAAAAAAAAAAACCACTGAGAAAATTGTCGAAGACTTGGTAACAGAAAATTTGACCCATATCATGAAAGAAGATATCCATCCAAGAATCTCAACAAACCCCATACAGAATAGACCTCAAGAGAAAGTCACCAAAACATATAATCACATGTTCCAAAATCAAAGACAAAGAAAGAATCTTGGCAGAATCTTGGGAAAAAGTAAATGTCACCTACAGCAGGCAACCAATAACACTAAGCTCTGATTTCTCAGCTGAAACCATGCAGGCAAGAAGGCAACAGGATGGCATATACAAAACCTTGAAAGAAAGGAATTGCCAACTAAGACTTATATACCCAACCAAATTGTACCTCAAATATGAGAGTGAAATAAAAATATTCCCAAACAGAAATTAAGGGCATTTAATTAGTGAAAACCAGACCAACCCTACAAGAAAGGCTAAAGGGAGACCTTACAATAGAATACTGTGGTGGTTAAGTTTGTGTGTCAACTCGGCTGGGCCTGGTTGATTGGGTGGGCAGCTGAATGTAGTATTCCCCATGATGAGACTGGTAATCAACTCCATGGTGGAATCTACTGTGAGTAGCTGAGTCTGCTTCCTGTGTATAAGGAGAAGCTTTGGGAATGGTCTCTAGCTTATGGCATGCTTGAACCCTGCATGTAGCTGTGTCATTGTTCATCAGCCTGCCATGCTCTGCCAACCTTGGGACTTTCAATGGACTTGAATAATGGCCTACCATGTGGTTTAGTAACATCAGGACTGTGCCTTTTTACTTGTCAACCTTGGGCTTGTTAGCCTCAGCAGCCATCAGCTGAGTGAAGAAAAGCCTCCAGCTTCAGTGGCCCAGGAGCAGGAGCCAGAGCTAAAGCTCAAGGTTGAGGGACTTTCACCTAGCTCCTAGAACCTGGCACTTTGAACTTAGACTTAAAGCATCCAAACTGTGAGATAATAAACTGTGTGTTCAAGCCATCCTATTTGTGGTATATTCTTGTCAGAGTGGCACTAGGTAACCAGAACAAATACCCACAACAGAGAACAACAAATTAAAATCAAGACACTTGACACTACTACCTAGAAACCAAACCAGAAAAAGATTCTCAAAATAAGGTCACAAAAAAATGTACATAGGGGAGTCAATCTGCAAATGATACATGCAAAAAAGCAAATAATGCAAAAACGCACTGCCATCAAGTCGGATCCGACCCTAGCGACTTCTCCTCGGGTTTCTGAGGCAGTATCACTGCAGAAGTAGATTGCCCAACCTTCCTTCTGAGAAGTGGCTGGTGGGTTTGAACTACCAGCCTTCTGCTTAGCAATCAAATGCCTTAGGCACTATGTTACCAGAGCTCCTACAAACCAAATGGAGTGAATAAAAGTTTTAACTACAAAACTTCCAAATGGAGAAGAAAATAGAAAACAATGTCTTTATAGAACAAAGAGTTCCAAACTTAGAGAGATAAGAAATTACTTCAGGGTAACCACAAAGAAAATTAACTGTCCTTCTAACCAATCTAAGAAAGAAGAAAATCACAAAACCAACAATAATGAAGAAAAGAGAGAAAACACTTGATAACAAAATGAACTCAGCATCGAAAATATTTGGAACAAAGAGATCACCAACAACACAACAAAAAAACACAATAAACTGACAGCAATAAATACATACCTATCACTAATTACACTCTATGTGAGTGGATTAAATGCACCAGTGAAGACAGAGGGAGTGGCAGATTGGATAAGAAAAAAAGATGCATCAATATACTGCCTACTGGAGACCCACCTTAAAATCAAAGATAAAAATAAATAAAAAATCAAGGGGTGGAAAAAATATATCAACCTAATGCAATCAAAACAGAGCAGGAGTGCCAATATTAATTTCTGATAAAATAGACTTCAAGGTGGAAACCAGGATAAGGGACAAAGTAGGATACTATGTGATGTTAAAAGGGTCAATTGACCAAGAGGACGCTACCATAACAAATATCTATGCACCCGATGAAATAGCTGCAAAATACGTAAAGCAAACATTAACTGAATTGAAGGGAAAAATAGACAATTCTACAATAGTAGTAGAGGACTTTAACATACTACTTTCAAGGAAGTACTGAACAACTAGAAAAAAAAAAAACCTCAACAAAGATACAGAAGAACTCAGCAACACAATCAACCAACTGTACCTCATATATAGAGCACTCCACCCAACAAAAGCACAATACACATTCTTCTCAAGTGCACATGGATCATTCTCCAAAATAGACCATATGTTAGGACACAAAACAAGCCTCAATAAATTTAAAAACATTGAAATACTACAAAGCATCTTCTCAAATCACAATTCTATAAAATTAGAAATCAATAACAGGGAGACCAAAGAAAAACAATTAAATATGTGGAAACTGAATAATACACTACTCAAAAACTACTGGGTACTAGAAGAAATAAAGTATGAAATAAAAAAAAAAAATTCCTATAAACAAATGAGAATGAAAATGCAAATTATCAAAACCTTTGGGACACAGTGAAATATTGTGAAAATGTCAATTTATAGCAATAAATGCACACATTAAAAAAAAAAAGTAAAAACCAACACTTTAACTCAACAGCTCCAACAATTAGAAAAAGAGCAATGAAAGAAAACTAAGGATCCCCAAATAAGGAAATGATAAAGATCAGAGCAGAAATAAATGAAGCAGAAAACAAAAAATGTCAGAGAAAAACAACAAAATGAGAAGGTGTTTCTCCAAAAATACTAACAAAAACAACAAACCCCTGGCATATTTAACAAAGGAAGTGAAAGAGAAGATGAAATAACACGAGTAATAAATGAAAAGGGTGACATCACAACAGAACCAACTGAAATAAAAAAGATAATAACAGAATATTATGAAGGACTGTATTCCAACTAATTTGAGAACGTAGAAGAGATGGACAAATGTCTAGAAACACAAGACTTACCTCAACTAACCCACTCTGAGACAGAATACTTGAATAGACCCATATCAAAAGAAGAAAATGAGCAGTTCATAAAAAATCTCCCCACAAAATAAAGTCCTGGCCCAAACAGATTCACCAGAGAATTCTGTCAAACATTCAGGGAAGAGCTGACACCTATACTACTCAAACTATTCCAGAACATAGAAAATGATGGAATACTTCCAAATTCATTCTATGAAGCAAGTATAACCCTGACACCAAAACCAGGGAAAACACCATAAATTCACTGCTGTTGAGTCAGATCTGACTCATAGTGACCCCTCCTTGTGTTTCTGAGGTAGTATCACTATGGAAGTAGATTGCTCAACCTTCCTTCCAAGGAGTGGCTGGTGGGTTTGAACTGCCAGCCTTCTGGTTAGCAGTCAAATGCCTTAGGCACTAACCACCAGAGCTCCTAGACCAGGGAAAGACACCACTAAAAAGGAAAACTACAGACCAATATCCCTCATGAGTATTGATGCAACATTCTTCAATAAAATCCTAGCCAACAGAAAACAACATATCAAAAAAATAATACACCATGACCAAGTGGGATCAGAAAAATAATCAATGTAATCCAACACATAAATAAAACAAAAGAAAAGAATTATATGACCATATCAATTGATGCAGAAAAGCTTTTGATAAAATCCAACACCCATTCCTGTTCAAAACTCTCAGCAAAAAGGAATGTTGTTGTTGTTGTTATGTGCTGTTGAGTTGGACCTGACTCATAGCAACCCCTCCTTGGTTTCCAAGGCGGTATCACTACAGAATTAGATTGCTTAACCTTCCTTCCAAGGAGTGGCTGGTGGGTTTGAACCATCAGCCTTCTGGTTAGCAGTCAAGTGCCTTAAGCACTACACTACCAGAGATCCTAAAATAGGAATAGAAGGAAAAAATCCTCAACATAATAAAGGGCACATATGGAAAACCAACATCCAGCATTATTGTCAATGGAGAAAGACTCAAAGCGTTCTCCTTGCAAACAGGAACCAGACAAGGATGCTGTCTATCACCACTTCTATTCCACATTGTATTGGAAATCCTAGCCAGGGCGATATGGGAAGAAACAGAAATAAAAACATACAAATTATCAAAGAAGAAATAAAGCTATGTCTATTTGCAGATGACATGATCCTCCTATACATAGAAAACTGAAGAGCCTCAGCAAAAAAAAAAAAAAAAAAAAAAATTACTGGAACTAATAGAAAGGTTCAGCAAAGTGTCAGGATACTAGATCAAACTACAAAAATCAGTTGGATTCCTGTACATCACCAAAGAGATCCCTGAAAAGGAAATAAGGAAAACATTTACAGTAGTTACCAAAAAGATAAAATACTTAGGAATAAATCTTACCAGGGACACAAAAGACCTATACAAAGAAAATTATAAAACAATACTACAAGAAACTACAAGGGATCTACATAAATGGAAGAACATGCCATGTTAATGACTGAATATTGTGAAAATGTCAATACTACCCAAAGCCATCTATACATTCAATGCAATCCCAATCCAGATTGCATCTACACTCTTTAAGGACATGGAAAACCCAATCTTTGACTTCATATGGAAAGGAAAGAAACCTTAGATAAGCAAAGCACTGCTGAAGAAGAAAAACAAAGTAGGAAGTTTCACACTACCAGATCTCAAACCCTACTATACAGCAACAGTAGTCAAAACAGTAGGGTATTGGTACAATGACAGAAAAATAGACCAAAGGAACAAAACTGAAAATCCAGAATAGACCCACCCATCTACAGATAGCTGATCTTTGTCAAAGGGCCCAAACCCATTAAATGGGGGAGAGATAGCCTCTTTAACAAATGTTGTGGCAAAACTGGATATCCACTTGTAGAAAAATGAAACAACACCCATACCTCACTCCATTCACAAAAATGGACTCAAGTTGGATCAAAGACTGAAATGTAATACCCCAAAAACCATACAGTTCATCAAAGATAAAAGAGGGGCAAATCTAAGGGCCCTAATTTATGGCATAAATAGACTATCAAGCAGAACCAAAAATGCACAAGCAATGGAAGACAAACTAGATGATGGGGACCTTTTAAAAATTAAATTCTTATATGTATCAAAAGACTTCTCCAAAAGGGTAAAAAGAGAACATACGATTGGGAAAATATATTTGGCTATGACATATCCAACAAGGGACTTGTCTCCAAAATTTATGGAAAACTTCAACACCTCAACATCAAAAAGACAAACAATCCAATTCAAAAATGGATGAAGGACATGAACAGAAACAGCACTAAAGAAGATGTACAGGCGTCCAACAAACACATAAGGAAATACTCATGATCATTAGCTGTTAGAGAGATGCAAATCAAAAGAAAAATGAGATATCATCTCACTTCAGCAATAATAGCAAAGTTCAACAAGACAGAGAATAACAAATGCTGGCAAGGGTGTGGAGAGATTGGAGCTCTCAATACACTGCTGGTGGGACTGTAAAATGGTACAGCCACTGTGGAAAATGATATGGCATTTCCTTAAAAAATTGAAACCAGAAATACCATTTGAGCCAGCAATTCCATTACTAGGAATGTATCCTAAAGAAGGGACAGCCAGGACGCGAACAGACAAATGCACACCCTTGTTCATGGCACAATTTACTATGGCAAAGAGATAGAAACAACCTAAATGCCCATCAACACATGAATGGATAACCAAACTATACTACATTTACACAATGGAATACTATGCAACATTAAAGAATAATGAAGAATACATGAATAATCTTGCAGCGTGGATGAATTTGGAGGACATTATGCTGAGTGAAATAAGAAAATCACAGAAGGACAAATATTATGTGAGTCCATTATTGTAAAAAGGCAAGGAAAAGTTTACCCAGGGGAAGGAAACTCACTTTGTTGATTACTGGGAATGGGAGGGAAGGAGAGGGATAATTGTGGACTAGTTGGGGATCACATGTTGAGATGTGGTGAGGGGAGGGGTGGTATGGAAAGAGGAATAGACCCCAAACCAAGGATCGATTTGGCTGAAGATAATCTTACATGTGCTGCAAAATTATCTACATACATAACAGAAGTAACAGAGGACAAGGTTGGAGTAACTTCTCAGAGACAACCAAACACCTTGAGGGAGAGAATCACTGGGCTTGCAGGCTCAGGATCATAGTCCGGGCGGATGTCATGCTCAATTGGCACAACAGAGTACATAAAAATCTTGTTCTACATCCTACTTTGGTGAGTAGTGACTGGGGTCTTAAAAGAATTTTGAGTGGCCAGCTAAGATGCAACTATTGGTCTCCTCTCATCTGAAGCAAAGAAGAGTGAAGAAAATCAAAGGCATCTGGAAAAAATTAGTCCAAAGATAATGATGGACTATGAGGACCTCAGCCTTCAAGACCCTGAGACCAGAAGAACTAGATGATGCCAGCTACCAAGGCCAACCACTCAGAAAGGCACCAAAACTGGAGATCCTGAAATAGTGGGAGGAAAAATGTGGAACAAATTTCAAAAATACAAAAATGATCAGAATTACAGGTCGGATAGAGACTGGGGGAACCCCTGAGCCAATGGCCCTGGATTATCCTTTAGGCCTGGAAATGGACTCACTTCCGTGGATTGGATCTCAGACCAACAGTAGAAAGACCTACAAGCAGAACACCTACCCCAGCGAGATACAGCCTTTAGATCAATCAGCCACGAGACATCAGAGGGGCAGCATTCACATACGGAAAGCTGGAAAGACAGGAATGCATAGATAAGAAGGACACAGGGAAGGGGTAGTCACAGAGAGGAGAGGGAAGGAGAGTTTTTTATGGTTGGAGATTGTAATAGGAGCCATCAAATCAAATGTGCATGAACTGTTGAGAGTAAAATAAATCTGCCTTGTAAATTTGCATGCAAATCACAATTAAATCAAAAACAACAACAAAAAGCATGTTGTTGTTGTCAGGTGCTGTCAAGTTGGCTCTGAGTCATAGCAACTCTATGTACAACAAAATGAACCACTGCTCGTCATGCGCCATCCTCACACCCTTTGGTATACTGCAGCCACTGTGTCAATGCATCTCCTTGAGCATCTTTCCCCTTTTCGGTAACCCTCCACTTTCCCAAGCATGATATCCTTCTCCAGAGCACGGTCCCTTCTGACAATGTGACCAAAGTAAGTGAGACAAAGTCTGGCCATTCTCACTTCCAAGGAGCTTTCTGGTTGTACTTTTTCCAGGACAGATTTGTTTGTTCTTCTGGCAGTCCATGATACTTTCAGTATTCTTTGTCTACCCCACAACTCAAAAGCAGCAACTCTTCTTTGGTCTTCCTCATTCATTGTCCAGCTTTCATATGCATATGGGGTGATTGAAAATACCATGGCTTGGGCAAGGTGCACCTGAGTCTTCAAAATGGCACCGTTGTTGCCCTTCAGCACTTTATTTTGTATTTTTTTTTCTTCAATGTTCACTCCCTTCCCCTCCCACCCCTGGTAATTAACAGAGTTTCCTTCCATATATAAACCTTTCTTTGACTTTTCACAATAGCAGACCAATACTATATTTGTCCTTCTGTGATTGACTTCTTTCACTCCGCTTAATGTCCTCCAAGTTCATCCATGTTATGTGGTGTTTTGCAGATTCTACGTTGTTTTTTAGTGTTGCACAGTATTCCATTGTGTACCATCGTCTGGTTATCCATTCTTCTAGTGATAGGCACCTAGGTTGTTTCCATCTTTTGGCTATTGTAAATAGTGCCACGATGAACATGGGTGTGCATATATCTGTTCTTGTCCTGGCTCTCATTTCTGTAGGATATCTACCTAGTAATCGGATTGCTGGGTCAAATGGTATATCTAATTCCAGCTTTTTAAGGAATCACCCTACTGTTTTCCACAGTGGTTGTGTCATTTGACAGTTCCACGAGCAGTGTATGAGAGTCCTAATCTCTCCACACCCTCACCAGCATTTCTTATTTTTCGTCTTGTTGAACTTTGCCATTAGTGCTAGGGTGAGATGGTATCTCATTGTTTTGATTTGCATCTCTCTGATGGCTATTGATCATGAGAATTTCTTCATGTATTTGCTGGTTGCCTGAATATCCTCTTTGATAAAGTGTCTATTCATGCACATTTTTAAATTGAATTGTTGTTCTTTCTGTTGGTGAGGTGTTGGAGTTTTCTATAAATTTTAGAGATAAACCCCTTATCAGATATGTCATTGCCAAATATTTTTTCCCAATCTGTAGTTTCTCTTTTTACTCTTTTGGAGAAGGTTTTTGAAACGCATAAAAATTTAATTTTCAGAAGGTCCCACTCATCTAGTTGATCTTCAGCTGTTTGTGCATTTTGGGTTATGTTTGACAGTCTATGCCATAATTGGTTGTTATGTGCCGTCGAGTCGGACCTGACTCATAGCGACCCCTCCTTGGGTTTCCGAGGCAGTATCACTACAAAAGTAGATTGCCCCATCTTCCTTCCGAGGAGTGGCTGGTGGACTTTAACCGCCAGCCTTCTGGTTAGCAGTCAAGTGCCTTAGGCACTGTGCTACCAGAGTTTGGCCCCTAAATTTGCCCCTAGTGTTTCCTTGAGGAACTTTATAATTTTAGGCTTCACAATTAGGTCTTTGATCCATCTGGAGTTAGTTTTCATGTATGGTGTGAGGGACAGATGCTGTTTCATTTTTCTGCAAATGGATATCCAGTTTTGCCAGCACCATTTGTTAAAGAGATCACCTCTTCCCCATTTAATGCATTTCAGCCCTTTGTTAAAAATCACCTGGCCATAGGTCGATGGATCTATTTCTGGGTTCTCAATTCTACTCCATTGGTCTATGTGTCTGTTGTTGTACCAGTACCAGGCTGTTTTTACTGCTGTGCCTGTATAGTAGGTTTTGAGATCTGGAAGTGTGAGACCTCCTACTTTGTTCTTTTTCTCCAACAGTGCTTTGCTTATTTGAGGTCTCTTTCCTTTCCATATAAAATTAGTGATTGTTTTCTCCATATCCTGAATGCTGATGGGATCTGGATTGGGGTTGCATTGAATATATAGATTGCTTTGAGTAGTATTGACAGTTTCACAATGTTCAATCTTCCTATCTATGAGCATGGTATGTTCTTCTATTTCTGTAGATCTCTTATGGTTTCTTGGAGTAGGATTTGTAGTTTTCTTTGTACAGGTCTTCTGTTTCCCTAGTGAATTTATTCCCAAGTTTTTATCTTTTTGGTATCTATTGTAAATGGTATTGATTTCCTTATTTCCTTTTCAGCAATCTCTTTGCTGGCGTAGAGGAATCCAACTGATTTTTGGCTGTTGATCTTGTATCCCACCACTATACTAAATCTCTCAATTAGTTCCAGTAGTTTTTTTTTTTTTTTTCTGACTCTCTTAGGTTTTTTATGTATAGGATCATATCATCAGCAAATAGGGATAGTTTGACCTTCCTTACCAATCTGGATGCTTTTCTTTTCCCTTTCTTGTCTTATTGTTCTGTCTAGGACTTCCAATACAATGTTGAATAGAAGTGGTGATAGAAGGCATCCTTGTCTGGTTCCTATTCATAAGGGGAATGCTTTCAGTTTCTCTCCATTGAGAATAATGTTGGCTGTTGGTTTTGCATAAATGCCTTTTATTCTGTTGAGGAATGTCCCTCCTATTTCTATTTTGCTGAGAGTTTTTATTGGGAATGGGTATTGGATTTTATCAAATGCCTTTTCTGCATCAATTGATATGATCATGTGGTTCTTTTCCTTTGCTTTATTTATGTGGCTCATGATATTGATTGTTTTTCTAATGTTGAACCATCCTTGCTTATCTGGTATGAACCCCACTTGGTCATAGTGTATTAATTTTTGACATGCTCTTGAAATTTATTGGCTATTATTTTGTTGAAGATTTTTGCATCTATATTCATGAGGGATATTGGTCTACAGTTTTCCTTTTTTTGTGATGTCTTTGCCTGTTTTTGGTATCCAGGTTATGCTCACTTCATAAAATGAATTTGGGAGGATTTCATCCTTTTCTATGCTGTGGAATAGCTCTTGAGCAGGACTGGTGTCAATTCTTCTCTTAATATTTGGGTGAATTCTCCAGTGAAACTGTCTGGGCCAGGGATTTTTTTCTGTTGATACTTTTTTTTATGATCTGTTCAATTTCTTCTTTTGTTATGGGTCTGTTTAAATTTTCCACCTCAGCCTCTGTTAGTTTAGGTAAATACTATGTTTCTAGAAATCTGTCCACTTCTTCTAGATTTTCAAAGTTGTTGGCGTATAGTTCTTCATGTTGTTGTTGTTGTTATGTGTCAACAAGTCAGATCTGACTCATAGCAACCCCTCCTTCTGAGATGGTATCACTATGGAAGTAGATTGCCCAACCTTTTTTCCGAGGAGTAGCTGGTGGGTTTGAACCATCAGCCTTCTGGTTAGCAGTCAAGTGCCTTAGGCAGTACGCCACCAGTGTTCCTTTATAGTTCTTCGTAGTATCCTGATATTATCCTTTTAATTTCTGTTCCTTCTGTTGTAGTATCACCCAATTCTTATTCATATTATTTGTATTCTCTCTTTCTTTTCCTTTGTAAATTTGTCAGTGGTTTGTTAATTTTATTAATCTTTTCAAAGAACCAACTTCTAGGTTTGTTGATATTTTTCTATTGTCTATTTTCTGTTTCATTGATTTCTGCTCAAATTATTATTTCTTTTCTTTTGGGGACTGTAGGCTTTTTTTTTTTTTTTTGCTGCTCTTATTGTAATTGTTGGAGATGTTGGGTTAAGGTGTGGATTTTGACTATTTTTTCTTTTTTGATGTGTGTATTTATTGCTATAAATTGGCCTCTGATCACTGCTTTTGCTGTGTCCCAAAGATTTTGGTATGTTGTATTTTCATTCTCATTTGATTCAAGGAATTTTTTAAATTTCAGTTTTTATTTCTTGCATTACATAAACCAGATTCTAAAGCCAGTCATTTTCAAGGAAGATGTTATTCAGTTTCCATGTGTTTGCTCTTTTTCCATTCATCTTCCTATTGTTGATTTCTAATTGTACAGCATTGTGATCTGAGAAGATGCTTTGCAGTATTTTAATGTTTTTAAATTTCTTGAGGCTTGCTTTGTGGCCTAACACATGGTCTATCCTGGAGACTGTTCCATATGGACTGAAAAAGAATGTTTATTGTGCTGTTGTTGGGTGAAGTGCTCTGTAGATGTTTATAAGGTCAAGTTGTTGGATTGTATTATTTAACTCTTCTGCATCTTTGTTGAGTTTCTTTCCAGTTGTTCTGTCTTTCATTGAAAGTGGTGTATTAAAGTCTCCTACTATGACTGTGGAGTCATTTATTTGTCTTTTCAATTCTGTTAGAGTTTAGTTTATGTATTTTGGAACTCTTCCATTCAGTGCTTAGATATTTATTATTGTTATGTCCTCTTGTTCAATTGATTCTGTAATCATTATATAATGTCTTTCCTTGTCTCTTATTGTGGCTTTTGTCTTAAAGTCAATTTTATCAGAAATTAATATTGCTACTCCTGCTCTTTTTTGGTTGCCATTTGCTTGATAATTTTTTTTCCAACCTTTGATGTTTATTGTATTTTTGTCTTTCTATCTAAGGTGTGTCTATTGTAGGCAGCATATTGATGAGTTATGTTTTCTTATCCAGTCTGCAACTCTCCATCTCTTGAGTTGGACATTCAATCCATTGACATTCAGTGTAATTATTGACAAGTATGAATTGGTTGCTGTCATTTTGTTATGTGCCTTTTCATGGTGTTGCTGATTTCTTTGTTCCATATAATTTTCTGTGCTGAGCTCATTTTGTTTATGAACCATGTTATCACTTCTTTCATTGTTACTATTTTAGTATTTGGTAAATATTTGTGCTGGTCTTCTTTTTATTTTGATATGATGGTTTATCATTTTTCTTTGAGGGTACTCTGTGATTTATAATTTTCTTCTCAAGTTTAGAACTGTCCGTTTTATCTTGCAGTTGTCTTGACTTCCCTACCATTTAGAAGTCTGTAACTACACAATTTTTTCCCTCCTTTTGGTTTGTAGTCTTCCTCATTTGTCAGTTGATATCTCTGGTTTCTTGTTTACAATTATGGAGGCTTATTTACTTTGGATACTTCCATAGTTGGGTTGGTTTCTGGGTTATGTCATCATGTGTGTTAATGGTTGGTTGTTGTTTGCTGTTGTTGGTTCTCTGTCCAAAGGACTCCCTTTAGCATCTCTTGTAGGGTTGGTCTGGTTTTAACAAATTCCATTAATTTCTGCTTCTCTGGAAATGTCCTAATTTAACCATCATATTTGAGGGACAATTTTTCTGGGTATACAATTCTTGGTTGGAGATTTTTTTCTTTCAGAGTTTTATATGTACCATCCCATTGTCTTCTTACCTGCATGGTTTCTGCCAAGAAATCCAAGTTTAATCTTATTGGTTGCCTCTTTAGGTAACTTTTTGTTTTTCCTGTGCTGCTTTCAGGATTCTTTCTTTCTCTTTTGTTTTGGTGAGTTTGATGACGATACGTCTTGGTGATTTTCTTTTGGGGTCTATCCTGTTTGGGGTTCATTGGACTTCTTGAAGGGATGTATTCTCATCTTTCATCATACCAGGGAAATTCTCTTCCAACAAATCTTTGGCCATTTTCTCTGTGGCTTTATTTTCCTCTTCCTGTCTTGGAATTCCAATTACACAGTTATTCCTCTTGATGGTATCCCATATGAAACTTAGGCTTTCTTCATTTTGTTTTGATCTTTTTTTCTGATCAACCCCTTTCCAAATTATTGAAGTATTTGTCTTCAATCTCACAAATTCTGTCTTCCATTGATTAAATTCTACCCCTTTGCCCATTCAATGTATTATCTATTTCTCAAAATTTAGTATTAATCTTCTGGATTTCTGTAGATTTTGTATCATTTCTTATTTTTCATTTATTTTGTCATTTTGTTCTTGTATTGTCTTTTGAAATTTTTCCAGGGTTTACTCTGTGTTTTCCTCAATTTTGTCAGTGTTTTCCTCAATCTCTCTCTCAATCCATTGAAGGTACCTAAATATAATTATTTTGAATTTTGAGTTCCAATGCTGCTTCTTCCTCAGGGATATATTCTGTGTCTTTATCCTGTTGCCTTGTTTCTATAGTGCTTTATCTTGCTTCCTTGTATGGACTGTGATTCTCTGTTGTCTCTGAGACATTGTGGCTTTTTTGTGTTTATATTTAATTGGTGATTGTGTGTTGGAGTTATTTGGCCAAGATTTTCTTTGTTTTATTTGGATGTTATCTAAGTAAGCGGGGTACTGTACTCCTCTATTTGCTAGTTGGCAGCACTTATACACTCACTGCCTGTCTCCTTTCCTGTTGTCAGCCTCCTGTATGTCCCTACCATCCTTGGTAAGCAGAGCCTATTTCATTCAGGTTCCTGCACTAGTTGGTGCCTAATCCACTTCTGTATCTTCCTTTCAAAGCTCAGGGCTCCATCTTCTGTATCTCTATCTTCTGTATCTCTTTCAATTGGTTTCTCTTTTCTTTGTTGAAGAGGGTCTGTGTAGCTTGTCTGCCTATTCTGCCATCTTATTGCAAGTCTTGCTCTTCAGCACTTTAAAGAGTTCTTTTGCAGCATATTTGCCCAGTGCAATATAATGTCTTGACTGCTTCTTCCATGGGTGTTGATTGTGGATTGAAGTAATTTGAAATCTTTGACAACTTCAATATTTTTTCTATTTATCGTGATGTTTCTTATTGGTCCAGTTGTGAGGATTTTCATTTTCTCTATGTTGAGGTGTAATCCATACTGCAGATTGTAGTCTTCAATCTTCATCAATAAGTGTTTCCAGTCATCTTCACTTTCAGTAAGCAAGATTGTTTTATCTGCATATCACAGGTTGTTAATGAGTCTTCCTCCAATCCTGATGCTGCATTCTTCTTCATATAGTCCAGCTAATCTGATTATATGCATAGTATACAAATTGAATACAGATGGTGAAAGGATACTGATGCACTCACTTTCTGATTTTAAACAAGTGTTCTGGCATTCCCATTATTCACAATGTTATCCATAATTTGTTATGATATGCACAGTCGAATGCTTGAGCATAGTCAATAAAACACAAGTAAACATCTTTCTGGCACTCTTTGTTTTGAGCCAACATCCATATGACATCAGCAATGATATCCCTTATTCCACCTCCTCCTCTGAATCCAGCTTACATTTCTGGAAGTCCCCTTTCAATATAAAGCTGCGACAATTTTTCAATTATCTTCAGTGAAATTTTACTTTCATGTGATATTAATGATATTGTTTGATAATTTCCACATTCTATTGATCTCCTTTCTTTGGAATGGGTACAGATATGGATCTCTTCCAATCATTTGGCCAGGTAGCTGTCTTCCAAATTTCTTGGTGTAGACATGTAAGTGCCTTCAATGTAGCATCTGTTTGTTGAAACATCCCAAAGGGCATGGTATCAATTCCTGGAACACTGTTTTTAGCCAATTCCTTCAGTGCAGCTTTGACTTCTTCCTTCAATACCATTGGTTCTTCCTCATATGCCACCTCCTGAAATAGTTGAACATTGACCAATTCTTTTTTTGTACAGTGACTCTGTATATTCCTTCCATGTGCTTTTTTTTTTTTTTTTCCTTCCATGTGCTTTTGATGTATTCTGAATCATTTACTATATGCCCTTAGAATGTTTCAATATTGCAGCTCCGGGCTTGAATTTTTCTTCAGTTCTTTCAACTTGCAATATGGCAAACATGTTCTTCCCTTTTGGTATTCTAATTCTAGGTCTTTGCACATTTCATTATAATAATTGACTTTGTCTTTTCAAGCTGCTCTTTGAAATCTATTCAGCTCTAATATTTTGTCATTCTTTCCACTCACTTTAATTACTCTCCATTCAAGAGCAAGTTTGAAAGTCTCTTCTGACATTGATTTTGGTCTTTTCTCCCTTTCCTGACTTTTTAATAACATTTTGCTTACTTAATATATGATGTTCTTGATGCCATCCTACAACTCATCTGGTTTTCGATCACTGGTGTTCAATGTGTCAATTCTATTCTTCAGACAGTCTCTAAATTCAGGTGGATTATAATCAAAGTCATGTTTCGGTCCTCATGGACTTGTTTTAATTTTCTTCAGCTTCAACTTGAACTTGCAAATGAGCAATTGATGGTCTGTTTCACTGTCAGCTCCTTGCCTTGTTTTAGCTGAACCTATTGATCTTCTCCATCCAGTTTCCACAGATGGAATTGATCTGATTCCTGTGTATTCCAATCTGGTGAGGTCCATATGTATAGCTACCATTTTTGATGCTGAAAAACTGTATTTGCAATGAATAAATCATTAGTCTTCCAAAATTATTATCATATGGTGGTCTAGTGTCCTTTCTATCACCAAGGCCATATTTTCCAACTACTGGTGATTCTTCTTTGTCTCTAACTTTCACATTCCAAACATCAGTAACAATCAATACATCTTGATTGTATTTTTTTTTTTTTTTTTT
>NW_006921795.1:713433-727883 GCF_000298275.1 Orycteropus afer afer
TGGGGTCACTATGAGTTGGAAACGACTCGATGGCACTTAACAACAACAACAACAACTCTATTTTAGATCACTAATGCCTAGGATATTGATATTTATGCATTCCATTTCATTTTTGACAACTTCTAATTTTTCCTAGACTCATACTTTGTACATTCCACATTCTGATTTTTAATAGACATTTGCAGCTGATTCTTCCCATATTGAGTCATGCCCCATCAGAAAATGGAGGTCCAGAAAGCTTTACTCCATCCCTGACATTAAGGTCGACATTGAGGAGGCAGTTCTTCTCCATTTGTATTTTGAGTGATTTCTGATTTGAGGGGCTCATCTGGCACCATATCAGACAATGTTTCAGGGATATTCACAAAGTTTCTCAGTAATGTATTGGACAGTGTTTCACTGCTATTCAGAAGGTTTTCACTGGCTAATTTTTTGAGAAGTGGATGGCCTTTTCCTTCTTCCCAGTCTGTCTTAGTCTGGAAGCTCCTCTGAAACCTGCTGGATGACCCTGCTGGCATTTAAAATACCTGTGGCATAGACTCCAGCCTCATAGCTCCATGCAAGCCTCCACAGTATGACAAACTGACAGACTAATGGTGGCATTAAATAGCTTTAAAACATTGGAGAAAAAAACAAAAAGACTCAGTATATAGAAACTAAAAATATGTAAAAGAAAAAAATCAATATGCAAAAAGAATTCAGTACAGAACTAAAAAGTACAAAGAAACCTTTAAAAGCATGAGAAAAAGTAAAACAAAATAGCTGTAGTAAATTAATTTCTACTGATAATCACAGTGAATGTAAATGGATTAAATGCACTAGTCAAGATACAGAAAGTGTCAAGAATGATTAAATAAATAAATAATAACCCATTAATATGTTGCCTACAAAATAAATAGGTGCTCTGATGACATAGTGCCTAAGGCATTTGACTGCTAACTAGAAGGCTACAGGCTCAAACCTACCAGGCACTCCTCAGAAGGAAGGTTGGGCAATCTACTCCCATAGTGATACTGCCTCAGAAACCCAAGAAGGGGTCACTATAAGTCAGACCTGATTCAACAGCAGTGAGTTTGGTTTGGTACAAAATAAATAAATAAATAATCCATTAATATGTTGCCTACAAAAAGTAGACCTTAGGCACAAAGACATAAATTAAAAATCAAAGGATGGGAAAATAATATACCAAGAAAATAGCAACAAAAAGATTTCAAGAGTAGCAATATTAATATCTGAAAAAACAGAGTCTAATTCAAAATTATTATAAGAGACAAAGGATACTATATAATGATAAACAAAAATTCATCAAGAAGGCATAACTATTATAAATACTTAAGCACCTAATGCCAGTGCCCCAAAATTTATAAGGTAAACTCTAACAGAAATAAAGAGATAAGTAGGCAGTTCTACAATAATAACTCATCTCAAACTCACTGCTATCGAGTTGATTCCGACTCACAGTGACCTCTTTTGGGTTTCTGAGGCAGTAATCTTTACAGAAGTAGATTGCCCAGTCTTCCTTCCATGGAATGCCTGGTGGGTTTGAACTGCCAACCTTCTGGTGAGCAGCCAAATGCCTTAGGCCCTACACCACCAGAACTCCTTTCTACAATAATAGTGGGAGATTTTAACACACCACTGTTGATGATAGATAAAACAACTAGTAAGAAAATCAATAAAGATATAACCTTGAATAACACTGTTAATCAACTTGACCTAACAGACATATGTAGAACATACCATTGAATAGCAGTACAATACACATTCTTCTCCAATACACATGGAACATTCTCCAGAATGGATCATACATATGTTAGGTCAGAAAGAAAACCTTAGTAAATTTTAAAAAATCAAAATCATACAAAGTATCTTCTCTGATCATAATGGTGTGATGCTATGAATCAAAACAAAAACAAATAAACAAACAAAAAACAATCAACCAAATTCATGAAAAGTAAATAACATACTATGGAAAAACTATTGGGTTCCAGAAGAAATAAAAGTGAAATTAAAAAAAAAAAAAAAAAAACTTAGAATCAAACAGTAGGAAGACCAAGGGAAATAAAAAGAAACAAATATATGGAAACTGAATAATACATTTCTCAAAAACTATTGGGTTCCAGAAGAAATAAAAGTGAAATTAAAAAAAAAAAAAAAAAACAACTTAGAATCAAACAATAATGAAAACACAGAATATCAAAAACCTATGGGATGCAGAAAAACAGTCATAAGAGGGAAATTCATAGCAGTAAATGCCTACATTAAGAAAGAAGAAAGATCTAAAATCAATAACATGACCCAACAACTTGGACACATAAAAAAGGAAGAGCAAAAGAAGACCAAAGTTACCAGAAGAAAGGAAATAATAAAGATCAGAATAGAAATAAATGAAATAAAAAACAGAAAAGCAACAGAAAGAATCAACAAGACCAAAAGTTGGTTCTTTGGAAGGATCAATAAAATAGACAAACCACTGGCTAGACTGACAATGGGAGAAAATTAAAAAAAAAAAAAAAGAATGTGAGAAGGTCCAAATAACTAGAATAAGAAATGAAAGTGGAGATATTATAAGAGATCCAACTGAGATCAAAAGAATCATAACAGAACACTATGAAAAACTGAACTCTAACAAACTGGAAAACCTAGAAGAAATGGACAAATCCCTAGGATCACACTACTTACCTAAACTAACATAAATAGAGATAAAAAATCTCAACAGACCCATGACAACAGATTGAAGATGTCACCATAAAACTTCCAACAAAAACAGCAAAGCCCAGAAGCCCAGGATTAGATTCTTCACCAGAGAATTTTACCAAACATTCAAAGAAGAGTTGACACCAATTCTACTGAAATTATTTCAAAACATAGAAGAGGAAGGAATACCCCCTAACCCATTCTCTGAAGCCAGCATCACCCTGATATTAAAGCCAGGAAAAGACACCACAAGAAAAGAAAATTATAGACCAACATCCCTAATGAATATAGACACAAAAATTCTCAACAAAATTCTAGTGAACAGAATTAAACATATTTAGAAAATCACACATCATGATGAAGTGGGATTCATACCAGAAATGAAAGGATGGTTTAACATTAGAAAATCAATGTAATTCACCACATAAATATGAATGCAAGGGTGGTTCAACATTAGAAAATCAATCAATGTAATAAGTAAAACAAAGGAAAATAACTACATGATCATTTCAATCAATGCAGAAAAACATTTCAGACAATCTGACACCCTCTCCTAATAAAAACACTCAGCAAAATAGGAATAGATGGGAAATTCCTCAACAAAATTAAGGGTATATATGTAAAACAACTGCCAACATTATCCTCAGTGAGAAATGTTGAGACCCTCCCCTTAATAACAGGAATGACAAGGATATCCATTATCACCACTCTTATTCAATATTGTACTGGAAGACTTAGCCAGAGCATAAGGCAAGAATAGCAAAGGAGAAAGTAAAACTATTCCTATTCACAGATGACAAGTGAAATGGATTGTAAATGGCCTGTCCAATTCGCATTTGCCACAATCTCTATCTATTCAATTAATTGTTCTAGAGCAAATCTATTATAAATGTAAGATGAATGATTCTAAAAGTAAAACCTGCTAGTTATTTGTTAACAAGTTTTAATTATCACCTGCTAAAGACTGTTGTTTTTGTTAGGTACCATTGAGTTGGTTCTGACTCATAGCATCCTTATGTACAAAAGAATGAAATGCTGCCTGTTCCAGAACAATTTGTGCCCATTGCTTATTTGAACTCACTGTTGTAGCTACTGTGCCAATTCATTTCATTAAGGATTCTCCTCTTTTTTGTTGACCTTCTGCTTTACCAAGCATGTTCTCCAGGGACTGGTCCCTCCTGATAACATTTGCAAAGATTAAGATAACAGAAAAACAAGTACCTTCTGAATACATATAATTCAGCTATGGTTTCATTGTCACATGTAGAACTGGCCTCAACAGAAAATGGATGTTTCTTATTTTAACAGAAAATGGTTTGGGATACACTGGAACTAAAACCAAAATTCTAATCTTGGGCAGAAGGCATCCAGCTTTTGAGTGGCTTGTGAACAACATCTCTCTTAGTCTTGGTCAGCTCATGGCCTATAGTGGGAATAACCAGTAGCTTTTGAGTCAATTCTAACTTATTGCAACCTCATGTGTGTAACAGTTGAGCTGTGCTCAATATGGTTTTCAATGATAGATCACCGTGTCTTTCGTCTGAGGCAAATATGGGTGGATTTGAATGGACAACTTTTCAGTTTGGACCTTAGCATGTTAACAATTTGCATTGTCCATGCTCTCCACAGAAGGGAAAGTTTTGTCAATTACCCTGCTTTTCCAACCCAAAAGCAAACAGTGCTTAGAACTGGTGTTTCTTGGCATACTGGGAACATTTTCACATGACTGCAGTGGTGCTTGGAGACAGTGCTTTGAATATTTTGCTCTGCTCAGAATAACACCTGCTTCCTGCTGGAGGCCTTGGAACTAGCAGGATATAGTTGTCTGTGAGCTATGCACACCCAGAACTGTCTCCAGTAGGAAATTCTGACAGCTCACAGGTCCTGCCACCCCATGGTGAGGTGAGGAAACTATGCTCTCAGGCACAAAGTCTTTCTCTAGGCTCCTTGGTACGAATATAGAATCCCAACCATCCACTCCTTGATCAAAGTGCACTCATCTTGAATCAAAGTTCTGGACCATATCAGAGGTTAGGACCACAAATTCTCTCCTTCTCTGCAACTGGAGAAATTATATTCTTTAAAAAAAAAAAAAATCTGAAAGATCCATCAGCTATCCACTTGATTTTCTGAATCTTGGGTGTTTAACTCAGGAAAAGCTGGTTTCACTTAGAAAATGGCATATGTTAATCTCATGAACATTATGAATCTAGCCACTGATAACATTTCCTCCTTGCTTTGGCTCCTATGGAACACAAAGCCAAATGTGTGGGATAACTTGACTATTTTCTCTCACAACCTGGATTTACTAACTAAAGACCTGTGCTTGAATTCCTGGTCTTTCTACCCCAGCTCAGCTTCCTATTCTTGTCCTTCCCTTAGTTTCCTATTATTTCCTGAAGTCTAATTTTCATTTTATCCAAGATTTACCACTTGTTAGCTTGTATAATCTTGAGCTAGGTAGCTTCAATCTTTCCCAGCCTCAGTTTCTCAGATGTTAAATGGGGATCATGGTAGTCCTTATTCAGAGTCACTACCAGAATTCAAGGAGATACTTCAGGTAAAAGGCTTGGCCTTATACTCAGATTACTGGAAGAGTGCCATATATATTGTGTTATTGTCATTTTTATAATTAATATACACCCACAAGAAATAAAGGCAGGGACACTTGTCTGTCAATTTATTGTACTGTGATGGCTTGCATATTGCTGTGATGCTGGAAGCAAATACCAGCAGGGTCACTCTTGGTGGACAGGTTTCTGAGGAGCTTCCAGACTAAGAAATTATAGAGAATGACCTGGCAATATACTTTAGAAAGAACTGGCCAGTGAAAACTTAATGAATAGCAGTGGAACACTGTCTGCTATAGTGCCAGAAGATGAGCCCCTTAGGTTGGAAGGCATGCAAAATACAACTAGGGAAGAGCTGCTTCCTCAAAGTAGAGTCAACCTTAATGACATGGATGGAGTAAAGTTTTCAGAACCTTCATTTGCTGATGCAGCATGACTCAAAATGAGAAGAAACAGTTGTAAACAACCATTAGTAACTGGAAGATGAAATGTACAAAGTATGAATCTAGGAAAATCGGCAGTTATAAAAAATGAAATGTAATGCTTGAAATTGATATCCTAGGCATTAGTGAGCTGAATGGACTCGTACTGGCCATTTTAAATTGGACTATCATATGGTCCACTATACCTAGAATGACAAATTGAAGAGAAATGGCATCTCATACATTGTCAAATATATCCTAAAATATAATGCTATTAATAATAGGTGTATAGTCATACATCCACAATGAACACAAATTAATATAATGATTATTCAAGTTGCCAAGGGTTTCATATTGCTTGGTTCCACAATCAACACCAATGCAAGCAGCAGTCAAGAAATCAGATGACATATTACACTGGGCAAATCTGCTGTAAAAGACCTTTTTAAAGTGCTGAAGAGCAAAGATGTCTCTTTAAAAACTAAAAACCCCAAAACCAAACTCACTGCTATCGAGTCGGATCTGATCATAGTGACCCCTCCTTGGGTTTCTGAGGCAGTATCACTACGGAAGTAGATGGCCCAATCTTCCTTCCAAGGAGTGGCTGGTGGGTTTGAACTGCCAGCTCTCTGGTTAGCAGTCAAATGCCTTAAGCATTACACCACCAGAGCTCCCCTTTGAAGAGTAAGATGCACCTAACCCAAACCACAGTGTTTTTAATCGCCTCATATGCATGTGAAAGCTGGACAATGAATAAGGAAGACCATTTTTGGCCTTGAATTGATGCTTTTGAGTTGTGCTGCTGGTGAAGAATACTCAAAGTACCATGGACTGCCAGAAGAACTAACAAATCTGCCCTGTAAGAAGCGCAGCCAGAATGCTTTTTGGAAGTGAGAACGGCAAGACCTTGTCTCACCTACTTTGGTCATGTTGTCAGAAGGGACCATTCCCTGGAGAAGGATATCATGCTTGGTAAAGTGGAGGGTCAGCGAAAAAGGGGAAGACCTTCAAGGAGCTGGATTGACATAGTGGCTGCAACAACGGGCTCAGGTATAGCAGGTATTGTGATGCTGGTGCAGGACCAGTCAGTGTTTTGGTCTGTTGTACATAGGGTCACACAAGTTGGAGCTGACTCGATGGCACCTAACAACAACAACAACATTATTCAAATTTGGACACCAACCACAAAAGCCAAAGATGAAGAAATTAAAAATCTTTGCCAACTTCTGTAATCTGAAATTGATCAAATATGCAATCCAGATGTATTGATGTCGTTGTTGTTGTTATGTGCCATCGAGTCGGCCCTGACTCATAGCGACCCCTCCTTGGGTTTCTGAGGCAGTATCACTACAGAAGTAGATGGCCCAACCTTCATCCCAAGGAGATGTATTGATAGTACTGATTATTGGAGTGGAAAAGTTGAAAACAAAGAAGAAGGATCAATAGTTGGAAAATATGGCCTTGGTCATAGAAATGATGCTTGGGATCACGTGATAGAATTTTGCAAGACCAATTCATTGCAAATGCCTTTTTTCAACAACATAACGGAGACTATAATGTGGACCTCACTGGATGGAATACACAAGAATCAAATAGACTACATCTACAGAAAGAGACAGTGTTGTTGTTGTTGTTATGTGCCATCGAGTCAGACCCAACTCATAGCGAGCCCTCCTTGGGTTTTCAAGGCAGTATCACTATGGAAGTAGATTGGCCCATCTTCCTTCTGAGGGGTGGCTGGTGGGTTTGAATCACCAGCCTTTTGGTTATCAGTCAAGTGCCTTAGCCACTATGCTACCAGAGAGACAATAGAGAAGCTCAATATCATTAGAAGAAGTTACAGAACTAAACATCAATTGCTCATGTGCAAGCTCAAGTTGCAGCTGAAAAAAATTAAAAACAAATCCACGAGCCAAAGTATATCCCATCTGAATTCAGAGACAATTTCAAAAACAGATTTGATACATTGAGCGCTAATGACCCAAGACCTGATGAGTTGTGGGATGGCATCAAGCACATCATATAGGAAGAAAAGAAAAGGTCAGTGTGTTGGTTATATTTTTGTGTCAACTTGGCTAGGCCTGGTTGAGTGGCTGCTCAGCTGGATGTAGTATTCCCCATGATGAGACTGGTAATCAACTCCATGGTGGGATCTACCACAAGCAGCTGAGTAGCTGCCTTTGTGTATGTGGTCTGCTTCCCATATATAAGCAGCAGCTTTGGGAACGATCCCTAATTTATGGCATGCTTGCACTCTGCATGTAGCCATGTCATTGTTCAGCAGCCTGCCATGCTCTGCCAACACTGGGACTTACAATGGCTTGAATTAATGGCCTGCCGTGTGGTTTGGTAACATCAGGACTGTGCCATTTTATTTGTCGACCTTGGGCTTGTTAGCCTCAGCAGCCAGTAGCTGTCTGAGTGAAGAGATGCCTCTAGCTTCAGTGGGCCGGGAGCAGGAGACAAAGCTGAAGCCGAAGGTCAAGGGGTTTTCACACAGTCCCTAGAGCCTGGCACTTTGAGCTAGGACTTAAAGTCTCCTAATTGTAAGAATAAATTCCTGTTTGTTAAGGCCATCCCATTTGTGGTATATTCTTGTCAGAGAGGCACTAGGTAAACAGAACAGTCAGGAAGACAGGAAAGAAATAAAAGACCAAAATGGATATCAGAAGATACTCTGAAACTTGTTAATTTATGTAGAATAGTGTGGTAGTTATGTCTGTGTGTCAACTTGGCTGGGCCTGGTTGTGGCTGGGCAGCTGGTGGTAGTTATTCCCCATGATGAGACTGGCAATCAACTCCACAGTGGGATCTACCATAAGCAGCTAAGTAGCTGCCTTTGGAATGTGGTCTGCTTCCTGCATATAAGGAGAAGCCTTGGGAATGGTCTCTAGCCTATGGCATGCTTGGACCCTGCATGTAGCCATGTTGTTGCTCAGCAGCCTGCTATGCTCTGTCAACCTTGAGACTTACAATGGACATAAGTTAATGGCCTGCTGTGTGGTTTGGTAACATCAGGACTGTGCCTTTTGACTTGTCAACCCTGGGGCTTCTCAGCCTCAGCAGCTAGCAGTTGTCTGAGTGAAGAAACACCTCTAGCTCCAGTGGGCAGTGAGCAGGAGGCAGAGCTGGGCCCCAAGGTTGAGGGGCTTTCACCCAGCCCCTAGAGCCTGGCACTTTGAACATGGACTTAAAGCCTCTAAACTGTAAGAATAAACTCCTGTTTGTCAAGGCCATCCTATTTGTGGTATATTCTTGTCAGAGCAGCACTAGGTAACCAGAACAAATAGCTAACATGAATGGAAAAAAATGATAAAGAAAAAGAAATGAACAGAAGATTTCAAACGGTGGTTCAAAAAGACAAAGTCAAGTATTACAATGAAATGTGCAAAGACCTGGAGTTAGAAAACCAAAAGAGAAGAAACACATTAGGCATTCCTCAAGCTGAAAGGACTGAAGAAAAATTTAAGCCTTGAGTTGCACTATAGAAGGATTCTATGAGCAAAATATTGAATGATCCAGGAAGCATCAAAAAAGATGGAAGGCATACAGAATCACTATACCAAAAACAATTGATCAACATTCAACCATTTCAGCAGGTAGCTTATAATCAAGAACTGAGGGCATCAAAGGAAAAGTCCAAGCAGCACTGAAGGCACTGGTGAAAAACAAGACTCCAGGAGTTGACAGAATGGGAATACTCATTGAGATGTTTCAACAAATGGATACAATATTGGAAGTGCTTACTCATCTATGCCAAGAAATTTGGAAGATAGATACCTGACTAACCAAATGGAAGACACACTTATTTGTTTCCATTGTATAGAGAGGGATCCAACAGAATGTGAAGATTATCAAATAATATCACATGGAAGTAACTTGCTGAAGATTATTTAAAAAATGGTTGCAGCAGTACACCAACAGGGAACTTCCAGAAATTCAAACTGGATTCAGTAGAGAACATGGAACGAGGGATATAATTTCTGATGTCAGATGGATCTTTGCTGAAAGCAAAGAATACCAGAAAGATGTTTACCTGTGTATTATTGACTATGCAAAGGCATTCAACTGTGTTAAACATAACAAATTATGAATAACATTGCAAAGAATGGGAATTCCACAACAATTAATTATGCTCCTGTGCAGCTTACACATGGGTCAAGAGTCAGTCATTCAAACAGAATGAGGAGATACTGCATGGCTTAAAATCGGGAAAGTTGTGTCAGGGTTGTATCCTTTTACCATACTTATTCAATCTGTATGCTGAGCAAATAATCCAAGAAGATGGAGTACATGAAGAAGAATGCGGCATTAAGACTGGAGGAAGAATCGTTGTTGTTGTTATGTGCCATCGAGTCAGACCCGATTCATAGCGACCCCTACTTGGGTTTCCGAGGCAGCATCACTACAGAAGTAGATTGCCCCATCTTCCTTCCGAGGAGTGGCTGGTGGGTTTGAACCACCAGCCTTCTGGTCAGCAGTCAAGTGCCTTAGGCATTATGCTACCAGAGCTCCTGGAAAAATCAATAGTGACTTGCAATATGCATACGACACAACCTTGTTTGCTGAAAGTAAAGAAGACTTGAAGCATTTACTGATGAAAATCAGCCTTAAGTGTGGATTACACCTCAACATAAAGACAATAAAAATCCTCACAACTGGACCAATAGGCAACATCATGATGTTGTTAGAAAATATTGAAGTTGTCAAGAATTTCATTTTACTTGGATCCACAATCAATGCCCATGAAAGCAACAGTCCAAAAAAAAAAAAAATTGCATTGGGCAAATCTGCTGCAAAAGACCTCTTTAAAGTATTAAAAAGCAAAGATATCACTTTGGGAGCTAAGGTAACCCTGACCCAAACCACAGTATTTTCAAACACCTAATAAGCATGTGAAAGGTGGACAACGACTGAGAAACACAGAAGAACTGATGCATCTGAATTATGGTGGTGGCAAACAATATTGCATAGACCATGGACTGCCAAAAGAATGAACACATGTCTTGGAAGTATAGCCAGAATGTTGTTTTGAAGAGAAGATGGCAAGACTTTGTCTTTGGACTTTGGACATGTTATTAGGAAGGACCAGTCCCTGGAGAAAGACATTATGCTTGATAACATAGAGGGCCTGTGAAAAAGAGGAAGACCCTCAGTGGGATGGATTGACACAGTGGCTGCAACAAAGGGCTCAAACATGGCAATGATTTTGAGGATGGCACAGAACCAGGATGGCACAGTTTCATTCTGTTGTCCATGGAGCTATGATTAAGAATCTGCTTGACAGCACCTATGAATATTATTTTTATTGTTCTTATTTATCCTATTTCATGCATTTGTGTCTTGTTGTTATGTGCCGTCGAGTTGGACCTGACTCATAGTGACCCTTCCTTGGGTTTCCGAGGCAGTATCACTACGGAAGTAGATTGCCCAACTTTCCTAAGCTGCCTCAAATCCTTTCTGTTGTAAATTGTTGTTGTTGTTATGTGCTGTCAAGTCGACCCGACTCGTAGCAACCCCTCCTTCAGTTTCCAAGGCAATATCACTACGGAAGTAGATTGCTTCATCGTCCTTCTGAGTAGTGGCTGGTGGGTTTGAACCACCAGCCTTCTGGTTAGCAGTCAAGTGCCTTAGGCACTACGATACCAGAGCTCCTTCTGTTGTAGATTAGAGAATAACAATTCTTATGAAAATAAACACTTTATTTTCCAGTTAATTGGAAAAAAAAAAACCACCTTCTTTTGGCATAATTCTGCAATTTTTCTCCTTAGAGACTTGTTTACTTATATGCAAGAGTGTCTCTATTAACTAATTTAGCTGAAGTTTTATAGCTCAATAGATGTAAGAGGAACATCATGACAACTCTTCAAGCAGTTTCACCATACACTAACAGATTATGTAAAAATAAATACAAATTATATGAGAAGAGTTAAACTGAGAATTCAATAAATTTTGTTGTTCGAATTTATTAAAGTTAAAGAAAAAATATCAAAATGGACTTCTTTAGTTTTTCTTCTCTGTGTATGTGTGTGTGTTTGTCTGCTATTTTTGATGAGTTTTTTGGGTATGTGTATGTATATGTGTGAATCAATTACATAAAAATAGTTAAAAATATTTGTGCACGGGACCTATGAAGATGGTCATGAGGTGCCCCGAGGCAAGGTAAAGGCATTCCAAGACCAGTTGGTCTGGTTTCTCTTCTGACCTATATGACTTTTTGCTTGACTTGACAGAGCAAATCAGTATTCTTGTAGAAACAGCAAAATTTTCGTATACTTAATAATTGTGTTTCCACTTACATTTACCAGTTAAATCAAAACCATTATGTCTTCTGCTCATACAACTGTGCCATGGTGGAGATCTCTGACGATGTCCTCTTAGGAGGATATTTGCCCCTGTATGAAAGCAACAGGGATGAGACTACGCTTTAACACCATGTATTTTCCCTTTCATTCTATCTGCAGTATTTCTTTGCAAATTGCTGGTTTATTGGGAGCTGCATTAATTGAGTTTGTATAATAAATCTAGTAACTGGAAGTTGTCCAGCTATTTACATTGATTTGTTATATAAGTTCAGGACTAATAGTATGAGGCGAGGTTAGCATTTAATTCTATCAAAAAAGGAAAGCTCTTAGTGCTTCAGCATCCCTTTCTGCGTTCCTCTTCTCTCATTCTGCTTCTCTCTTCATAGAAAGCACAACCATTTTCCTTTAATTAGGCTGCAAAGAGCACATGCTAGCATTATGCCACTCAGCCACTCAGCCTGCTCATGGCCATCCCATTTCTATCTATTTTATTGGAAAAGGAAAAAAGTGTACATATGCACATATAAAATCCCCATGAGTCTAAGGGGGAACAAAGGAGACAGGTGGAATTATATTTTGTGAGCCTGAGGCAACAAGACCTAGCAAACCTCATAAAGCAAGATATTATTCCTTTGGCTAAATTAATTGCTCTTTAAATTTTGAAAAAGTGCTTAGTAGAAATATCATTGACTTGTGCAGAACATGCACACCATGTTTAATACACATTTAAAGTAATTATCATCATTCCCTTTCATAGCAGCCTTCTCTAATTAATGTGTTTATTTTTTCTGACGCTTTTACGGATGTAAAAGTCAAATTACAAGCTGTTCTATTACTTTTCTTTGTCACTCTTATGTGTTCAGGTTTGTTTCCAAGAATCAAGCATTAAAACTCAATATATTTCTAGTTCTTACTTTTCAAAAACACAGTAATGAGAATAATGGATTATAACCACAGAATAATATAAGAAGCCATAAGTCCACACTGATGTAAATATGTGAATAAATAAATACATGGAAGACAAGGGACAGCTCTCACTTAGAGTAGGATGCCAACTAATAAATGCCGAAGAAATGACAGAATTAGAAAGTCACCATTTAGCAACCAACACAATAATAATTGTTTCAGGCATGAATTGTCAATGGAAGCTAAATCAGTGGGAAAGAGAATGATGAGAAATAGACTATTTACATAGTGTCAAAGTATCACTAATTAATTGTTGTGGTTGTTAGTTGCCATTGAGCACACTCCAACTCATGGCAGCCCCAGGTACAAGAGAATGAAATGTTATGCAGTCCCATGCCATCACTGTGATCACTGGTAAGCTCAAATAATTTTTGTGGCCATTGAGTTTCTTCCAACCTACAGCGCTCAACTTCCAACCTATGTTGAATAAGGTTCTGTTGTGATTAATGGTGTTTTCGTTGATAGATTTTCAGAAGGAGATCACCCAGCCTTTTGTCCTAGTCTGTTTTAATCTGTAAACTCCACTGAAACCTGTCTACCACATGTGACCCTGCTGGTGTTTGAAATATTTGTGCCACAACTTCAGCATCATAGCAACATGTAAGTCACCAAAGTATAGCAATCTGATGGATGGATGGTGGACTAGTTAGTTACAAAGGTAAAAACAGTAAATTTCAAGTGGAGCAACCTTCAGACTCTACCCTAATCAAGTGATCAAAGTTAATCACAGTTAATGATACTAGTGAAAGGACAAATCAACATCATGTGCCTCCTGATAGGATGCAACATCACTCCTGTGGTTCCTGCCAAATGCATAACCTGAAACCAGTAATGAGGAAACATCAGACAGACCAAATTGGTAGACATTCTAGAAAATACAGGCTTGAATTTTTCAAAAGCATCAAGGTTGTGAAAGGAAAAGACTGAGGAAATGTCCCAGATTGGACAAGGATAAGGAGAGACATGACAGTAATTGTAATGTGGGATCCTGGACTAGATCATGGACCAGAAAAAAAGCCATTAGTAGGATAATTAGCAAAATTTGAATGGCTGAAGGTTCAAATTTGTATTGTCCTAATGCTAATTTTTAAAGTTTGACCGTTATACTGTGGTTGTGCCAGAATATCATTTTTAGGCAATACTTACCAAAGTACTTGGAGGTAAAGAGGTATCATGTCTGCAACTTACTCTCAGCCATTTCAGAAAAAAATTACCTGTCAATCCATAAATTGTGTGTGTGTGTGTGTGTGTGTGTAGGGAAAGAGAATGAATGATAAAGTAAGTGTGGTAAAATGTTAAAATATAGAGACTCTAGGTCAGCCGAAGGGATTAGGTGAGGAGAGGCAACTCAGGCCCGCCCAGAGTAGCAGGCCGGAAGAGCAGGAGGAAGGGGATAAAAAGCCAGGAACCCGGACAGAGGAGCAGTCAGCCCCAGGGACAACTCAGGGATGCACAAAACAGCAGGGCAGAAGAGCAGGAGAAAGGGGTTA
>NW_006921795.1:730893-739592 GCF_000298275.1 Orycteropus afer afer
CCTTCAACGAGATGGATTGATATGGTGGCTGCGATGATGGGCTCAAGTATAGCAGGGATTGTGGGGCTGGCGCGGGATCAGGCAGTGTTTCATTCTGCTGTGCATGGGGTCGCTATGACTCGGAAACGACTCGACGGCACTTAACAACAACAACAACAGGTACAGCTATTCTTTGTTCTATCTTTTTTAACTTCTTAGAAGTCTGAAATTATTTAGAAATAAAAAGTGAGAAGAAATAATTGATTGTCGACTCTCTTCATTGTATTACTTTGAGTAATGGCCAGAGGTTTAAGGGTTTTTTTTTGTTGTTGTTGTAATGTTTTTTTTTATTGTGATTTGGGTGAGTTTACAGAGTAAATTCACTTTCCACACAGCAGCTCTCATACACTTTGTCTCATGACAGTGACTACAATTTACTCTAATGCAACAGCTCCCCTCTCACTTCTTCCTGATAGTTACCTCTTCCCTGTGTCCATCTCTCCATGCACTCCTGCTCCCTGAACAGCCCTTCTTTCTCCCATGATTATTCTCTCCAAGGAGTATATCTACCTCGGGTAAATGTTCAACTCATATGCCTGTCTTTTGTTTGACTGGAAGCTACAGGTATGGGTTCAATTCCAGACCTAAAGGGCAGCTAGGGGCCATAGTCTCGGTGGTTCTACCAGGCTCTATCAGATCAGCAAACCTGGTCTCCCCACTTTTTTTTCCAAATGATTTTGAATTTTGTTCCACATTGTTCTCCCTCTCTATCCAGGATCTCCTACACAGATCACCCTCTGAATGGTTGACAGTGGTAGCTGGGTACCATCTAGTTCTTCTGATCTCATAGTCATATAGGCTGCAGATCACATGGTGTACCAGTCATTTGGACTAATTATTTCCAAGAATCTGTGGTTTTCTTCATTCTTCTTTGCTCTGGATGAGGAGAGACCCATCATTGCATCTAGATGGCTACTTGCAAGCTTTTAAGATCCCAGGCACTACTCGCCAAAGTAGGAGGTGGAACAATGTTTTGTGTAGTATGTTATGCCAATTGAGCTTGGTATACAAGGTTAAAGTCACTTCTTGGTCACAGCCAGCTACACAGAGGGAGCAAGTAGTTGAACCTTTGGGCTTTCGACTATAGTTGCAGAGGACAGGGTTAAGCTTCTAAATCTGTGCCCCCACGACTGCACTATGTGTCTGAAGGTTTTGTGCAAAAAAGCGTGCACAATGGAAGCACCATGACTGGTGAAAAAGGGATTTGGCTGTGCCCTTTGTTCAGGATAAGAGAGCTCTCTTCACTTGTAGATCGGATACTGTTCGATTCATTGTGAAGTACCAGTTCAGTCTTTTAGAACCAGAAGGGATATGATATTACAGATCCCAGAGATCTTTCTGTGGTGTAGGTAAGTAAACATGGTAGGTCTGAATGGAGACAGGCTGTAAGTACAACACACACAACAGATTTTGAAGATTTATTATCAAAAAGAGAATGTAAACTAGCTCATTAATATAATAATAATTACATGTGAAATGACAATATTTTGGATCGATGGATTAAATAAAAATATATTATTAATATTAATTTCATTTATTTATTTTTGTGCTTTTAATGTAGTTACTAAAAAAGTTAAAATTGGTGGATCCTGGGTTGTACAAATAATAATGCCCTTGGCTGCTAACCAAAAGGTTGGAGGTTGGAGTCTATCCAGAAGCACTTTGGAAGAAAGGCCTGGTGATCTACTTCCAAAATATTAGTAATCAAAAACCCTATGAGGTAGTTTTACTCTGACACATATGGAGTCATCATGAGTCAAAATCAACATGACAGCAACTGTTTTTCCCCCCCTAACATGCACATGCTTTCCAACAAGGAGATAGCTGTCAAGTAAAAAATAATTACAATACTGTGCAAAAACTGCTGAAATAAAGCATGGAAACATTCCATTGTTAACTCAGTAACAAAGACTGATTAAAGAGGCACAGAGGAGGACCCATTTAAGCACTGGTGATGGAGTAGATGCTTGCTGAAGGTGTTCTATGCAGAAGAGGCAGCATGGGGAGAGCATGGAACTATAGATGGTTTGATATGCTGTAGTGCCAAGTCAGATGCAACCTAAGAGATGGTGGCGGAGATAGGCTAGACTCTAAGTGCTTATCTATGGAGCTTGGACTTTATCTCATAAGTAAGGCAGAATCATGGAAAGGCATGGTATAGTTTATGTTTATTTATGTTTCAGAACAGATGTATTGGAAGCAGTATGGAGGCTGAACTGGAATAGGTTAAGACCTGGAGCAAAGGAATTATCTAAATGCAAGCTGTAATGGAAGAGAATGACCCGAGGCAAACTTAAGAGGTAGGAGAGAAAGATCTCAGTGAGTCACTAAAGGGGGAAGCAGGTGAGAGGGGAAGAATGTAGATACTTCCAGGTTTCTGGCTTTGGCTTAGGAGACCAGGTGGAAATTGGAAATAAAGGACAGGGAGATGGATGAGGTAGGGACAGACAGACAGACACACACACACACATGCAGAAAACTAAAGTGGAATGTCCAATAGGACAAACTGATGGAAATTCAGACTTTGTAGCTGGAAAAGAGCCCTAAGAGAGAGGGTATGGCCCAATAAAGATGACAAAAGAGCTGTGGCCAAACCCATAGAAATAGCAATATTTAATGATCTTGGTGGGAAGCAGAGGGAGAAGGTGGGGCAAAGCATCATCAGAAATATTAATGGGAATACAGGAAGAGAGAGAGGAGACTATTGCTGATTCCCACCAGCCAAAAACCACCAGGAATACACTGTGATAAAACAAAGGCTTATTTAGATTGCTGCAGCAAAGAAGAGCAAGGAAACAAGGGATGTCTTGATAAGGGGCCTCTCACAGGACTTGGGCTTGTGCCGGGTGATTTTGAAGAAGGTTTAAGGCATTGGAGGCAGTTGTGGGACTGGGTGCTGTTAGGCAGCAGGGCCAATTGAGGGACTGGATATCTTGATTATTTCTATGCAGGAGGCAGGAGGATTAAGAGTGGGTCTAGGGCTATCATTGGTCAAAAATAGCAGTCACTCATGTTAGGCAAAAGAGAGTGGTGGTTAGTTGTCATGTAGTAGCAAAGTATCCTGTCTGTTCTGTCTCAGACTTGGTCACAGAGAGACCCTTTCTGGTCACTGTATTCTGTGAGCCTAGCTGCCAATTAATTGCTAGATGCTGGGGCTAGTTTTCACTTTCATAGAATGAACCCTAAAAAAGACACTGATTTAAGAATAAGGAAGTGGCCATTCTGTGCCAATGAAGATCCAGGTCCCTCTTTTGCAAATACCATTAACTCCCTGATCCTCTTTCTCCATTTAACCCAACTGCCAACACTTCCCTAGAACCTGGGAAGCTGGATATGGGCAGAAAACTCTATACTACCATACTACCTGATCTCCATTCACATGTGTCCATGCAGGTCATAAATGATCACTCAACATCATCTGGTGGCCCCAAATATTTCCCTAATAAAGTCAGTAGTTTTTTTTTTTTTTTTTTTTTTGCTCTGAGATTACTTTTTCTCTCTCTTCATTTTTTACAATAACAGGAACTTAGCCTCCTCCTCGAACCTTCAATATCATTTTGCATTTCTTGGTCTCACTTGATGACCTTGCCTCATGCTTTACTGAGAAAATAGAAACAGTCGAGAATGGCTTCATCTTCTCACCCCCAAAGATTCCAACTTGTCTTATTTTCTCTCATGACTGCTTCAGTCATTGTTATGATAGAAAAGTTGTCCTGGCTTTCACTATAGACAACGTCTCCACTTGGGCTTTGGATAATGTCCACATTCACCTGCTGAAGGACATCACTGCTACCACAATTGCCCTCTCTCCTGCATCATTTATTTCTCTCTCTGAACTACAGCATTCCCAATGGCTTACAAATTAGACTTACTGTCTCTATTAATAAGCTCTTTCTTGACTCCCAGATAGACCCCACATCCAGATGCAGGAAGTGGGGGAAGAGATGGGGATTAGACAGAGCCATGGGAATCCAGGTAAGGGGAGGCAGACAGGCCCCACACCCAGATGCAGGCAGTGGGGAAAGAGCCAGGGATGAGACAGAGCCATGAGAATCCAGGTAAGGGGAGGCAGAGAGGCACCACACCTAGATGTGGGAAGTGGGGGAAGAGCCAGGGATGAGATAGAGGCATGGGAATCCAGGAAAGGGAAGGTAGACAAGCCCCACATCCAAGAGGCAGGAAGGGAAAGGAAAGCCAGGGACAACAGAACCATGGGATCCAGGTAATAGGAGGGCAGAGAGGTTTTGAACAGCTAAGGGAGACAAACTTGTCTGTCAGTTTGTCCTACTGTGGTGGCTTGCATGTTGCTGTGAGGCTGGAGACTGTGCTACTGGTGTCTCTAATTCCAGCAAGGTTTAACATGGTGCACAGGTTTCAATGCAGCTTACAGACTGAGACAGACTAGGAAGAAGGAAGAGGCCATCAACTTCTCAAAGAATTGTCCAGGGAAAACCTTATGAATAGCAGAGAAACACTCTCTGATGCATTACTTGGCAACTTTATGAGTAGCCCTGAAACATTGTCTGATAGAGTGCAGGAAGATGAGCCTCTTAGGTTGGAAGGCACTCAAAATACAAGTGGGAAAGAGCTGCATCATCAGAGTAGAACCAACCTTAATGATATGGATAAAGTAAAGCTTTCAGGACTTCCATTTGCTGATGTGGCATGACTCAGTTTGAGGAGAAAAAGCTCCAACATTGATTAATAATTGGAACATGGAATGTACAAAATATGAATCTAGGAAAATTGGAAGTTGTCAAAAATGAAGTGGAACACATAAAGATTGATATCCTAGGCATTAGTGACCTGAAATGGACCAGTTTTGGCCATTTTGAATCAGATGACCATATAATCTACTGTGCTGGGAAAGACAGTTTGAAGAGGAAAGGCATGGAATACATCATCATAAAGGATGTTTCAAGATCTGTCCCAAAGTACAATGGTGTCAGTGATTGGATAATTTCCATATGCCTACAAAGAAGGCCAGTTAATACTATGATTATTCAAATTTAAGCACCAACCACCAAAGCCAAAGATAAGGAAATTGAAGATTTTTATGAAATTCTGCAGTCTGAAATTGATTGAACATGCAATCAAGATGTGTTAATTATCACTGGTAACTGGAATATAAAAGTTGGAAACAAAAAAGAAACACTAGTAGTTGGAAAATCTGGCCTTGGTGACAGAAATAGCTCTGGAGACCGCATGATAGAATTTTGCAAGACTGAAGACTTATTCATTGCAAATACCTTTTTTCAACAACACAATGGTGACTATAACATGTGGACTTCACTAGATGGAAGTGAATCACTAGACAGGAATCAGACTACATCTATGGCAAGAGGTGATGGAAAAGCTCAATATCTTTAGCCAAAACAAGGCCAGGAGCTGATTATGGAACAGACCCTCAACTGCTCATATGCAAGTTCAACTTGAAGTTGAAGACAATTAAAACAAGTCTACAGAGACAAATATGACCTTGAATATATCCCTCGTGAATTTGCAGGCCATCTAAAGAATAGATTTGATGCATTGAACACCAATGACTGAAAACCAGAAGAACTGTGGGATGACATCAAGAATATCATCCTTGAAGAAAGCGAGAGGTCATTAAAAATATGAGAAAGGAAGAAAAGACCAAAATGAATATCAGAAGAGAGTCTGAAACTTGGCCTTGAGCGAAGAGTAGCTAAAGTAAATGGGAGGAATGACAAGATAAAAGAGCTGAACAGAATATTTCAAAGAGCAGCTCGAACAGACAAAGCCAATTACTATAATGAAATGTGCAGAGACCTGGAGTTAGAAAACCAAAAGGGAAGAACATGCTTGGAATTTCTCAAGCGGAAAGAACTGAGGAAAAAATTTAAGCCTCAAATTGCAATATTGAAAGATTCTATGGGCAAAATATTGAACAATGCAGGAAGTATTAAAAGAAGATAGAAGGAATACAGAGTCATTGTACCAAAAAGACCTGGCCAATCTTCATCCATCTCAGGAGGTGGCATATGATGAAGAACCAGTAGTACTGAAGGAAGAAGTTGAAGCTGCACTGAAGGAATTGGTGAAGAACAAGGCATCAGAAATTGATGGAAAACCCATAGAGATGTTTCAACAAATGGGAGCCCCACTGGAGGCACTCATTTGGTTATGCCAAGAGATTTAGAAGACAGCTACCAGGCTCACTGACTGGAAGAGTTCCATATTTGTACCCATTCCGAAGAAAGGTGATTGCACAGAATGTGGAAATTATCGTACAATATCATTAATATTGCATGCAAGTAAAATCTTACTGAAGATAATTCAAAAAATGGTTGTAATAATATATTGACAGAGAACTTCCAGAAATGCAAGGTGGATTCAGAAGAGGATGTGGAACTAGGGATATCATTGCTGATGTGAGTTGGATCTTTGTTCAAATCAAAGAATACCAGAAAGATGTTTACTTATGTTTTATTGAGTATGCAAAAGCATTTGATTGTGTGGATCATAACAAATAATGTGTATCACTGAGAAGAATGGGAATTCCAGAACACTTAATTGTACTCATGAGGAACCTATACACAGACCAGGAGGCTGTCATTCAAACAGAACAAGGGGACACTGCATGGTTTAAAATCAAGAAGGGAGTGTGTCAGGGTTGTATCCTTTCACCCTACTTATTCAATTTATATGCTGAGAAAATAATCCGAGAAGCTGGACTATATGAAGAAGAATGTGGCATCAGGATTGGAGGAGGAATCATTAACAACCTGAAATACACTGATGACACAACTTTGCTTGCTAAAAGTGAGGATGACTTTAAACACTTACTGATGAAGACTAAAGACTGTATGGATTACATCCCATTATAAAAAAACAAAAATTCTCAAACTAGAACTATAAGCAGCATCCTGATAAATGGAGAAAAGATTGACGTTGTCAAAGACTTCACATTTCTTGGTTCTACAATCGATGCCAATGGAAGCAGCAGTCAGGACATCAGATGACATATGTTGTTGTTGTTGTTATTTGCCATGGAGTCGGCGCTGACTCATAGCAACCCCTCCTTGGGTTTCTGAGGCAGTATCACTATAGAAGTAGGATTGCCCAACCTTCCTTCCAAGGAGTAGTTGGTGGGTTTGAACTATATCAGCCTCCTGGTTAGCAGTCAAGTGCCTTAGGCACTGTGCTCCCAGATGACATATAGCATTGGGCAAATAAGCTGCAAAGGACCTCTTTCAAGTGCTGAGGAGCAAAGATGTCTCCTTGAGGACTAAGGTGTGCCTGACACAAGCCATGCTGTTTTCAATTACCTCATATGCTTGTGAGAGCTGGACTGCACTGGTGGCTGGTGAATAAAAGGGAAAGCAGTGAAGAGGGAGATGGGCTGAGCTGTGAACATGTGCCTGTTTGAAGGGCACAGCCATTTTGAATGTTAACAAGCAATTTGACCATTTAGGATATTTAAAGAGAAACGTTCTCCCAGATTCCAGGGACTTAAGAATAGCCTCCACTTGCCGGGAACCACAAGGACATTCAGGACACAAATGACTGGAAAGGTGCAATATTCCCCTTGTCACTCTTAGACACCACACCCTCTTGGTGAATAGAGGTGCAGCTATCCCTCACTCCCACCCACATTCTGGGCTAGGAGGAATTCCGGCCCAGTCTGTGTGCTCGGACAGAGCCTGGGTGCCCTGCTGCATCCTGCCCAGATGTTTTTTTTTTTTTTAGTTTGCTTTAAAATTACTATTATTTTGTACTTTTTATTATCATTCTTTATTTTTCTTCTCCAGGGTTCTAGTTTTCAGCTTTTTCTCTCTTCCCTGTTCCTGGTTCCCATTTTTTTCTTTCTCGTGGTTGACCTCATTCCTTGTTTTTCTTTTTGAATTTTCCCCATTTTTTTCTTCATTATTCTCCTACTCTACCTTTTTTCTCTTATTGCCCTCTCCCCAGGTATTGTGGGGTTTTGTTTTTATTTTATTTTTTCTTTTTTTTGGTGATTGTTCCTGTGTGCTTACATGATGTGTTTTTTGACCACTTGCCTTTATTTTTTTGATGTTTTTTCAATTGTTGTTTTTGTCTCACTGAGTGGAAGACAGCAACATTGCCCATACAACACAACTACACCCACACCTCCTGCAGCTCCACTTACTGAGCGAGAGCCACCACTTCCTTCTCCACCAACTGGCTAATAATTAATGATCACCAAGAAGAGCTTGACTCACCCTTAGCTGCTCTTAACAAACACTTAAGAGATCTAAATACAGCAACATCACAATGTCTTGAACACAACAGACCATCACAGTCCACACAAAGAAGCAAGAAAAAGTGGCAGAAACAAGGGAGCAGGATACAGACCCAGAACACATCCTGAGGAAAAAGCAGTATTGGAACTCCCTGATAAAGAATTCAAAATAATCATACTTAGGTATCTTCAAAGGATTGAAAGACAGATCAAGAAAAGCACTGACAAAATTAAGAAAAACACAGACAAAACCCCAGAACTATTTTGGAAGAAAATACAAGACCAGAATGACAAAACAAATGAAAAATTCAAAATTATACAAAATCTACAGATAGAAATCCAGAGGATCAATATTAAATTTTCAGAAATAGATAACACATTGAAAGAGCAAAGGAATAGAATTGATGCAATGGAAGACAGAACTAATGAGATC
>NW_006921795.1:740017-741103 GCF_000298275.1 Orycteropus afer afer
AGAAGGCAATGGGATGGTATATATAAAACCCTGAAAGAGAAAAATTTCCAACCAAGAATTATATACCTGGCAAAATTGTCCCTGAAATATGATAGTGAAATTAGGAGATTTCCAGATAAGCTGAAATTAAGGGAACTTGTTAAAACCAGACCAACCTTACAAGAGATACTAAAGAGAGTCCTTTGAACAGAGAACCAGTAATACCAAACAACAACCAACCATTGACATACAAGATAACATAACCCAGACACAAAACTGTAAACAGGTAACTAGAGACATCAATTGACAAATGAGGATAACCACAAATCAAAAAGAGGGAAAAAACAGTTTAGTTACAGGACTTCTAAATGGTGAGGAAGTCAAGAGAGTTGCAAGACAGAATGGGAAACTCAGAGAAAAAATTATAAATCACAGGGTAACCTCAAAGAAAAATGATAAATTATCACATCACAATAAAAAACAGAACAAGCACAAATATTTAGCAAATACTAAAACAATAGCAACAAAGGAAATGATATCATGATTCATAAGCATAATGAGCTCAGCACAGAAAATTATATGGAACAAAGAAACCAGGAACACCATGAAAAAACACATAACAAAATGACAGCAAACAATACATATTTGCTGATAATTACACTGAATGTTAATGGATTAAATGCACCACTCAAAAGACAGAGAGTTGCAGACTGGATAAGAAAACATAATCCATCAATACACTGTCTGCTACAGACACACCGTAGAGACAAAGACAAAAATACACTAAAAATCAAAGGTTGGAAAAAGATAAAATAAGCAATGGCAACCAAAAAAGAGCAGGAGTGGATATAATAATTTCTGATCAAACTGACTTTAAGACAAAAACCAGCATGCGAGACAAGGAAAGACATTATATAATGATTAAAGGATCAATTGAACAAGAAGATATAACCATAATAAATACCTATGGACCCAATGAAAGAGCCCCAAAATACATAAACCAGACTTTAAGAGTTGAAAAGGCAAATAGATGACTCCACAGTCATAGTGGGTGTGTTAGGCTGGGTTCTCTCAAGAAGCAAAACTGGTAAAACTTATATATATATA
>NW_006921795.1:758129-759242 GCF_000298275.1 Orycteropus afer afer
GCTCCCTGGGTTTTACCCCTTTCTCCTGCTCTTCCAGCCTGCTACTTTGTGCTACGCCCATGCTTACCTTGCTCCCGGAGACCCGGTCCCTCTTGGGAGGGTAACAAGGGAAAGTGTTCAGTGCAGATCAGTGAGTAAGCAACAGCCCACCCGTGCTTACCTTGCTCCCAGATGTTCTTGATATTCTCCTACAATTCTTCCTGGTTTTCAGTCATTGGTGTTCAATGAATCAAATCTATTCTTTAGATGATCTCTAAATTCAGGAGGGATATATTCAAGATCATATTTTGGCTCTCTTGGACTTATTTTAATTGTCTTTAACTTCAAGTTGAACTTGCATATGAGCAGTTGATGGTCTGTTCCACAATCATCTCCTGGCCTGGTTTTGGCTGAAAATATCGAGCTTTTCCACCATCTCTTGCCACAGATGTGTGTTCCATCTGGTGAAGTCCACGTGTACAGCCACAGTTTGTGTTGTCGAAAACAGGTGTTTGCAATGAATAAGTCATTGGTCTTGCAAAATTCTACCATGCAAGTTCCAGCATTATTTCTGTCACCAAGGCCAAGTTTTCCAGCTACCGGTGATTCTTCTTTGTTTCCAACTTTTGCATTCCAGTCACCAGTGATAATTAACACATCCTGATTGCAACTTCTGCATCAACTGAAGAAGTTAATAAAAATCTTCAATTTCCTCATCTTTGGCTTTGGTGGTTGGTGCATAAATTTGAATAATAGTCTTATTAACGGGTCTTCCTCATAGACGTATGGATATTATCCTATCACTGACAACATTGTGCTTCAGGACAGATCTTGAAACATCATTTGTGATGATGAATGCCACGCCATTCCTCTTCAAACTGTCATTCCCAGCATAAGTAGATCATATGGTTGTCTGATTCAAAATGGCCAAAACTTGTCCATTTCAGCTCACTAATGCTGAGGATATCAATCTTTATGCATTCAATTTAATTTTTGACAACTTCCAATTTTCCTAGATTCATACTTTGTACGTTCCATGTTCTGATGATTAATGGATGTCTGCAGTTGTTTCTCCTTAATTTGAGTGGTGCCACATCAGCAAATGGAGGTCTCAAAAGCTTTACCTTATCCATA
>NW_006921795.1:759719-793138 GCF_000298275.1 Orycteropus afer afer
GACCAGTGTTGGCCATTTTGAGTCAGATGACTATATGATCTATTATGCTGGGAATGACAATTTGTAGAGGAATGGTATGGCATTCATCATCACAAAGGATGTATCAAGATCTGTCCTGAAGTACAGTGCTGTCATTGATAGGATAATATCCATACTCCTACAAGGAAGACCCGTTAATAAGACTATTATTCAAATTTAAGCACCAACCACCATAGCCAAAGATGAAGACATTGAAGATTTTTATCAACTTCTGCAGTCTGAAATTGACCAAACATGCAATCAAGATGTGTTAATTATCACTGGTGACTGGAATGCAAATGTCAGAAACAAAGAAGAATCACTGGCAGTTGGATAATTTTGCCTTGGTGAGAGAAATAATGCTGGAGACCTCATAATAGAATTTTGGAAGACTGACTGATGACTTACTCATTGCAAATACCTTTTTCAACAACACAAATGGTGGTTATACATGTGGACTTCACCAGATGGAACACACAGGAATCAGATTGACTACATCTATGGCAAGAAGCAGTGGAAAAGCTCAATATCTTTAGCCAAAACAAGGCCAGGCGCTGATTGTGGAACAGACCATTAACTGCTCATATACAAGTGCAACTTGAAGTTGAAGACAATTAAAACAAGTCTACAAGAGCCAAATATGACCTTGAATATATCCCACATGAATTTAGAGATCATCTAAAGCATAGATTTGATGCACTGAACACCAATGACTGACAAACAGGAGAATTGTGGGATGATATCAAGAACATCATCCATGAAGAAAGCAAGAGGTCATTAAAAATATGAGAAAGGAAGAAAAGACCAAAATTGATGTCAGAAGAGACTCTGAAAGTTGGCCTTGTGCGGAGAGTAGTTAAAGTAAATGGGAGGAATGACAAGATAAAAGAGCTGAACAGAAGATTTCAAAGAGCAGCTCGAGAAGACAAAGCCAATTACTATAATGAAATGTGCAGAGACCTGGAATTAGAAAACCAAAAGGGAAGAACATGCTTGGCATTTCTCAAACTGAAAGAACTGAGGAAAAATTTAAGCCTCGAATTGCAATATTGAAAGATTCCATGGACAAAATATTGAATGATGCAAGAAGTATTAAAAGAAGATGGAAGGAATACACAGAGTCATTGTATCAAAGAGACCTGGTCGATCTTCATCCATCTCAGGAGGTGGCATACCATCAAGAACCAATGGTACTGAAGGAAGAAGTTGAAGCTGCATTGAAGGAATTGGTGAAGAACAAGGCTCCAGGAATAGACGGAATACCCATTGACATATTTCAATATGTCAATTTCAACATGTCTCCCCACTGGAGGCCCTTACTTGGTTATGTCAAAAGATTTGGAAGACAACTACCTGGACAAATGAATATGGAAGAGATCCATATTTGTACTCATTATAAAGAAAGGTGATCCCACAGAATGTGGAAATTATCAGACAATATAATTAATATCACATGCAAGTACAATCTTACTGAAGATAATTAAAAAATGGTTGCAGCAGTATATTGACAGAGAACTTCCAGAAATGCAAGGTAGATTCAGAAGAGGACATGGAATGAGGGATGTCATTGCTGATGTCAGATGGATCTTGGTTGAAAGCAAAGAATACGAGTAAGATTTTCACTTGTGCTTTATTGACTATGCAAAAGCATTTGATTATGTAGATCATAAGAAATTATGGATAACATTGAGAAGAATGGGAATCCCATAACACTTAATTGTGCTCATGAGGAACCTGTACATAGACCAGGAGGCTGTTATTTGAACAGAACAAGGGGACACTGCATGGTTTAAAATCAAGAAGGGAGTGTGTCAGGTTTGTATCTTTTTATCATACTTATTCAATCTGTATGCTGAGAAAATAATCTGATAAATTGGAGTATATGAAGAAGAATGCGTCTTCTTCATATATGAAGAAGGATATATATGAAGAAGGATAGGAGGAAGGATCATTAACAACCTGCAATACGGTGACAACACAACTTTTCCTTGGTGAAAGTGAGGATGACTTGAAGCACTTAGTGATGAATATTAAAGACTACAGTCTGCAATATGGATTACATCTCAATAGAAAGAAAACTAAAGTCCTCACAACTGGACCAACAAGCAGTATCACGATAAATGGAGAAAAGATTGAAGTTGTCAAAGACTTCACATTACTTGGTTTTATAATCCATGCCATTGGAAGTAGCAGTCAGGACATTAGACGATGTACAGCACTGGGCAAATAAGCTACAAAGGACCTCTTTCAAGTGCTGAAGAGCAAAGATGTCTCCTTGAGGACTAAGGTGCACCCAACACAAGCCATGGTATTTTCAATCATCTCATATGCATGTGAGAGCTGGACAATGAATAAGGAAGACCAAAGAAGAGTTGATGTTTTTGAGTTGTGGTGCTGGTGAAGAATACTGAAAGTATCATGGACTGTTAAAAGAACTAACAATTCTGTCCTGGAGGACGTGCAGCCTAAATGCTCCTTGGAAGTAAGAATGGCCAGACTTTGTTTCACATACTTTGGCCATGTTATCAGAAGGGACCATTCCCTGGAGAAGGATGTTTTGCTTGGTAAGGTGGAGGGTTGATGAAGGAGGGGAAGGCCCTCAACGAGATGTTCTGACACAGTGGCTGCAATGATGGGATCAAGTATAGCAAGGATCATGGAGCTGGTGCAGGACCAGGAGGTTTTTTGTTCTGCTGTGCATAAGTTCACTATGAGTCAGAGAAAATCTGATGGCACCTAACAACAAACAACAACTACACAAAAACATTGTTCCACATCCTACTTTGGTGAGTAGTGACTGGGATCTTGACAGCTTGCAAGCTGCCATCAAGATGTAGCAGTGAGTCTCTCCTCATCTAGAGCAAAGAAGAATTAAGAAAACCAAAGACACATGGAAACAATTAGTCCAAGCGACTGGTACTCCATGCTATCCCCAGCCTATATGACTATGAGATCAGAAGAACTAGATGGTGCCTGGCTACCACTGTCAACCACTCAGAGGGGGATCTATGTAGGAGATCCTGGATAGAGTGGGAGAACAATGTGGAACAAAACTCAAAATCATAAAAAAAAAAAAAAAAAAAAAAAGGACCAAGTTTGATGGTCTGATAGAGCCTAATGGAACCACTGAGACTATGGCTCCTTGCTGCCCTTCAAGCCTGGAATTGAACCCACTCCTGTGCCTTCTAGCCAAACAAAAGACAGGCATATGAGCTGAACATTTACATTAGGTAGGTACACTACTTGGAGAGAACAATCATGGGAGAATAGAGGGCTGTGTATGCACAGGGAGAGAGCTCAGGGGCTGGAGTGCATGGAGGGAAGGACACAGGGAAGAGGTAACTATGGAGAGGAAGTAGGAGGGGAGCAGTTGCATTGTGAGAAATTGTAGTTAATTGTCATGAGACAAAGTGTATGTGAACTGCTGTATGGAAAGTGAATTTGCTCTGTAAACTTTCACCAAAATCACAATTAAAAAAAAACAACAAACCAGGATAATAGTGAAATACTTTGAGATTTAGCCATATTGAATAAGACAAGTGTCCCTAAATAGTGCAAATGGTTAACATGCCTGGCTGCTGAACAAAAGGTTAGAGGTTTGAGTCCACCCAGAAGTGTTTGGGAAAAAGGTTTGGCAATCGCTTTCAAAAGCTCAGCCATCAAAAACCCTCTGGAGCACAGTTCTACTCTGACACACATAAAGTCAAATCAATGGCAACTGGTTTCTGGAATGGAATAAAACAAGTGAGATCTATGGTTTCTGATATGGAAAGATCTCCAATATCTATTATTAAGTGAAAAAAGAAAATTGAAGAAAAATATGTAAAGTATACACCTACTTCTCACTTATTAACTATCTCACTATCTAACATTTTGCATTTATGACAATAGTGAAATATCTACTGACTATTTGGCACATTAATGACATACATGTAGTGCTATGCTAGCACTAAGGTGCCAGGCAAGAGTAATGCTAGTTTTGATGGTTAAGGTTATGTGTCGACTTGGTTGGTCATGACTCTCAGTAGTTTGGCAGATATGTCATGATGTAATTTGGCAGTTATGTCATGCAATAGTCACCCTCCATTTTGTGATATGATGTGGTCATCTTCCATTTCCATATAACACTGATTTTCACAAAACCACCTGGTCTTTGGAACCTAACCATGTTGATAATGATGTGTGGGTGTAATTTCATTTATTTAAAAACTGCACACACTCACATGTAGAATGATGGTCAGTTCTGGGAAGAGGTTTGGGAGAGAGAAACTCTCTTTTTGGTGGTGTTAGAACTTTTTTTTAAACAATCATGAAACAATTTTCAATCTTTCATACTTAATTTATAAGCTCTGTGAAGGTAAGAAGCATGCTTTTCTTTTGGTGATTATGTCCCAAGTATCCAGCACACTAGTGTTCAATAAAAAATATACTGAATGAATAAAAACTGATGACATTTAAAAAATTCTAATGGAAATATTCAGAGATAGGCCAACAAGGTATATTATTAGGGATGTTTGTTGCAAGTTTAATAATCAAAACAAAAAGAAGAAATCTGGTTAAGTGAGTAAAGCACATTTGTGTGATTGAACCCTACTCAGTCATTAAAATATCATGCCATTAAAATATTTCAAGAAAAAGCTTAATGTTCAGAATATCATGGTGAGCCAAAATAATAAGCTATAAATCAGCATATAAAATATTGTTAAAATAGATAAATATTTACATTGTCAGAGAAAAACATTGGAAGAACATACACCAAAAATTAATAATGATCATCTCTGGGTTGTAGATGACCTTTGGTTTCTTCTTTGTGATTCTGTGTCTTATGTATACCTTACCATTTTTAGGCTCTTCAATGATCATATATTACTTTTGTAAACAGGAAAAAATTGTTGTTGTTGTTGTTATTTGCCGTGGAGTCGGCCCCGACTCACAGCGACCCCTCCTTGGGTTTCCGAGGCAATATCACTACGGAAGTAGGATTGCCCAACCTTCCTTCCGAGGAGTGGCTGGTGGGTTTGAACCGCCAGCCTTCTGGTTAGCAGCCAAGTGCCTTAGGCACTATGCTACCAGAGCTCCTAGGAAAAAATTAGTTGTGTAAAAAATAATACCACTAGAAATAGAGGTCTACAGTTAAGATTTTTGAAAGATTTCTTTCTTGATACCTTAAGAAGTAGCCCTTGACTTTTGGATGTTGAATCTGTCTATATGACTATAATACAACTTGTTTGTTTCATAGTCACTGATACCCTTGAAACTCCTTTTTGTGTGCTGACTTCAGACTTTCATACGTTAAAGATACTAAAGAACATTTTCACTCTCTGGGAAGGAATTAAGGAGTTATGGTGGTATGGTGGTTAAGGCATTTGACTGCCAACCAAAAGGTCAGTGTTTAGAACCCACCAGCTACTCTGCAGAAGAAAGATGGGGCTGTCTGCTTCAGTAAAGATTTATAGCCTTGGAAACCCAATGGGTTTCACTATGAGTTGGAATTGACTTGATGTCAGTGAGGTTTTTGGTTTGGGAAGGAATTAGCTTATAAGATGTTAGTCTATTATTTGACTTATGTGCATTTGAACTCTGTACTTGTTTTCAGGAACAAATTGTGTTTGAAAGTAGGGAACTGTCTGTACTTCTTACCCTCTTTTTTGGGCCTAATATAATTTAGGCTCTTTTGTAGTTCATCTTTAGAAAGAAGAGGGAAGCTGAATAACTTCTAGTAGTTCCTTTCACGCATATGATGATTTGAGATTTACTAATTCATGGGAACTTTCTCTAGGCTAAAGATGTTTCTTCAGTTTAATGTATGAGCTTTGAAGAAAGGAGTTAGTTATGTGATAAGTATACTGACTCAAAACAAAATCTTCTTTAGCTGAGGTTACAGTGGTAAGAAGTCACGTGGTGGTTAACTGGCATTGGTGCTAGCTGAAGGGGAGGAACATTTTGCCTAAGGATGGTGATCACAGAGTTATAGCTGCATAATCACATCATTAATGGTCATCTAATATTACTGAAAACAAAGTCATTATTATGATACTTTAACAGTCTCAAGCTTGAAAACCACTCACATTCTAATTCAATAAAGCTACTTAAGTAGAGACAGTCACAAGGAAGAACAGATTTTGTGTCATATTAGCAAATTTGATTTTCATTAATGAAAGATGAATGTCTTCTTTGAAACAGTTTCATATCATATTAATGACATGATAGCAAACAGCATTCATAGGTTGCTAGGCAACATGAGGACCCTCTAATGATCTCCTCTGTAATCAAGAGGCCACAGAGGGAAAATGCTGGAGTTCTGAGGGTATTTCTTATTTCTTGGCAACTGTTTCTGATTGAAGACCCCCATAGGGGCTGGGAGGAAAGGGAATCAATGACACCATATACAATGACAAATATATATTCTCTCTTCCTTCATTTTCATTGTCTTACATGTAGGAGAGCAAGAATTGAGAATTGTGTTTAAATAGGAGAGTTCTTGAGCCCTCCATGCATATGTCCTTCCCTCTGCTTAGGGAGGCAATAGCTGCTTTGAACCAGGATGGGCAGTATAGTGGACAACTTGAGGCATGTCTGCCAAGCCAAAATTTGCTGGAATCTGCTACTTTGTTGGAATCTGTTCCCTTCCTTGTTATCCCTACCATCTATTTTTTTACCTCTTTAGGAGTAGGACCTCAATAAACATGTTGTGACTTCATGGTTCCATTCCCTGTTCATGAGCAGGGCCAGCCATCTGATCCAAGTGTTCCAGTTATGTATTGATCTGCAATAATTACCCTAATACTTGTAAAGCAGTAGTCATTTTATTATGCTCATTATGAATTGGCTGTTCCATGATGTTTTGGGTTTCAGTTGAGAAGATGAATAGCTGGGATCACTCAGATGGCTGGAGATGGAATCATTTAGAGGCTTCTTCATGCACATGTGTGGCACCTGGGCTGGAATGACTTGAAGGCTTGGCTCAGTTGTCACTTTTACTAAATGTTAACTCATGATCTTTTCACATGGCTTGGGATTCCTCATAGCATGGCATCCTCAGGACTGCTGGATTTCTTATATGACACTTCAGGACTTAAGAGTGACTGACCATTCTAGCAAAGAAGAAAAAATCTGCATGGCCTTCTATAAGTTAGCCTTAGAAGTTACATGGCCTCATTTCTGTCAAACTGTATTGGTCAAAGAAATCAAAAGTTTGCCCAGATTCAAAGAGGGGACATAGACCCTACTCTCTATATGGGAAAAGTGCCAAATAATACTCAGTCATGGTTTGAAACTGCCCCCTCATTTATATGAAATATGCATAATAGGCAAATTAACTGAGAAAGAAAGATTAGTGGTTACCACGGGCTACCCACCAGCCACTCCTCGGAAGGAAGGTTGGGCAATCTACTTCTGTAGTGATAATGCCTTGGCAACACAAAGAGGGGTCGCTATGAGTCGGGTCCAACTCAATGGTACACAACAACAACAGGGAGAGTAGGGAATTGACAGTGATGGCTTAATAAGTACACAGTTTTCTTCTGGGGTGGTGAAAGTGTTCTGGAACAAAGTAGTGACGATAGTTGTACAAAATTGTGAATGTGCTAAATGTCCTTGAATTAGATATTTTTAAATGGCGACTTTTATGTTATGAGTATTTTGCCACACATTCACACACAAATGACCCAAGTATATGCTGTCTTCAAGAAACTTACTTTACATATAATGATATGAATAGGTTGAAAGCAACAGGCTGAAAGAGATACACTAGTCAAAACATTAAACAAAAGAAAGCAGGCGTTGCTATATTATTTTCAGAGCTAAGAAAATTATCAGGAACAGAGAAGGACATTACCTAATGATAGTCATTCTGGAAAATAATCTGGCAGTTTCTTTTAAAAAAACCTGAACAGATACTTTACCGTACATCCCAGGAATTGAACTTCTGAGCTTTATCCCAAAGAAATGAAAACTTAAGTTCACATAAATTCTTGTACATGATGTTCATTATAGCTTTATTTGTAACAGCCTAAAGCTCAAAATACTGATATATACATTTCAAAATAGATAAAATGATAAAATATATGATACATGTATTTTACCACAATAAAGAAAATATGTAAAAGTAGAATAAGTATAATAAATCCCCTTTATCCATCACCCAGGTTCAACAGTATTAACTCATGGACAATCTTGTGCCATCTTTTCCCCCCATTTACTCTCTTCCTTCCTCTATTACTTTGGAGCAAATTCCAAATATTTCATTATGTATCTCTAAAACAAAATCCTTTTTTCTTTTAAACCTTTCATTGTGAAAAGATTCTTTTATTAAGAAAATGTATAGCCACAATATTATATTCATGCTTAAAAAATTAATAATAATTCCTAAACATTATCTGTTCCAGTTTCTAACAACCTCACAAATGCCATATTTTTCTGCAGATTATTTAAATGAGAATTCAAATAAATTGATATATTTTTAAAGTTCATATTAAAGCATAGGGCTCCATCTCTGTTTTATTTCTTGAAATTTATTTCTGGAAAGAATTGTTGGCCCCTACGTGGCTTGAATTCAAGCTAGATTCAGAAGACGATGTGGAATGAGGGATATCATAGAGGATGTCAGATGGATCTTGACTGAAAGCAAAGAATACCAGAAAGAGGTTTACTTGTCCTTTACTGACTATGCAAAAGCATTTGATTATGTGGATCATAACAAATTATGGATAACATTTAGAAGCATTCCAGAATATTTAATTGTCCTCATGAGGAACCTGCACATAGACCAAGAAGCTGTCATTTGAACAGAACAAGGTGATACTGCATGGTTTAAAATCAGAGAGTGTGTCAGGATTGTATCCTTTCAACATTCTTATGCAGTCTGTATGCTGAGCAAATAATCTGAGAGGCTGGACTATATGAAGAAGAACGTGGCATCAGGATTGGAGGAAGAATCATTAGCAACCTACGACATGCAGACGACACAACCTTGCTTGCTGAAAGTGAGGATGACTTGAAGCACTTATTGATGAAGATTAAAGACTACAGTCTGCAGTATGGATTACATCTCAACATAAAGAAAACAAAAATCATCACAACTAGACCAATAAGCAGTATCATGATAAATGGAAAAAAGATTGAAGTTGTCAAAGACTTCATATTACTTGCGTCTACAATCAACACCAATGGAAACAGTAGTCAAGACATCAGAAGATGAGTTGCATTGGGTATATTTGCTGCAAAAGACCTCTTTCAAGTGTTGAAGAGCAAAGATGTCTCCTTGAGGAATAAGGTGTGCCTAACCCAAGCCATGGCATTTTCAATCGTCTCACATGCATGTGAGAGGTGGACAATGAATAAGGAAGACAGAAGAAGAGTTGATGCTTTTGAGCTGTGGTGTTGGTGAAGAACACTGAAAATACCATGGACTGCTAAAAGAACTAACAAATCTGTCCTGGAAGAAGTGTGGCCAGAATGCTCCATGGAAGCGAGAATGGCCAGACTTTGTCTCACCTACTTTGGTCATGTTGTCAGAAGGGACTATTCTCTGGAGAAGGATATAATGCTTGGTAAAGTGGAGAGTCAATGAAAAAGAGGAAGGCCCTCAACAAGATGGACTGACACAGTGGTTTCAATGATGGGCTCAGGTACAGCAGGGATCATGAGACTAGCACTGGACAGGGCAGTATTTTGTCCTGCTGTACATAAGGTCACTATGAGTTGGTGACAACTCGACGGCATGTAACAATAACAACAACAGGTGGCTTGTAAGGAAGGGGCCATCCACTTCTCAAAGAATTGGCCAGTAAAAACAATATGAATAGCAGTGAGACACTGTCCAACATATTACTGTAAACTTTATGAAAAACCCTGAAACAAAATCTCATATAGTGCCAGAAGATGAGCCCCTCAGGTATGAAGGCACTCAAAATATGAATAAGGAAGAGCTGCCTCCTCAAAGTAGAGTCAAGCTTAATGATATTGATGGAAAAAGCTTTACAGATCTCCATTTGCTGATGTGGCATGACTGAAAATGGAAGTAAACAGCGCAAATATCCATTAATAATTGGAACATGGGACGTATGAAGTATGACCTGAAAATATTGGAAGTTGTCAAAAATGAAAACAACACGTGTAAAGATCTATATCTTAGGAAGATCAGACTCATAGTGACCCCTCCTTGGGTTTCTGAGGTGGTATCACTATGGAAGTAGGTTGCCCAATCTTCCTTCTGAGGAGTGGCTGGTGGGTTTGAACCACCAGCCTTCTGGTTAGCAGTCAAATGCCTAAGGCACTACACCACCAGAGTTCCTTATCCTAGGCATTAGTGAGCTAAAATGGACTGGTTTGGGCCATTTTGAATCAGATGACCATATGGGCTACTATTCTGGGAACGACAAATTGAAGAGGAATGGCATGCCATTCATCACCACAAAGAATGTTTCAAGATCTATCCTTAAGTACAATGCTGTCAGTGATATGATAATGTCCACATGCCTACTAGGAAGACCAGTTGATACAACTATTATTCAAATATATACACCAAGCACCAAAGCTAAAGATAAGGAAATTGAAGATTTGTACCAACTTTTGTAGTCTGAAATTAGCCAAACATGCATGATTATTACTGGTGACTGAATACAAAAGTTGGAAACAAAGAAGAATCACCAGTAGTTGGAAAATATGACATTGGTGATAGAAATGATGCTGGAGATTGCATGATAAAATTTTGCAAGACCAATGACTTATTTATTGCAAATATCTTTTTCAACAACATAAATAGTGGCTATACATGCTGCCTTTGCCAGATAGAATACACAGGAATCAGATCTATTACATCTGTGGAAAGAGGCAATGGAGAAGCTCAGTATCTTCAGCCAAAACAAGGTCAGGAACAGACCATTCATTAATCATATGCAAGTTCAAGTTGAAGCTGAAGACAAATGAAACAAGTCCATGAGACCTTGATTATATCCCACCTGAATTTAGAGACCATCTAAAGAATAGATTTGACACACTGAACACCAGTGACTGAAAACCAAATGAATTGTGAGATGACATCAAGAACATCATACAAAACAAAAGGTCATTAAAAAGACAGAAAAAGAAGAAAAGACTAAAATGGATTTCAGAAGAGATTCTGAAACTTGCTCTTGAATGGAGAGTAGCAAAGGCAAGTGCAAGAAATGACAAGATGAAAGAGCTGAGTAGAAGATTTCAAACAGCTGAAGAAGACAAAGTCAATGACTATAATTAAATGTGCAAAGACCTCGAGTTAGAAAACCAAATGGTATGAACACATTCCACATTTCTCAAGCTGAAAGAACTGAAGAAAATATTCAAGGCTTGAGTTGCAATATCAAAAGATTCTATGGGAAAATATTGAATGATGCAGAACACATCAAAAGAAGATGGAAGGAATACACAAAGTGACTATGTCAAAAAGAATTTGTCAATGTTTATCCATTTCAAGAGGTGACATATGATCAAGAATCACTGATACTGAAGGAAGAAGTTGAAGCTTCACTGAAGGAATTGGCAAAAAATAAAATAAAATAAAATAAGGCTCCAGGAATTGATGAAATACCCACTGACATGTTTCAACAATTGGATGCTGAGTTGGAGGCACTTACTCATGTAGGCCAGAGAAATTTGGAAGACAGTTACCTGGCTGAGATTCATATTTGTAACCATTCCAAAGAAAGGTGATCCCACAGTATATGGGAATTATCAAACAGTATCATTAATATCACACACAAGTAAAATCTTTCTGAAGATAATTCAAAAATGGTTGCAGCAGTATATTGACAAGGAACTTCCAGAAATACAAGGTAGATTCAGAAGAGGACATGGCATGAGAGATATCATTGCTGATGTCAGATGAATCTTGGCTGAAAGGAAAGAATATCAGAAAGATGTTCACTTGTGTTTTATTGACTATGCAAAAGAATTCATTTGTGTAGATCATAACAAATTATGGATAACATTGAAAAGAAGACAACAGAGGCTAATACCAGTATATCCACAATACTGCATTAACACTAACACCAAACACCAGGCTATAGATATACACATAGACAGCTGAGAAGATCAGATGGTGGTCAGTGAACAGGATTATACTCTAGACCAATGACAGATTCAGCTGAGGCTAATCTTGCACAGATCCTAGTGATACAAAATACTTGCAATCATTACAGAAGCATAGAGACAGACATAGAGCAATCCCTCATAGACAGCCAGACACTGTGGGAGAGAGATCCACCAGATATTCTGACTCAGGACCATAGTATTGGGGGACACCAGACTCAATTGACACAACAAAATATATAAAAATCTTGTTCCACAACCTACTTTGGTGAGTAGTGACGAGCGGCCATTTAAGATGCAAATGAAAAAGAGTGAAGAAATCCAAGGACATTTGGAAACATCAGCCCTAGGACATGATGGCCCTTGAGCCAGAAGAACTAGATGGTGCCTGGCTACCAAAGCCAACCACTCAGGAAGAGATCAAAACTGCAGAACCTGGATAGAGTGGGAAGAAAAACATGGAACAAAATCCAAAAACACAATAATGACAAGAATTACTGGTTAGATGGAGTCTGGTGCGACCCCCAACACCATGACTCTGGGGATACACTCCGGGTCTGGGATAAAACTTACTCCCAAGGGCTGGCTCTCAGCCTAACAGAATATAAGACTGCATTTATGCAGAACATTCAACCCAGGGCCACTCACCCAACTACTCTATGGAGATATATCCCTTGGAGCAATTGGCCATGGGCACCAGAGGGGCAACAGTCCCACAGAGTAAAAGCTGGATAGAGAGAAGTGCATAACTAAGAAGGGCACAGTTACTGGGATAGGAGAGGAAGAGAGTGGGTTAGGGTTGGGGATGGTAATTGGGGAGTGAAACCAAATGTACATGAAAAGTTGAATGTAAAACAAATTCTGCTCTGTAAATTTGCACCTAAAGCACAATAAAAGAAAGAAAGAAAGAAAATAAGGCAGAACACTTAAATGTGCTCATGATGAACCTGTACCTAGATCAGGAGGTTGTCGTTTGAACAGAATAAGGGGATATTGCGTGGCTTAAAATCAGGAAGGGAGTGTGTCAGGTTGTATCCTTTCACCATATTTATTCAATGTGTATGCTGCGCAAATAATTCAAGAAGCTGGACTATATGGAGGATTGGAGGAAGACTCATTAACAACCTGTGATATGCAGATAACACAACCTTGCTTGCTGAAAGTGAAGGTGACTTGAAGCACTTACTGATGAAGATTAAAGACTACAGTCTGCAGTATGGATTACGTCTCAACATAAAGAAAATGAAAATCCTCACAACTGGACCAATAAGCAGCAGCATCATAAATGGAGAAGAGATTGAAGTTGTCAAAGATTTCATATTGCTTGGTTGCACAATCAACATCAATGGAAGCAGCAGTCAACAAATCACACAATATATTGCCCTGGGCAAATCTGCTTCAAAAGACCTCTTTAAAGTGCTGAAGAGCAAAGATGTCTCTTTGAAGACTAAGATGTACATAACCCAAGCCATGGTGTTTTCAGTCACGTCATATGCACATGAAAGCTAGACAATGAATAAGGAAGACCAAAGAAGAGTTGATTTCTTTGAGCTGTGCTGTTGGCGAAGAATAAAGAGTACCATGGACTGCCAGAAGAATAAACAAATCTGTTCTGGAAGAAGTGCAGCTGGAATGCTCCTTGGAAGCAAGAATAACCAGACTTTGTCTGATCTACTTTGGTCATGTTGTCAGAAGCGACCATTCTCTGGAGAAGGATATCATGCTTGGTAAAGTGGAGGGTCAACAAAAAAGGGGCAGGCCTTTTTTGATTGATTGACACAGTGGCTGCAATTCTAGGCTCAGGTATAGCAAGAATTGTGCAGCTAGTGCAGGACCGGGCAGTGTTTCGTTCTGTTGTGCATAGGGTTTCTATGAGTTGGAGCCTACTTCATGGCACCTAACATCAACAACAGGTAGTGTAGTGGGTAAGGCATTTGGCTGCTCACCAGATGGTCATCGGTTCAAATCCACCAACTGCTCTGTGGGAGGAAGATGAGGCAATCTACTTCTGTTAATACCTACTATCTTGGAAATCCAATTGGAGTTGCTATGAGTTGGAATTGACTCATTTCCAATGGGTTTGGTTTTGGTTACAGTTTCCTATGCTAAGAATTTTGTGAACTGGAATCCTGTTGTGTTATTTAACATGCCTCTATCTCTTCTATTTCCTGAAAATTGGTAGGAGATCCAGAATCCTGGTGAGATGCAGGTTCAATTTGTTGTTTTGCAAGACTCCTACAGAGTTCTGATGGGGCAATGGCCCACTAACCAAAAGATCAGTCGTTTGAACCCACCAGAGGCTCAGCCAGGCAATTTGCCTTGTAAATATTCCAAACCAACAAACTAAACCCATTGCCATTGAATCATTTTTGACAGAGAGTGACCCCACTGGGTTTCCAAGGCTGTAAATCTTCACAGAAGTAGATTGCATCATCTTCCTCACACAGAGCAGCTGGTGGGTTTGAACCACTGACATTCTGGTTAGCAGTCAAATGCCTTAGGTACTGCACCACCAGAGCTCCTTAAAGAGTACAGCTTAGAAAATCCTATGAGGCAGGTCTACTCTGTCCTACAGGGTCACTATGAATCAGAATCAACTCAGTGGCACACAACAATTGGTTTTCCACCAGGAAGTGCATGTCTGGTTGTCTTCAGTGATGTCAGTCACCTCTGATGCTCAATGTCTGTGTCCATCAATTCACTAAGTGCTGCAAAATGGTGGTATCCTAATCATATCATTGTTTTTTCACTTATGAACTCCAATAATCCCATTCCTTTGGCTTCTAATTGATGAGTGTTCAATGAATTCTAGTCTGAAGTATTTCCTTTCAGAATGTTGATATTGCCTCAATATCTCTTAGACTCCAAGTTGTTATTGAAAAATCTGATGGTATTTTAGTTCTAGTTCCTTTTCAGTTGACATGTTTTACTCTCTGGAAGCTTTTACGAGCTTCTTATTAGCCCTGCTGTTCTTCAGTTTCGTGACACGGGGCCTTGATGTAGGCTGATTTTCACATATTATGTGTGGCCTTGTTGGATATTTCAACTTGGAAATTGCTGTGTTTCTGTTTTTTTTTTAAACAAAACCACAAAACTCATTGCTATTGAGTTGATTCCTATTCACAGTGACCCCCACTGCATTTCTGGGGCAGTAATTCTTTTCAGAAGTCGATTGCCCCATCTTATTTCCATGGAGTGGTTGGTGGGTGTGAGCTGCCAACATTCTGGTTAGCCATCAAATGCCTTAGGCACCACGCAACCAGAACCGGTATTTTTTTTTCTCTCTCTCTTCATTTTCTCTGTTCTCTTTTTGAGGAATTTCTTTAAATTAGACATAGGGTCTTTTGTTTTTCATGAAATTTCCATTACTTTCCCAAAGCTTGTATTCCTGATCAGTGCTATTTTGGGGAAGAGCAGGAGGAGGTGACTAGGGGGATCACCAGTCAGTATTTGGACTTTTGCCTGATTCTTTACCTTTTCAGCCTTATGCCCCATATTCTTCCTCTGCTGGGTCTGGTGTCCCCATGTCTGGTGACTGTCAAGTTCTAATTTTTGAGAGGACAAACTTCAAGTCCCCTATAGGGAGGTGAGTGGGAGAAGTAGTTGCTCAGTTGTGCAGGAAGGGGAGGACTAGGAGGTCCATTTCCTTTTATTCAGTTCTCCACCTTCAGTTCTGTGCCTCACCCTCATCTTCCATGACAATTGCTATCTCCCAATATTCCCTCTTTAGACACTTAGATTTCCAGAAATATGTTTACTTGTGTTTTATTGACTATGTAAAATCATTTGATTATGTGTATCATAAAAAATTATGGATAACATTGAGAAGAATGGGAATTCCAGAACACTTAATTGTACTCATGAGGAACCTGTACATAGACCAGGAGGCTGTCATTTGAACAGAACAAGAGAATATTACATGGTATAAAATCAGGAAGGGAGTGTGTCAAGATTGTATCCCTTCACCATACTTATTCAACCTGTATTCTGAGCAAATAATCTGAGAAGCTGGATTATATGGAGAAGAACATGGCATCAGGATTGGAAGAAGACTCGTTAACAACCTGTGATATGCAGACAGCACAACTTTGCTTGATGGAAGTTAGGATGACTTGAAGAACTTACTGATGAAGGTTAAAGACTACGCTCTGCAGTATGGATTACATCTCAATATAAAGAAAATGAAAATCCTCACACCTGGACCAATAAGCAGGATCATGATAAATGGAGAAGGGATCAAAGTTGTCAAAGATTTCATATTGCTTGGTTGCACAATCAAAACCACTGGAAGCAACAGTCAAGAAAATGTATTGCACTGGGCAAATCTGCTGCAAAAGACCTCTTTAAAATGCTGAAGAGCAAAGATGTCTCTTTAAAGACCAAGGTGCACCTAAACTAAGCCATGGTATTATCAATCACCTCATATGCATGTGAAATCTGGACAATGAATAAGGAAGATGGAAGAAGAGTTGATGCTTTTGAGTTGTTGTGTTGACGAATACTGAAAGTACCATGGACTGTCAGAAGAACAAACAAATCTCTCCTTGGAGAAGTGCAGCCAGAATGCTCCTTGGAAGTAAGAATGGCCAGACTTCGTCTGACCTACTTTGTCATTTTATCAGAAGGGACCATTCCCTGGAGGAGGATATCAAGCTTGGTAAGTGGAGGATCAGTGAAAAAGGGGAAGGGCCTCAGAGGGATGGATTGACACAGTGGCTGCAATGACAGACTCAGGTATAGCAAGGATTCTGAGGCTGCCACAGGACCAGTCAGTGTTTCATTCTGTTGTACCTAGGGTCACTATGAGTCAGAGCCAACTGCAACTGCTCTGCTAAGTTAGGCTCCCTAACATATGTTGCCATCTCTCATCTACCATTGTCTCCTCTCTAGTTTTCTTTTTCTTTATGGCTAAGTTTATACATTTTTTGTTTCCTTGTTTTATAGAGGGTTCAGGAGGCAGAGGAGATAAACTTTTATGTTCAGTTCACTATTGTATTGGATTGGGTTCTCTAGAGAAACACAAAAACCAGCAAAGTGTATATATATATATATATATATATATAGAGAGAGAGAGAGAGAGAGAGAGAGAGAGAGAGAAAGAGAGAGAGAGAGAGATTTATCTTAGGTAAATGGCTCACAAGCGTGTAGAAGCCGACAAGTTCAAGCTGAAAAGTTCATCTCTGGAGGGGGATGGGGCCCGGAGCCGCCTGGCTTTCGCACGCACGGCAGAGGAGTTCAAGCCACAAAGTTCGTCTCTGGAGGGGGATGGGGCCCGGAGCCGCCTGGCTTTCGCACGCACGGCAGAGGAGTTCAAGCCACAAAGTTCGTCTCTGGAGAAGATGAGGCCCGGAGCCGCCTGGTTCCCGTAAGCACAACAGAGCCGAGAGAATCAAGCTGGCACGCAACACGCTGGTCGCTGTTCCCAACAAAGGATGAATCCGAAACCTCCAGGGCGAGCAGTGAGCTGCTCACTCCAGGAAATATATAGTCTGGAATGTCGTTCTTCCAGCTTGTCCTTGGGATAGCATTGCAGGTAGGCCACAACCCTGGGGAAACTCCCCTTGGGCAGACCGCCGCTCAGAACTCAGTCATGTGATCCATCATGGGAACCACCACTCACAACTGGAGTCCAGCCAAGTTGACACATCTTCAACTATCACAACTATATTTAGCCAAAAACCCTTAACTTATTTTAGCTGTAAATCCTTTCACCATACTTTGATCTAAATTTAATCTCATGGAATATGAATCCTGGGATGGGCATGTATTGGAAAACTAAATCAACTTGAACTCTTTGTTACCATGGATTTGAAAATGTTTGGTATAATAATAATAATAATAATAAAATAATAATAATAAAAGCTGTGATTTTCATCATTCCTGTTATTATAGTGTGTTCTCTGAACTCCCTAGAAAACAGAGCCTGAGGCAAGGAGTAGGTGATAATCTTTTACTTGGGAGGTGCAATCCCAGGACAGCCAGAATAAAAGCAAAGGAAATCAAGGCAGGAAAAGACAGGGAGCAACACAGGGTTATGCATTACTGTGCTGGCCACTGATTCATGCTAGAGCCACTCATTCACCTAATTAGGATATCTCTGGGTAGGCTATAAGGAGAAAATGAGCTTTGAACAATCCATCAGAGGCAGAGAGAACAGGTTTGTCTTGCATGGCTTCCTCCTCTCTACAGAGAATTAAGGCCCCTGTATTTCTGTACTGCATCATCTAGTTTCTTTGGGTGTAGGGTTTTATCTGAGTCCAGAGGTAGGAAGAAGAGTCAGAAACATTCAAGGAAACAATGAGGCTAAAGAAGTCTAAGGACATGCACAGTATGTATGAAGTACACTGTGCACTATTATGTATGATATATACACTATGATGTAAATATATATATATATTTGTTTGTCCAGGATCCCTTCCCAAGTAGTTTTGACCCTCTGAACTCAAGAGTGGAGCACGGCCATACTAGTGGTATAATTAGGTGGGCACATCATGGAAACTAGGCCATTCTAAGTCCTTCACCCAGAAATTTTCAATGTGAGACTGAAAGACAGGTCCCTCTACTCTCTCAAAACACAACTGAGAGGTGCATGAGCTGGAGTTTCCTATGATTTCTTCCATCAGGGAAGGCCAATCTGAGAGAAGGAAGCCAACATGCAGAGACAGGAGGCTGAATTCCAATGATGTTCCAAATCCTGAGGCTCTGGTTCCTATGCCTATCCTGTCCCTTCCGTGCCTTGGTCCTGGGAGACATTAACATCTCTTTTGGGGTTTCAGTTAGTTTGAAGTGGGCTTCTGTCACTTGCAGAGATTCCTGACTAGTGGTTATGACTGTGTCATAATTTCCATATTCTTGACCAGAAAGAATATCATCAAAGCCTGCTTTACCTTTTATTCAGTAGAATTTTGAAATGAAAGAATTTTTTTTTTTTAAAAAAAACAAAAAACAAAATTAAAAATGCTTCTCTACTATAGATCTTTTCCTACTTAGCATGCTATACCCTGGCTTGTTGCAATAAAGGCCTAGGTTAGCACTTTGATCTAGTACATAACTGGAAAACTTAGGGTTGGGGCCATTTTAATTCCTATATCAAATCCTTACCAGGACTCAAGAAGCTTTTGATCCTGCATTTGGGAAGATCCACTTGAAGATCTGTCATGATGGTAGTACAGAACTGATGGGAACTTTGTGGTGCACTGGAGAGGGTTCAATCTGGGGCCTGAAAAGCCCAGCAGATGATGGATGTTTACTTCAAGCTAATATCTTGAAAGAGTTTTTTTTTTTGTTCAATTATCACGTGCAGAAAGCCTACAGCTCACAGGCATTGTTTGTCAGCTGGGGCTGCTAGTGGCTAGGAATAATCATTAAGGCTGCCAAAGAACAGAGAAGCTTTCTCTCAGCAGCCTCACAGCCTCCAGCATGGTGTATATTTTCCTATTTCACTTGGATTTACTCTTAATGATTGAACTATAGATTATTAATGATGTGTGCCTCCAGGACCCTAGTGTGATTGTGTTGGGCTCTATTCTGCCCTCAGAGCCTTCAGCACGTATCCTGGCCTGGACAACAGTGCTCAGGCAGCTGTTGGAGCCACTGGGGCCAAGAGGGTACTGTGGGATCCAAACAATGGCTCTTATTGGCAGCTGCAGGAGCCTTGTTGGTAGCATTTGGTGCTCTCTTCTCCCTAAATTACCAGATAAAGTGAATAATAAGTCATGAAAACACAGCTCAGGGTTTTCTAGATAGGTGACAAAAAACATTTTTAAGAGAGGAGAAGTGGCTGATGCCATGCTGAGGCTCTGCCATCTGTCATTTTGCAAAGTCACCCCAGGCATGTGCAGGGATCCACCATGGAGTGTCATGCACAGAGAAGGCTAGGGATGTAGTGTGTTCCCAGAGCTGGTGGAAGAGTGCAGCACAGCAACCATTTGCTGAACAGTTCCTTTAGGGTAGGCTGTTAGATGAATATTTTCTGTGTATCATCTTGTTTAGCCTTCATAGGAATCCCATGAAGTAATTGTAACTCCCTTTACAGATAAGGAAAGCAAGGCTTAGAAGGAATGAGTAACTTGTCAAGACCATGACTGGACAAGGGCTGAAGAACCCCCAGGATGTGTTTTCTTAAGTCAATGCACTGTCCTTTGGCATATGTTATCACCCAGGTGAAAAAGAGTGCACTGCCTTTGTACCCAGAAAAGGAACTTGAGGCAGCTATAATGTCAGAAACAGGGTTTGAATCCAGGAAAACTGACAGGGAGGTCATTCCCAGGGACATCAGTTGCCTTGGACACTAGATCCCAGCAACTGTTGGAAGCAGAAAAATGCCCTCCACCTGGATGCATGAAGTCTAGTGAATTGTGAGGAGATGTGCTTATCTTCCTGAAAGTAGCACATCTTTGGGCTTCCTGAAAGCAGCAAACTTGGGACATCTCAGGTTATAAGGATTATCAGTTTGGGGAAAAGAGAATAAATGAATGGAGAAATTAAGGTAATAAGATGGACAATGACTCAGAAATGTTGGCTGGAGGTGGTAGGGTGGTCTATGTAATATGGCGGGGGGCGTGTGTAATTCAATGTAATATGCCATGTAAGAGGCTAGAGATGTTATGTAATAAAAGCATTCTTAAATTTGAAAAAAAATTTCAATACTTAAAAAATACTCCACTGTCTTCTCACTTACATTGTTTCTGATGAGGAATCTGTCATCATTCTTAAGATTTTTTTTTTTTTTTAGTGGTTTTGAGAAATTTGACTACGATATGATTTCCTCTGTGTTTGGAATTCATTGAGATTCCTGGATATGTAGGCTCATAATTTTCATCACATTTGGAAAATCTTTATTTTCCTCAAATATTTTTCTGTTCCCCTTTTTCCTCTTCCACAGCTGCTTAAAGTTGTCCCATAGCTGAGGCTCCTCTGTTAATTGTTTTAAATTCTTTTTTTCTGAGTGTTTCACTTTGGATAGTTTAAGTTTCTATGTCTTCAAGTTCACTAATCTTTCATTCTACAATGTTGAATATGCCCTTAAACCCATATATTGCATTTTTCAAAATCTAGAAGTTGATTTGGATCTTTTTTCATCTTTCATGCCTCTAATTTTTTGATCATGTGAAATATAGTTATAATAACAGTTTTAATGTTTGTCTGCTAATTCTAAGCTTAGTTCTAAGTCCACTTAAATCAATTGACTTTTCTCATCATGTATTATACTTTCTTGCTTCTTTGCATGCTTGTTCATTTTCTTGATTGGATTCCAGACATTATGAATTTTACTCTAGAAATTTTAAATATCTACAAACATTCTTGACCATGTTTTGGAATGCAGTTAGTTGCCTGGAAACAATTCAACCCTCTCAGGTCTTGATTTCAAGATTTGTTAAGCCAGATATAAGCATTGCTAAGTTTAAGGCTAACTATTCCCCACGACTGAGGTCAGACTCCTCTGTGTATTTCACCCACTGCCCCATAAGATTTTACAGACCAGCTGGTGAGGAAAGGCACTGTTACTTCTAATCCTCTTGAGTGGTTCTTTCCCCAGATTTGGGTCCTCACATTTCATGTGCTGATCAAGAATTAGCAGAATACTTGAGGGAACTCTCTTCAGCTATCCAGAGTTCTTGCTCTGCAAAGCTCTTTCCATTACAGTATTTTGTTCTGTGACTTTATCTGCCTTGGTTCCCCTAAATTCTCAGCTCCATATCCTCAGCTGGGTTCCACCTCCCTTTGCCTTGTCTTGGAAACCTTAAGGAAACAAGCTGGGTCAATTGTGGCATTTACTTAGATTGTTTGTCTGATTCTCAGGGGTCACTGTCTTTCATTATCTGATGTCAAATACCTTTTGTAAAAAACAATGTTGTCTCACATTTTGTACAGTGTTTTAGTTGTTTCAGGAGAGAAGATAAATCCATTTCCCTAAAATTTGAAAAAAAAAAAAAATTAAATTCCACAAAAGCTGCTTGCAGGATTTTAGATAAAGATTTGCTAACCCATATACAATTAGGGCATAGTTCATCCTTATTGATAATAAAGGTAAATAAAAATTTAAAATTGTCTTCTTGATAGCTTTGCAAGTTTTTGGCTGAGGTCTGGTCAAGTTCAATTAGATAGTTATAGGAGATATTGCTGACGGGTCCAGCCATCGACATTCTTCCACTTTTGTAGCATGACTTACCAAATACCACTCATAGGAGAGTGAAAGACTTCCCAAATTCATGTACAGAGTGGCTTATACATAGGACTGAGCTTCTCCATGCAAGACTTGGAGGTGAATGTGAACACCATGAGGTGGAGAATGTGCTTCTACTGTATTTCTTGCTTTTGCTGGCAGCATTGTCATGGAAGTGTTTGGCATTAGCTCTAGAAGAATCCCATGGTTGGCAAAACACAGGCCTAGTGTAGCCACAGGACTTAGTGTGGATTTTGGCAGAGGAGTGATTCTGGAGCAGACAGTTGTTTTGGAATTTTCCAGATTCTACAAATTCCTCACTGTGGCAGAGGTCAACCAGGCTGTAGAGCCATTTAATGATTTTTCTCATGGAAGCCAGACTAAAGCCTGCTCCTGCAGTGCATCTAAGAAATTTGTAAACCATCCATAACTGGCAATAAATCTCTTTCTGTTCAAACTAGCCAAACAGGATTCTATTGTCTGTCATTGTACTTAGTCATAATACAGATGATGAAGAGATTGTCTGAGGAATAGTAGACAGGTCAGGTCTGCCATTTGCTGGTTCACTGGTGTATGCTTTACAAGGATTTTTTAAATCTGTAGCTTCTTTGGAGGAGTCCTTTAAATCCTCTTACCCATTTTAAGGAGGTTAGTTAAAACTAGATAATATCTGTGTATCTACAGAACCAGATACACAGTAACTGTGATATGTTCCAAAGTAGACTAATAGGGTTGATACCTCTAAGCTGTGACATCCTTTTTGGATGTATTGAGTACCAAACAGGACACATACCTGTCTATAATCTGGCCAAAAAGAGCACCAGTATTTGTGCTCCAAACACTAGTAAAGCTTGATTCCTTTCTATTTTTTTTTAAAGATAAAAATACAAACTTAACTTCTAATATTTTCTCCCTCTATACAAGTATTATCCTGTGCATCCTTTGAGGCATTTTGTCAGAGAAGCAAAACTATTTTCATGTACCAGACATAAGTTGTATTTATTGTTAATTTATTTAATTATTATTTATTAAGTAGTGAGTCTAATACAACACTGCTTTGTCTAAATAATGATCATCGACTAGTAGAAAACTCACTCTACTTGTCTCATAAAAGAAAATTAGACTGAATCGGAGCTCTGGTTCAGGTTCCATCATCATCATTGACTTGGTTGTGACCCATAGTAAAACCTGCCACTTTGGTTTTCTCATCTATGCAGTGAGTGTACTGGACTGCAATTAAGGTCTTTCCTAGCATCTAGCTTCCAAGACGGGTAAGTTGTATTCCCAAGAGTTTGTTGTGGGTCTTAATTCTAGGAGCAATTAGCAGTTACCCTTCAACTTTTCTTATTTCACATAGCTCAATCCCTTAAACATGTCCTGGGTGGCGGTATTAGGTACTTATTACTTTATATTCTACTTAGTTTTTTAAAAACATGTTTCTGAATTTTCTACAATAAATTTGCATTGCTTTTGACAAAGGAAAATGTTAAAAAGTAAACAAATATGTAGAAAACTATCCCCCAAAAAACACCTGAAAAAGTTCAGATCTAGGAGGAAAGGAATGAGGAAACTGCATGTGTGGTAACTCCTTGCTCCCAGTTGGTCCAAACCGTCTCATCTCAACTGTTAGTTTGGAATAAAAAGTCTGGGCAGTCAGGCCAATTCCTTCTCATTGTTCAGTACACCGAGAACATTATTTCTGAAATGTACTTATTTTAGTCAGTAACAATAGGACAACTTGGTGTTGGTAAAGACGTTACCTTACATTAAAGCATTTAGTGGCCTTTAAATAACCATTGACTCATCTGCTATTTTTTTTAAATAATTATCTTCCACCTACTTATTACCATATAGGTGAGTAATGAAAAAGTGGAAGAAAATCTATGATGGACTTTGACTCCTGCAGTAAACTTTTGAAAAGAAAAGTGGTATTACCAAGTGATTGAAAAGTGATATCACAAAGTGATTGAAAGGAAAAGTAATATGACAAAGATGCTCAGAAAGGACAGAAATCATTTCTAAACATACAAGTGAGATCTCTTGAACCTCTCAAATGGGATAGGATGTGAGTAATCAAGACTGTCTGGATAACTCTGGTGAGGAAATGGCAGGATGTTGGGATTTGGCCAGTTGAGCTGTAAATGAGTATAAATAGATATGGAAGGACATACTCAGTGAGATTACTTAATGAGATGGTGTTACGGATTGAATTGTGTCCACAAAATCTGTGTTGAAGTCCTAACTCCTGTGCCTATAAATAGGACCCTGTTTGGAAATCGGGGGTCTTTCTTTTATTATGTTAATTATGTTATAGTAGTCTAAACCAACCAAACTCACTGCCATCAAGTCAGATCTGACTCATAGTGACCCCTCCTTGGGTTTCTGAGGCGTTATCACTATGGCAGTAGATTGCCCAGTCCTAAACCTAATCACTTCTCAGTTATAAAAAGAGTAGAAATTGTTGAATTGGTGTATGTTCTGTTGTGTATGTTCTAAATAACAACAACAAAATAAGATAGAAATTTTTAAAAAAGTTAAAAATCAGGATAAGATCCAATTTTTTTTTAGTTTAAAATTTTAAAACATGTTTATATAATCTATAAGTGTTTATATAAATGACTACAAAGGAATGTTTCAACAATTTAATTGTTATTATCTGTGTGTGGTATTTTCTAAATGTTCTACAAAAATGATTTGTCATTTTAATATTCCAAAAAACTCTCACTGCCATCGAGTCGATTCAACTCACAGCAACTCGTCCTTGGGTCTCCAAGGTGGTATCTCTATGGAAGTAGATTGCCCTTCTGAGGAGTGGCTGTTGATAATAAAAGAAAAATAAGCTAAAAAACAAAAAAGAGAGAGAGCAGAATAGGCATAGAGACATACATTGGAGGAAGAGGAAGACAGATGACAGAGACAGATGCATCTACAAACCCAGGAACACCAAGGAGCGCTGGAAGCTACTGGAAGCTGAAATAGACAAGGAAGGACCTCCGTCTAGAGCTATGTCCTGAATTCAGACTTATAGCCTCCTGAACTGTGAGAAAATAAATTTTCATTCTTTAAAGCCATCCTTTGCAGTATTTTTGTTATGGGAGCACTATGCAACTAAGACAAATGGAATCTGTTTCAGCCATTGAGTCCTGAGTGTTGCTTTCATCACTATACAGTGATCAAATGCCCCCTAAGAGCTCATCTGCTCCACCTCTTCACCTCTTCTCTCCTTCTTCTTCTATCTACCTTTGACATGCAAGTTGGAAAAACATTTTCTTTCTGATTGATTCCACAAAAGTATAAACAGAAAGCTATCACTTCTTCCTTCTACCCATTAAGCATTCACTGAGCCCCACTGGTTAGCTACAACATCTGCACATCAGGAACTCAGAATCCAATAGGGCCAGTGATGAATGCTTTAGGAAATAATTTTCCACAGATCCAGTATCTGATACTTCTCACACACACAAAAAAAATCCATGAGTGTGACTTGTTCTGTGGGTAAGAATCAACATAAATCTGATCCCCATAGTGAGAAGTAATCAAATCCTCACTTTCCCACTGCTCCATCATCTCTGACACCATCTGTCCACATGGTACTTTCTCTCTGACCCTAGGCACCCAGAGCTAGGGCAAATTTCACAAGTTAAAAGGACAGTCTTTAAAAAATACATATTTATTATGATTTGGGTAAAATTTTACAGAGTAAATATATCTTCCATACAGCAGTTCACATACACTTTGTCTCACGACATTGACCGCAGTCTCCCACAATGCAACAGCTCTCCTCTGACTTCCTCCCCATAGCCACTTCCACCCTGTGTCCTTTCCTCCCATGCACTCCTGTCCCCTGAGCCATCTCCCTGTGCATACACAACGCTTCTATTCTCCCATGATTGATCTCTCCAAGGAGTGTATCTACCTCATGTAAATGTTCAGTTCATATGTCTGTCTTTGTTTGGCTGGAAGCCACAGGTGTGGGTTCAATTCCAGACCTGAAGGGCAGCTAGGGGCCATAGTCTCAGGGGTTCTACTGGGCTCTAGTAGGTAGACCAGCAAACCTGGTCCCTTTTTTTTTTTTTTTTAATGATTTTGTGTTTTGTTCCACATTGTTCTCCCACTTTATCCAGGATCTCCTTCGTAGATCCCCCTCTGAGTGGTTGACAGTGGTACCATCTAGTTCTTCTGATATCATAGTCATATAAGCTGAGGATCACATGAGGTACCAGTACCTTGGACTAATTGTTTCCATGAGTCTTTGGTTTTCTTCATTATTCTTTGCTCTGGATGAGGAGAGAACCATCATTGCATCTAGATGGTCACTTGCAAGCTTTTAAGATCCCCTTCACTACTTGCCAAAGTAGGATGTGTAACAATGTTTTTGTGTAGTGTGTCATGCCAATTTAGCTTGATTAAAAGGACACTCTTTCAGAATCACTGGGGCCAAGGGCTTGGGACCATAGTCTTGGGGAACATCATGCTCAACTGGCACAACATAGGACATAAAAATCTTGTTCTACATCCTACTTCGGTGAGAAGTGACTGTGGTCTTAAAAGCTTTCGAGCAGCCTTCTAAGATGCAACTATTGGTCTCCTCTCGCCTGGAGCAAAGAATGAAGAAAATCACAGTCATTTGGAAACAATTAGTCCAAAGACATAATGGATCATCATGACCTCAGCCTTCATGACCCTGAGACCAAAAAAGTAGATGGTGCCCAGCTACCAATGTTCCATGCTCTATGTGATTTGTCCCACTTTTTTTTTTTCATTTTAATTTTATTGTGGTAAAATATATTTTTCAAAATGCTTGTCATTTTAACCATGTTTATGTGTACAACTCAGTGACATTAATTAATTCTACCAAGTTGTGTTACCATCACCAATATGCATTTCCAAAAATTTTACATCATCCCAAACAGGAACTCAGTACCTTCAAAAATTACTCTCATTTGCACCTGCCCCCAGCCCTTGGTAACCGTTAATAAACTTTTATCTCTATGCATTTGGCTAGTGTAGATATGGGGTGATACAGTAGTTGTCCTTTTGTGTCAACTAAAGGCATCCGCCTAACCAAGAATGATGGTGGTTCTGCTAACCAGAAGGTTGGTGGTTTGAACCCACTGACCACTCTGCAGAAGCAAGATTGGGCAATCTACTTCCGTAAAGATTTACCACTTGGAAATCCAATAGGGGTTGCGATGAGTCAGAATTGACTCGATGGCAGTGGGTTTGATTTTGGTTTGGTTTTATTTCACATTGAACAATGTTTTCAAGGTTCATTCATGTCATAGCATGAATCAGAAATTAATTTCTCTTTAAAGCTAAGTAATATTCCATTGAAAGGATATACTACATTTTGTTTAGTCATTCATCTGTTGACTGACACTTTGGTTGTTTCCACCTTTGACTATAGTGAATAACACTGTTGTACACATTGATATACATGTTTCCCTACATATGTTTGAAAGTTTACATTCCAACATTTTGCAACTGATTTTCTTCCGGAATGCAGAGCCATCTCTGCACTGAAATTATCTTCCCAAGTATTAGTATATGATTGAAACATAAACACTCCCTTTCAAATAATGAAAGTACTAGTTTTCTTTACTAGTAGAAAGACTGCCAACATGTTCTTCTGTTTTAGGAGATATTTCTGGCTTGGAAGAGCTGATCTAAGGATGAAGGGAGTTAACACTGAACTAAGTGGCTGGAGAAACACTGGAGAAGAGCAATCAATTAATAAACATGGTTCCTGTCCCTCATGTAAAGTGAACCAGCACCTAATTTTCTTTTTCATACTTTACATTCTCATTAATAAAAGCCTTGAACACTTTTAGGAACCTTGGTCTTTAGGAGAAATACTGGTTTTACTTTCATTCATTTACAAACACTATTTTCTTTCTTTCTATTTTTTTTTCCCAAATTTTATTGTGATTTGGGTGGAAGTTTACTTTCCATACAGCAGTTTACATACACTTTGTCTCATGACATTGACTGCAGTTTCCCACAATGCCACAGCTTTCCTCCCACTTCCTCCCCATAGCCACCTCCTCCCTGTACCCTTCCCTCCCATGCACTCCTGCCCCCAAGCCATCTCCCTGTGCATACACAGCACTTTTATTCTCCCATGATTGATCTCTCCACGGAGTGTATCTACCTCATGTAACGGTTCAGTTCATATGTCTGTCTTTTGTTTGGCTGGAAGCTACAGACATGGATTCAATTCCAGACCTGAAGGGCAGCTAGGGGCCATAATCTCAGGGTTCTATCAGGCTCTAGCAGCAGACTGGTCCTTTTTTTTTTTTTTTTTTTAATGATTTTGAGTTTTGTTCCACATTTTCCTCCCACTCTATCCAGGATCTCTTACATAGATCCCCTTTTGAGTGGTTGACAGTAGTAGCCAGGCAACATCTAGTTCTTCTGGTCTCATAGTCATAAAAGCATGGTGTACCAGTCCCTTGAACTAATTGTTTCCATGGATCTTTCATTTTCTTTATTCTTTTTTGCTCTGGATGAGGAGAAACCCATCATTGCATCTCGATAGCAGCTTGCAAGCTTTTAAGATGTTCTTCACTACTTGCCAAAGTAGGATGTGGAGCAATGTTTTGTGTAGTATGTTATGCCAATTGAGCTTGATGTCCCCTGTGACCATGGTCCTGAGCCCACAGGTCCAGCTATTATGCTCCCTCTGGGTAGCTGGTTGTGGCCAAGAACTGACTACAACCTTGTCCCTTGTCAGCTCTATTATATACCTGGAAATTCTTACAGACATAGAAAAACCATTTGTAGAAACATTGTCTGCAAACCATATACATGGTCATGGGCACACTCCCCCCTGCATAGACATACTTAATCATTCAGCCTGTCCACTCATCTATCCCCCTATAGATCAATGTTTGCCATCACCGAAAATGCAGTATTGTGTGTGCAAAAGGCTTCATTTTTGTTGTCTGTACCACACATGCACCTCTCTCTCTCTTCCTCAATGCCACCGTGTTGATCAAGTTTTGTACATTGCCCTTCTCTTCACCCAAATCAATACTTTTCTCTACCTATCTAGTAGTACAAGCAGTATTTTCAAGGCAAATATTCTTACTAACACTAATAAGATTGAGGTATTTGAAATAAGAACATCTACCTTCCTGATGCCTCAAAACTATAGAACAACTAAATCCAGGCCCTTTGATATATTGTGTTAGTATTTATACCAAAGAATTTTCTTGTCACAAATTAGGCAAATTACTGGAACACACAGGATAAAGACTTGGTGATCTGCTTCTGTAAAGACTATACAGCCTTGGAAACCTTTTGGGGCAGTTCTACTCTGTTCTATAGGGTTGTTATGAGTTGAAATAGACTGACAACAGGTTTAGTTTGGTTTCACTGGAACACATTGGATAATAAGAAATTCAAAAAAAGGTAAAACTCCATACCTTATTCAGAGATATGTGTGTTCATTATTTTTAAAATTCATTTACAATTACATGAATGGGTGATTTTTTTTTTTCCTTTTTACATCATAATCTTTGGCTGAAGGAACATGTGCAAATAATTTGAGAAAAGGTTCTGTATAAGGCTACCAAACAGAACTAGCATTATCTGAAATGAAAATGTACAAGCAAGAACACTTTAAAGAGACTACAGAGATAGGTCAGTGATTGGGTAAATGACTAACAGAGAAGCTTACAAAGGATAAGAGTAACTGAGAGAATTATTATACAAAAACATTTAGATATGCAAAAAGAAATTGAGAAATCAGGGTGGGCAGTCATATTTCAAGAAGATTTTGATCAGTCTGGAAAAATAGGCACCTGGAATTTAATGTGCAATTCACCACTGGACACACCACAAGGCTAGTGATTACAAAGGGACAGAAAACATTCAAGTTATGATTAAATGACTCCAATTGGATGTAATAAATGAATTAGGAGACAATGTGTGGGCTCTCAGGGCCCTGCTTTGAAGCTTCTAAGACAGAGATAGCACAGGGGCTTGCCAGAGGGAATAACTTTGGGAGCTTTATAGTTCAAAAGGTAATGGCAGACTTTTAAAAGGCCTGCTCACATCCCATTTAGAATATTGTGCACAGTAGCACTTACCCACTAAAAATAGGCCATTTGAGTGTTTGGGAAAGTGTGGAGGAGGATAGCAGTGCTGGGAGGAAGAGAGGGTTGTACGAGGACAGTCTTTGAAAGCTGAGCATGTTAAGATGTGAAAAGTGGTGATTTAACCAAGGTTTATGAGTATCTGATGGGCTCATACAAAGAAGCTGGGGCAAGACCTATTCAAGTCATGAGAGTTAAGGATGCTACAGACTGTTAATTAAGGCTAACAGGGGGAGGGGTAAAATTCAGTAGGCAAGACATTTTCCTTTCAGGGTCATCAGTAATTGGAGGTAAAAGAAGCGGAGGCAGAGTTAAGAAAGCAGAGAAGACATAGGATGAGCTTTGTTAACATCCCTGACAGGTGCTATCTCTTCTGGCTCCCTGAGCCTTCCTGTCCTCTCCATCCAAGTTTTCATTTTCTACTTTCTGGCACCCTCACTGAAATTTATTTCCTCCAATGTCCTGAAGGAAGGAGCAATCTCAGCAGGGCGGAAGGTGCTGCTCATTCTAGATGTTAGCAAAGGACTTAGTAGAAAAGGGGAATTGCAAAGGTTGTGATAAGTGTACATGGGTGTATGCATTTGCAAGAGTGCATTTGTGCATATGCTTGTGTATGTGTGAACATGTGTATGTGCCTGCATATGTGGCACTTGTGGGACACTCTTAAAGGGAAGATAGGAAGAAAATTTTAGTAACATATTTGCTTTAAATGTTGGTTATATCTGAAAGGAAGAAATGACAAAAATTGGCTCTGTTCTTTTTCTAAAGTGGCAAATCTTTCTCTCACTCTCTCTCTTACACACACACATACACACTTTCTGTCACCAGTGGTAAGTAAATTAGTTCTCTCCTTCTTAAGTGCCAACAGTTTGTACTGGCACTCCAAGGTGAAAACAAAGAATAAAACACAGACGGACCCTATGCCAGCCTCGGCCCCAGTTCCGTAACTGCACTGCCATCCTGTGACAGCTGCTTGCCTGTGTATCTCAGTGACTGACTGCTTGGCCACCACCACTCACTCCCCATATGGCTCCAGGCAAGCCTCTCCATAGGCAGCCATAGCAACATCTGACACCCTGTGGCTGTCACCATTCCCACTGGCACAGACAGTGCTGGCCCTGCTTTGGGCCCTTGATGGAGTGAGGATAAATTAGGGGAAGTGGAGAGAAAGGAAACACAGGGCTTCTTTGAACCCAGAGAAGAACTTTATCTTGAAGATATGCCTAAGTTGCAAAACAATTGAATGGTTAGTAAACAGCATCAAGAAAGAGGCTCCCAGATGCAGACTAAGGAGAAGCACCCAGATTTGAACACAAGAGGTTGCTGGTACTGCCAAGGTCAGGGAAACAATTGCTAATCATATTGCAGCCAAAATCAACTAAACCATTTGCTCTGCTTGGAAACAGCCTTGCCAGCTTGTGCCACAACAACAGAAAGGACAAGAAATGCTGGGCCAAGAATCAGCACTGGGACCTGGCAATTCTCTATGGCACTTGAAAGAATGTAGCTGCAGCTGCATGAACATGCTAATGCACACATGCATACATGCAAACAAACACAATGCAAATACACACAAACACACGTACAGAGAGAAACATGTACATACACATAAACACACATATGCACCCACAGGCACATATACACGCATGGGAGTGACTGACCAGGTGTGGTGAGACCTTCAGTTTCTCACTTAAAAATTATCAGTCACTCCTCTGATGATCAGCTGCCATCCTTTTGCCCCCCTTACTTCTTTATTACAGATGCCATTCAGCATGTCCTAATATCTAGTGCCATCTCATTTTGCCATCCCAAATATTCACTCTGAGTATGTCAAATTAGCTTCTAAAATTATTATTTCTCATCAGTTAACAGCTGTGCCTCAACCAGTGGTCTCATGTTCATCACATGTGTCTGTTTCAACATCACTTTCTTTTCAGGGAAAATCAAAGCAACTAGAACATTTGGATTTGGTCAAACTGAAAACATTTTTTTCCCCACACAAAGAAGTTTCTTAGCATATCATTAACCATCAAGTCAAATTTTATTAATGGACTGATTCCATTTTAACTGAAATATTTTAAGTAAGGCTGATAGAGATAATAAAATCCTATGTACTAGCTAAAGAGCAAATTAATTCATTTTCTAAATACCTGTACCTTTATATACGATAAATATTGGAGTTGAATCTATAAAGATTGGAGGATGAAAGTCCATGGTTAAGGAATTTGATACTTTACCAAAATATAGTTTAAAATGGAAAGCAGTAAGTAGACACTTTCATATATAAAATATTTTAGAAACAGAGTACATTTTCTGGAATAAAAATTTAAAACGCATTTATGATGAAAATACTTAGCAAACTAGCAATGGAAAGGAATTTCTTAACCTAAAAAGGGAAATCTACAAAAATATCTGTGGCAAATATCACACACTTAATATTGAACATACTACCTTTAAGAAAAGAAACAAGGCAAGGATGCCATCCTTCATTATTCCTACCTTTTAGTGGGAAATAAGAGTTACAAATGTTGAAAGAAAGAAACAAAACTGTCATTATTTGCAGATGACATGATTTTTATTAGAATTAATGTAGGAATTTAACAAACTTGCTGGATATAAAGTCATACAAAAAGTTATGCATTTCTATCTACCAACAGCAATCAATAAGAAAATGAAATTTTCAATAGCAATAAAAATATAAAGTGACTTGGACCGTATCAAACAAAAGTTATGCAAACCATTTATGGAGAGAACTAGACACTTTTCTCGAAAGATGTCAAAGAAGATCCAAAATAATTGAGATATATACTGTATTATGATAATGTACTCAATATCAGAGATGTTAGTTTTCATCAAAATGATCTAAGATTTAATGCACGTCCTATAAAATTGAATGGAGCTTTTCATAGAGCTAAACCAGTTGATTATAAAACTTACTGGAAGAGAGGTTCCGGCAAGATGGCGAACTAGGCAGAAGGACTGCACAGACCCTCTTCAACAAAGAAAAGGGAAACCAATTAACACAGACACAGAAGAAAATCTTGGACCCCTGAGCCTTGAAGGGAAGG